>NC_142246.1:67794060-68126108 GCF_052056855.1 Sturnus vulgaris
AAGTCAATACTGGCTATATTCATTAAATTCATATTCATTCACATCACAACAATGTTGTCCATAAAGATAAATGGAGGGCAAGGTGTTAAGTTATTAATGTGCAATATAATAGTATTTCTTCAGTACTGTCAGCATGATTCAACCAAACTTTAATCCCAAAGTCTCAATTATTTTTTAACCTAATCCAGTGTGTACTGTGACCTGATGTAACAAACAATAACCTCCCTGCCAAAGGCCAGTCTTCAACACTTCCTCTGTTAGTGGCCATCACTCTTTGTGTGGAGAATTTCTCAGAAAATTCTTTGAAGGCATTGAAACGGATATCCTGAAAATTCATCAGAAAGGAAGTGATTAGCACTCAGATACACTAGGGAAGCTGCCCTAAAGCATTCTAAGAAGTTTATAGCTAAATGCACTGTTACTTTTCCCCAAGAAGTTAATGGGAGAAAATTCCAGATGCTACCTCTCCACAACAAGAATATCCACACAAAGGAACGTGAAGACTGTAGACTAAAATACTCTAATAACCTCAGTAAAAGCACTACAAAATACAACCTGCTTTCTACTTTGGAATTTCATTTTCTAATCAGAAACTCAATGTTTAAGATGTTTTTTAATGTCTCCTCACAAGAGACAACTCTCTTGATTATCCAATCACCATGGGGTTAAATATTTTTTGTTGTTGCTTTACACCAGAATTAAAATTAGAGCTTTCAAATTTATACATTGAAAGAAAAGAATTAAAATACAAGAACTAGCCCTGGGAATCCAGTAAGTAAATGGTTAGAATATGGGAACAGAGAATTACAGTGAATGCCTTAAAAAAAAAAAAAAAAAAAAAACAACAACTCACAAAAAGTCCTTTAGTCTTAAGCTTGGTAATTTAGCCTCCAGGCATCTTCTACTCTGAAAAAGCTGCCTAAGCCAACCTGGTACATGCATGCAACTGTTTATTCCTCCATCAAAAACTTCATCTCTCATCTGACAAATATTCAACCTGAAAACAAAAAATAACCTTGTAATTTTCTATCAAACACAGTTTTCAATGGAATCTTCTTCAACAGTATTCTAACTACTATATTAACAATTTATTAGTTTAATCTCCATGTACCATCTAAACTGACCACTGTTCCACGTAGTATAAATATTTCCTGGAGTCATGTGTTTCATTCACACATTCTTTACAAATGCATTCTGAAATTAGTATCAATGAAGTTTCATAACATTCCTACACTATCCTCTATTTTGTTCGACCACCTATTTTGTTTCTTTTATTGTTATTCAAACTGCTATTGCCTCCTTTGTAGTGAATCAGTTACTATAGAAACAGTTGTACATGCAAACCTGAGTTGAATCCACTAGCATGGAATAAAAAAATTATCATTTGATTGAATAGTTTGAATTGCTGGAATAACAAAATGTCAAAAATCCATGTGTTGGCTAAAATTCACACCTTGCCTAGATTCAATATACAATGGAAATAGTGAGATGTTCTAGGCTGGTAATAAAGAAACAAGCAGCAATGTTGTAAGCATGCTTAATCCCATCTAATATTATCACTGACTTAAGTATTTTATTGAATTGCTCTTCCAGTGAAAGGCTTTAAATGCAAAGATGTATTTCACAGCAAAACTCCAGGTGATTCATCATTCCAGTAATTTGTATTAATTTAAAGCTACTGGATCAATTTACTACAATAAATTGTCTTGTGTTGCTAAAAACGACAGCATTGGGTCCAAGTTAACAACATTGGGATATCTAAATTTTCTTTCAGTGCTTTATATAAATTAAAGTAAGACCAGGCTGAGATGAAACAACTGATTTTTCATCAATTCCTTCCCTGGTTAATACATTAGATTTATTTTTTTTTTAACAGTTAAGAGTAGTTATAAACAAATATAAGATATAAATATATCACACAAACATTTTCATACATTTGTAGACTGTGTTAACTGTCAGGGTTATAAAAATGTTAATTGGCTTCCATAACGTGCAATAGTTGGTTTAAAGAGGAATTGTACAGAATGCCATCTTAGCTAGTTCTGCTTTAACAACTGATTACTACAACACTGAAAAAAAGGCTCTTAGAAGCTTGCTCCAGCCTAAATACCCATAGTAATTTTTGCAAGTGACAGGAGCCTTTCCAAGAGCCAAAATCAGAGGTGACAGCTCACCTTCCATAAAGAATCATGAGCTTTTGATGTCATTGCTGTGTGCACTACAGACCCCAGCTCCTCCACAAACTGCTGTTCTGATCCCCTCAGCTTTCTCCCAGTGCTCTTCCACCATTTAATTATCTTAGCCAAGCTGAAGATTTTTAAGCATATTTCATTATTTGTTTCACTCAAGAGTACTCAGAGTGAGACTATTAATTACTATTATTTGGGCTGAACTCAAAGAAAAATGTTGCAGTGGTTTCAAAGAGCTTCGAATCAGGCCCAAAGGGCTTAAATTGGATCTAATTTATTCCTGGACTTCACTGACCCTCTGCACAGTGATGAATTTAACCTTTCTTGAAATTACTAATTAAATAGGCCAAGAATATATTTTTAATGGCTTTTTCAATTTGAACTATACTGAAGAATAGCATGTATAACATTTGGAAATTTTTCTGAAAGCTTTTCTGGATCTATATTATGGTCTATGTATTTGTAAATTATGTTTAATTCTTTTTTAACATCAGTCAGTTATTTCTGAAGCAGCAGATGATATTGATTAATATATGCTGATTAAAGAATTCACTTGTGTGACAATGACTTTAAATTTTAAGATAAGGCAAACTGATAAAAATAGAAGGGCATAATTCAGGGAACAATTATCCACCTCAGGTGAAGGAGTTCTACAGACTTAATTACAAAAATGTACAGAATGCATTACTGTCAATTAGAGCACACCCTGTGCAATTCATTAAAGCCCTCTCCCCTGTGCAGAAGTGACAAATACTTCATTATACCATGGAGAAATAAGGAAGAACAAAAAGAGGTAATGTCAAATGAAAAAGGGACTGATGTGTTCATAAGGCAGAAGTATATTATATATATTATATCTATATATTAAGGATCTGTATGAAAAGGATAAAACTAGAAGAGGGGAAACTGCCTAAGGAAAGGTGTAATTTGTTTACAGAGGAGTTAGGATGGAGATTTACTATGGTAATTAAGCTATTATTCAATGACAAAATGAAAAAAAAGAAGCAATTACTAAAGAAACCCTGCTGACACTTGGCCTAAAAAGATACATACCTTGTCAATAATGGAAACGGTAAAATAAACAGCAACAGATTTTTTTAAAAAATATTTTTATTTATTATTTTATTTTCTTATTATTTTATTTAAAACCAAATCAACCAAGTTGGACCTGTCATCATCTTTCACCTTCCTGATCTCCATATTTTTCTCCACCGGACTGAAGATTCTCTCACAGTTCCTACACATAGAAATAGAGACACCTTAACATGGTTTGGAAGAATTCCCTTCTTTTCTCTACCACTCTTGGAGTATTTACTTTCATTACTGATTTGAATTATAATTTGAGGTAATAATCATGTTGTATTACACAGTAGTTATACTCTCATTAACATTTCTGTGGCTCTTGATTCAGGGACACGAACTTGAGATCTTCAATGGAGACCTTTTTTCAGTATACATCTTTCATATGGCTTAGCTAAATTCCAAGTAATCAGCTGATTGCAGTAAAATGTAGTCTGTTAATAAAAAGATGAGATTTTACACTCCTAAAATATGTCCAAAGACAGTAAAAGTTAATTTAGGTAACTTTACACCAGCATCTTCCAAGTCAAACAGCAGCACTCATCCAGCCCAGCACTGAAGTCACACTGTATCCAACAGAGGCAAGTCCCAAGTGAAAACCATGATCCACTGTAGGAAACCCCTGATCTCAAGCCCTTCTGCTTTCAACCTGCCTTGATAGTTACAAACTTGAGTGTCTGCTACAAAATTGAAAACTTGGTATTGATTGCTTATAATTATTTACCTGTTTTAACTTAAAGCTTTAGAAGATTTTTTTTTTTTTTTTGCAGTTTGCCCTCCCTTTGAATTTCAGTTTTTTTCTCCCAAAGCTGTTCTATTCTTTGCAATACCCTACTGAGATAAGTGATAATTATTTCCTATACACAGATTTACACATAACCTGCTTAATTTTAGTAATTAACCTCAACACACTGCTATGTGGGTAAAGGATGAATGGAAAGTCAGTTTGCTAACTTGCCTGTCACAAGCAAACATGTCAACTAAATTCCAATTCAAGGCTCAGTTTAATTAGACAGGCGACTGCTTATGAGTATCTAACAGCTATGACACCATGCAGAAACTCATTCTCCTTTTACATATTCCAAAATATATCAAAATGCAAATCAAAACAAGCCACATGCATGGCAGTGATTTAGATCCACTTGAGTGCACTCCTAAGGAGGGGGAGGGAGATGCTGAAGCTGATGGGTTCCATGATATTGCTAGCTCAGATAACCTGCAAAAAAGCCTCTCAACAGATCATACAGTCAGGGACAATGAACTGCAAATTAGCACGGGGAGGAGAACACTTCTCCTTAAGACTTCTCTCAAAACAGAAGTGATTATTTTAAATAAATAAACATAACAACTAGCCAAGTCACATGGAACAATACTGGAGTATTGCATAACATTGTATTCCCGGATCATCATGTCAAATTCATGACAGATAAGGACAGTCAGATTTATCAAAACCATTTCTAATACTCCAACACAACCAGGTCAGATATAAATCCTTGCTCTCTACACCATGCCAGTTATTTTGACCATGCCACAGGTCAGGATTCAGCATCCCAGATTCAACAGAATTTCTGTGGCAACTGCACTGCAGCCCCACATGTAGCTATCAGAAGCAACTGAAGTATGGACCACTCCTGGAAATTCTGTCTTTAGCTTGTCTACTCACATGCAGACTGCACAGAGGAAATGGATCAGTTTGAACCACAAGCACAGCAGTGGTCTGTATTTTCAGCTTTACTGCTTTCTAATACAGATACACAGTCTTTGAATGCTAATGAACAGACAGGAAACTAACTTTTTTTAACAAAAATGGATGAGGTCATATCATTTTTCTTAGGTAACTATTATGAATGCATACACCTAAGTTCAACCATATTCTTCTTCTGATCTAGGCATGACTCATTCACTGGAGCACTGTAAGACCACAGCTGATCCTTGCATCACAGGAAAAGCTGAGACTGAGCTACTTAACTACCTTATGATAAGTAAAAATTTAATGAAAATGAATGAGCACAAATGTCTGACAGAGAAGGAATACCTTACTGAATGAATTTAAAGCACATCAAGGGTATCACTTATTTACTTAGATGTCATATTTCAGCACAATCTATAAACAGTTCAAAACAAGAGAAATCAGTTCCTTTATCTGCCACAGTTCAGTCATTTCATATTCTAGGGTCACATGCAGCACTTCCAGCAGAAGTTGTCTTCTGTAAAATCTACACCCAGGTCTATTTTAATAGGCAACAATTTAGGAACAACTTGAATTGCTTCTACCTGGTAAAACTTGACAAAAGCCAGAGTGGATTAATTTTTGTACCATCTTCCAAGAAGAACTGCATCATTAAAATCTCCAAATTGAAGTCTAGTCAAATCTGTATCATGATTTAATCCAGGAATTTATTTTTTTTTACAAATTAAGAGAAATTATTTTTATGATGTGTAAACTAACTAAGAACTATCAGAAGTGACTCAGCCTCGTTAGTTCATATTTGCTGAAATTTAAATTCATAAAGATTACAAAAATGAATGCATTGTGTGTTAATCTGTAACAGTTGTGTTGCTCCACAACAATTAGAGTGGGAGGTTAATTCCAAAAATATTGTATGTTTAGGGGTCTGATGCTAACTCAAGTAATTTTTTTTTTTATTGGAAGTATATTCCCTTCTGGGAAACAGACTGGGAAATTCTGTGCTCTAGAAAAATCATATATACCTTTTTTGCCCTCTCTGTTCAAATATCTTGTTTATTCCTTCTACCAGTGATTATAGATACATACAACTACAAGTTTTAAAAGACCCAGCTGAAATGTGTGTGAATTTCTAGGAGCATTTGTTGCAATACATATAACTGTGGAACTTTGGGCAGATGATCAACGTGGTTCATCTTTTACCTATGAGATAAAACAATCTTTGCTTGCAGAAAAAGTGATTAAATTTGTAGTAACTTAAGTTTCTTAGTCAGAAAGGCTGTTCTAGTACAAGAGAAATCAAGAGAAATCTTTACATTGTCTTAATCTTTCCAAGCCAGAGAGGACATTGAACAACCACTTCATTTTGTTAGAAAAATAATCATGCATTACTAGTAACCCATACTATTTGTATCTCGCCGATTCCACTGTGAAACAGACAGTACCAAGCTGAAGTCAGTCACTCTCATGGAAGTATTTAGAAATACGGGCAGTTTCATTTTAGGCAATCTCTTCTGTGCCTGTTTAATTCCTGTTTCTCCAGTCCAGTGCTACTGCAGCTGCCTTCTCATTCTGTCCAAGAAGTGAAAGATGTTCTTTCCATGCTTTAGTTGGACAATTAGAATTTCACTGTTTCATTGAACTATGAGGTTGTTCACAAAAGAGCATGAACCAATGCAGCTAGTCATAATTTCTACTCAATCATTCAAGTACAAGTAAGACTTGGCTCAACTTGAAGGCTACTTGTAATTCAACCTTTTTTTTCCCTGAAGAGTATTACAACACAGAGTGTAGTTTCAGCAGATGATCTGATCTCACTCTGCAGAACTACTGAAATCTCCCTTCTTTATGCACCTTGCATTGCTGGTGTAAGAGTATAAACATTGCAGCCCTAAAGCAAAAAAAAAAAAACAAAAAAAAAACAAACCTGATTTTCATGCAGAATGAAAAGCAAAACTGGAACAATGAAAAGATGAAAAGAATTTCACCACTGAAAAGAAAATACATAGAAGCAAGTCTGTACATGTTACCTGTGCCCCCAGTCAGAGCTAATGAAAGTCTTTCTACTGATTTACCTGACATTTGAATGTATTCTTGAACAATATGGTGGAGATAACTGCTTAAAAATCCCAGAACTGTAAAATCATTTATTTTGATAAATAGTTTTAAGATCATCAAGGTCTTCTTCAGCTGCACTGGGGTTGACAATTTGCTTAGTTCTACCACTGAGTCTGCACATCTTGACTTCCAGACTCATTGCAATTATGTTGTAATAGACTGGAGTGACACGATCATCAATCCTTTATTTAACACTTGTAATGCTCTCTCTCAGGCAACTCCACACAGCACTGACTCCTTTCCTCACAGGCAGCTCTACACAGCACTGACTCCTCTGTGCAAGTTCCCTTCTTCCTTTCTGCATGACTGGCTAAACCCAAGCTGTCCCTCACATATGTCCCTTACCTCCTCACAGCACAGCCAGCAGAATCCATCCCAAACTACATCTCGTCGTTGATAAGCTGACCCACTCTTTTACAACACCCATGCCCATTGGGCAGGCAAGGCTGTCTCCACTTCTCAGCAATTAGCTGTAATTCACTGAGGAAGATTGCCTTCTGCACTGTCCTTACAAATTAGTCTCCTACAAAGAGGTGCAAAACTAGTGGTATGTTGAGTACAGGAACAGGAATTATCGATCTAGTTAAGGTGAAAGGGATGAAAGGTCTAAAGGCATCATGCTTTTCATGCAGGTGCCTCATGTACCCATACATAACATAGGACCATGATTTTCAGTGAAGCTATTTTCCTTCTAGAGATGCAAAAGCAGAGGTCATCTGATCATTTTTTCTGCTTATATCCAGTTATTACCCATCAAAAATATTTCTGCTCTATCAAGTTGCTGATTGTAGTTCAGCAAAGAATCTAAGCAGACAAGCTCAATATGCTAAATTGGTACCATAAGTATACACCTAGGAAAGCATGTAATTTTTACTTGTTACAAAGAAAAGCAGCTAAGATGCTATTAAATCACTAAGGCATATTACAAGTAGTCATGTCAGCAATGTTTTTTTTATGTTGGAAAGAACAGCACTGAGTAACAGTGCTGAACTATGATTTGTTCATGAAATGATGGATCTTGTTCTATTAATTATATGAAACATTCTCTAGACAGACATTTAGTTTGGTTAACAGTGATAACTTTTATTAAAAAAATCAAAACAATTCAACTTGCAAAATGTGTTTGACCAAGTTAAATTTATTCAGAAAGTAAATTATGCTTTCCTCTCTCATATGTAGCATGACCTATTTTATATAAAATTGAGAATGTTTAGACCTCAGAAAGGATACAGAACAGAACCCTAAATCAGTACAATATGCAAAAAAAACCCCACATTGAATATGTATCAGGGAAAATTATTTCTTCCCCAAATGAACAGAGAATTTCTAAAGGGGATTAGGAAGCGTTGTGGGAGAAATATTGCAAATGCATTAATTGAACACAAATGTGCCCTTTACTTCTTGACACTTCATTTGGAAAACACCAAGTAGGTATTAATTAAGATAACAAGTGACCCATACTTTTAATCTTTTGCTTTAATGACTAATGAAAATTTATAAACTTTAATGCTACTTCTTCACTGATGCAGAGCTAAATATACAAGAAGAGAATAATATAGACCTAATATAGCCAGTAAAAATTTTCACTTTTGATTTCAACGTATACCTCAGAAACACAGGCAAGAATTCAAGTATTTCTTTATTTCCTTTCTCTGGGAAATCTCACTGGGAAGCAGAAGACAATTTGTCAGTTTTAGGGAAGAACTATCAGCTCATGACAGGTTACTGGAAAGAGCTCTGCATTGTGTGTAGGAGCTAGTATACCTATCAATACCAAAATGAAGTCTCTCCACTTATCTGGTTACATTTTCCATTAGAAATCTGGGTTCTACCTCCCTTCTAATTGCAAAAATAATAAAAGAAAAATGAACATTTTCTTACAATTTAAAAGGTATGCACCAGTTATTGCTACTCATAACGTTTCTTCCCTTGTCATTGACCTAAGCTTATTTATCTCAAGGAACTAAGGGAATAAATTACCCCTCCTGCAAGAACAGAAATTCAATTGTGCACTTTCCTTAAAGAACATAAAGCAAGACTTACATTGATAAGAGCTATTCCTACATTTACAAAATGTTTACTTCAAACAACAACATATCAGATAATACCAAGTATTTTTCCACTGTTTGTATTGTGGTATCAGCTACATTTCTAATGACTAAAATGGAATAGAACACCATGGTTACAGAATCCTCTGAGCTTGAAGAAAGGTGAGCAAGCCATTTTGGGAGCAGATGAGTAAAAAATGACCCAACAATAAACTTTCTTTCATTGTATACTACAGTTTAGTAGACATAAGTTTATTGAGAATTACCACCGGCTCTCTAGGTAGCTAGTTCTTAGCATAGCTCTCCACATCAAAGTTCACTACTTTAAGGAAGTCCCCACTGACCTTGATCCCCAAAATACATCCTATTTTGCATTTACCTTCTTACTCAAAGCAATGCAAGTACATTTGAGTTGCACCTTAGTACTGAAACGTGTGACTATTATAACACTTTCCATCAGAAAGGTTCTATACTTCTGTCCTGTTTTTGATATGGAGAATTTCATTCATTATGTATTTATTTAGGGACGGTATAAGCAGATGAGAAGTTAAAAATAAAAAAAAATTGTAATATATTTGTAAACCCCACTTACCTAACTGTTGGTGGAAATGGTGTCTTATTTTTAAGAGGCTCTTATATGCTGCTGAGCATGGAATGGCTGAAGCAAGTGAACATTAGCATTTCCCATTGCCCTTTTCATTATGTCCACTATCACCATTAGCTCCAGGAAAACAGTCACATAGCATATTAAACCATCACGGGCTACATTTGTAAGTAATTTGGCAAACGGCTGGTCTCTGTAGACCTTTGCTTGAATGTCTCTGTGATTTGCATATCGCTAATAATTATATTCAGCACTGAAGTTTTCTTTGCAATTAGGTCTTTTAAGTGCATCAGAGCTTTAGAAGACGTATATTCGTTTGACAATCTTCTGATTGCTTTACATGTTGTCATCTTTAAAGCAGAGGAGCTTGATGATCCTAAACCTTTAAAACATTTTAATTTTTCTGAGACCCTGATATTAAAGGGTTGAAAACTGTGGTCAGATTCAACCAGCGTAACTAATTTGAAGACACATGAAGTCTCTGCATGCATAAGTTCTGTCGGCATTTTTCCTCTTTGCAAGACTACAAAAAAAATGAAAAACGTATCTTCTCCAATGAGAATACAGATATGCTTCATACTCACTACTATACTTAATGCTTAGTGTATAGAAAAAGCTAGGGAGGTCCCAACAGGAAATTTGTTACACATAGTAGGTAAAAGCAGACTCCTTACAACATATCCATCTTAAATCACTGTAAGACATTGAAATGCGATGGCTTATATTTATAATATTTTTATGTATGACATATTGCCCATTATGGCTAAACTGAATAAAGAGGCTGAGACCACCCCAGCCCACCCCTCCTTCACCTGACTGCAGCTTTGGTCCGGGACTTGAGTGGCCTAACAGCACCTGAGGTACCATAAAGGTGACACCATTGATCAATTGCCTCTGCTCTAGGGACAAGGACACAAGACTCAGGCAGGAGAATGTATCCAAAGAAAGCCAAACCCAGCAGCTGTTCAGAAAATCACCTTGGGCCAGGCTGGGGCTGGGGGAGGCCGTAACCCACAGGCTCATCTGCTGAGGCCACCTTTGCACACACTGCCCACAGCCAGACAGGGAGGACGAGAGTTCTGGGGCTGTGGGGGGAACCTCTGCTCACAGGCAGTCAACACCCATCCTCCCTCACACAAACTGCCTCAGCCGGAAAATGCCCACCCAGGGAAGGCCACATCCACGGCACATTGCCGTGAGGGACACCTGAGGAGGGGCCAGAATCCATCCAAGAGCCCCAAAGCGCTGCCCAGACTCACTGCTGAGGCCTTGCAGCACAGCACTGCTCCTGATGCAAAGGGATGCAGCAGAGCCAGAGGCTGCTGCCATGGCTGTGCCAGACTCGTCCCTGACAGGGCAGGAACCCGGGCCTTCCCCCCTGGCCCAAGTGTGCACTGACCCCCTGAACTCCGTGTTTGTGGGGGACCCTGAGCACCAAGAAGACAGAGATGTAGAGAATCCACAGTATGCCACTGGGATCCATCTCCAAGGGATCTGTGGATGTTCTCCATCAGAGAGCAGGGTTCCATTGGCATCCACAGAGTGCTGAGGTTTTCTACTTCATTTGCCTCTGACACTCTCTTTCTCTCCCCCCACCTCTATTCCATTTCTATTTTTCTCTCTCTCTCATTCTGTCTCTCTCTCATTTACCGTTCAATAAAACCCATGCTATTGACTTTGACACACGGTCGCATTTGCACCCTAATTGAGGCAGAGCCATTTCTGATCATTTTAATCAGTGGATCACAACGACAAGGGACTAGAAGCCCTCCGCTCTGGGTGCTGCTCCATGCCACTTCCACGGGCTTGGGCTGCTGAAGGGGTGCTGGGCTGGGCCCTTTGTGACGCAGGGGCGTTCTATCGGGTTCCTGGGCGTTGTTGGGCGTTCTGTTGTCCTGGTGACATGGAACAGCCCCAACCTGCAGGGGTACATAAGGGGCACAGGGCCCTGCGCTGCCCAGTCCCAGGAGTGCCTCTCATACAGGAGGAAGCAGCTCCAGGGACTTCTGTGCCTTACAGCACAATGAACATGGAGAAGGGAAAGACCGACCCAAACTGCCAAGCAGCCAGCCCCATGCCCAGCAGGCCAGAAGATCAGGCCATCAGCGGGCAGTGGCTGGCAGCAGGTGACAGTTCTGGCCTGCCGGCCTGCAGCAGTGTCACCTATAGCTGCCATCAGGGATCCCCAGCGGAAGCCGGCATTGGGCAGGAGCTTTCCCCAGGAGACATCCACGACACTCACCATCTGTCCGACTGGGATGACTGCGTCCAGGAAGAGCTGTCCCACAGCGATGTCGCCTGTCACCAGGAAGCGTCAGACTGGGAGGAGTCCATGGCCCAGGAGCTTTCTGAAGAGGAAGTCTCCGTTAAACAGGTGGAGTCCACAGGGCATGGTGAGACACCCTCTCTGCCGTCCGACTGGGAGAACGACAGCCTCCCAGACCTCATGCAGCACAGCTGGGAACAGACCACCGGGGACAAGGCCGTGCTGCATGAGGAAGACGAGTGGGACGGAGTGAGCGTCCTCGAGCTCGTTGAAGAGCCGGCAGAGCGAGAGCGACGATGGGCAGGTTTGTCCGCAGGCGGGTTCCCCGGGGCTGCCCCTCGCGAGGCCTGGGTTGAGCCGGCAGCAGCCGAGCCGAGCTCCCCAGGGCCGTGCTGCGCCTCCTCCCCTGCCCGTGTGGAGGCGCCCGTGGCCATCAAGAGGCGGCCATCGCGGCTGCGGCGGGCACTGCGGGCGCTGCGCCGCCTCTGCCGCTGCCCCTGCCTGGCTCCGCACACCGAGCAGTAGGGGCCGCGGCCGGCGCCAGCCCGGGCCTCTGCCATGGCGGCCGGCCCGCAGCCATGCCCGGCCTGAGCGAGCCACACGGGCTGCCTTGGCCTGCGCACGGCCCCGCGGCCTCAGCGGGACCCGCCTGCTTTGCACCATCCAAGGCACTCAGCCGGCCCCAAACCTGCCTGCCGCTCCTGTCCCACCCAGCGTCGGGCACCACCACCACCATCGCCCTGACACCGTGTCCCCAGCTGCCACATCCGGACGACTCAACACCTTGCAGAGAGAGCGACTCCACCACCTCCCAGAGCAACATCGTCTGACGCTGGACAGCTCTTCCAGGAAAAGCTCCTGCTTTAACATCACACCCTTCCATGTAAATAACTAGTAGTAGGTTAAAAAAAAAAAAAAAAATCCCCAAAAAAACTACAAAACCCCCAAAAATAAACACACAAAAAAAAGATTTAGACTAGGAACACTTAGAAGAATATGAAGAACAGGAAGAAACAGTAGCAGTAAATAAGGATAGGAATTAAGAATAGAAAAACACTGAATAGGAATAGGAATAAGAATAGGAATAAGTATACGAATAAGAATAGGAATAAGAATTCGAAGAAGAAGAAGAATAGAAGAAGGAAAAGTAAAAGAAGAAGAAAATGAAGAAGAAGGAGAAAAGGGAAAAGTACAAGGAGAAGAAAGGAAGAAGGACAAAGAGAAGAAACAGTAGTAGAAGTAAATTACTATAATAAAAACTAAAATAAATATTATGCTAATAATATTATGAGTAAGTCATCTTGAAATAAACATCCCCACATCTTTTAGAGCCATAGTATACTTACGGGTTGGGAAGGACATCAAGAATCACCTAGTTCCATCTATTATCCTACTCCCTCTTTCTCTCCCTCTCAGTCCTCTGAACTCCTTCTTGCAGGTCCACGTCCTCCTTATGCTGGGGCCCCCACACACGCATGTCGTGCTCCAGGCAGGGTCTCACAAAAATGGCCCAGAGGGCCACGCTCACCTCCCTTGCCTGCTGCCCTTTGCCCCTTTCCATGCAGCCCAGCCCACGGCTGCTCTCTGGGCTGGCAGCACCCACTGCCGGCTCGCGCTCAGCTTCTCCTCCCTGCGCACCCCAAGAGCTTCTCCTCAGCCCCTGCCCCGCTCGGCTTCCTGTCCCCTGCAAAGGCCCTGCTGAGGGCAGCTCCAGCCACTCTCTGTGCCATTGGAAAAGCCATTGCAGAGCCCCGGGGCCGAGGCACAGCCCTCCCTGAGGCACACCCCTCATCCCTGGCCTGCAGCCGCCCATGGAGCCGCTGACCACAACTCCCTGCCTGCGGCCATCCAAACAATTCCTCTGGCCCCGCACAGCCCAGCCTGCCAAGCCAGGCCTGGCACTGTGGGGCTCGGGGGGGGTCTGTCCTGGGGCACCGGGCCTCACAGGGCTCTGGGCTCAGCAGCGCTGGCACACACTGAAATGGGATGGCAAACGGCTTCAACGCTGCCAGCAAGGAGATTTGCACATTATGGCTAAACTGAATAAAGAGGCTGAGACCACCCCAGCCCACCCCTCCTTCACCTGACTGCAGCTTTGGTCCGGGACTTGAGCTGCCTAACAGCACCTGAGGTACCATAAAGGTGACACCACTGAGCAATTGCCTCTGCTCTAGGGACAAGGACACAAGACTCAGGCAGGAGAATGTATCCAAAGAAAGCCAAACCCAGCAGCTGTTCAGAAAATCACCTTGGGCCAGGCTGGGGCTGGGGGAGGCCGTAACCCACAGGCTCATCTGCTGAGGCCACCTTTGCACACACTGCCCACAGCCAGCCAGGGAGGACGAGAGTTCTGGGGCTGTGGGGGGAACCTCTGCTCACAGGCAGTCAACACCCATCCTCCCTCACACAAACTGCCTCAGCCGGAAAATGCCCACCCAGGGAAGGCCACATCCACGGCACATTGCCGTGAGGGACACCTGAGGAGGGGCCAGAATCCATCCAAGAGCCCCAAAGCGCTGCCCAGACTCACTGCTGAGGCCTTGCAGCACAGCACTGCTCCTGATGCAAAGGGATGCAGCAGAGCCAGAGGCTGCTGCCATGGCTGTGCCAGACTCGTCCCTGACAGGGCAGGAACCCGGGCCTTCCCCCCTGGCCCAAGTGTGCACTGACCCCCTGAACTCCGTGTTTGTGGGGGACCCTGAGCACCAAGAAGACAGAGATGTAGAGAATCCACAGTATGCCACTGGGATCCATCTCCAAGGGATCTGTGGATGTTCTCCATCAGAGAGCAGGGTTCCATTGGCATCCACAGAGTGCTGAGGTTTTCTACTTCATTTGCCTCTGACACTCTCTTTCTCTCCCCCCACCTCTATTCCATTTCTATTTTTCTCTCTCTCTCATTCTGTCTCTCTCTCATTTACCGTTCAATAAAACCCATGCTATTGACTTTGGCACACGGTCGCATTTGCACCCTAATTGAGGCAGAGCCATTTCTGATCATTTTAATCAGTGGATCACAACGACAAGGGGCTAGAAGCCCTCCGCTCTGGGTGCTGCTCCATGCCACTTCCACGGGCTTGGGCTGCTGAAGGGGTGCTGGGCTGGGCCCTTTGTGACGCAGGGGCGTTCTATCGGGTTCCTGGGCGTTGTTGGGCGTTCTGTTGTCCTGGTGACATGGAACAGCCCCAACCTGCAGGGGTACATAAGGGGCACAGGGCCCTGCGCTGCCCAGTCCCAGGAGTGCCTCTCATACAGGAGGAAGCAGCTCCAGGGACTTCTGTGCCTTACAGCACAATGAACATGGAGAAGGGAAAGACCGACCCAAACTGCCAAGCAGCCAGCCCCATGCCCAGCAGGCCAGAAGATCAGGCCATCAGCGGGCAGTGGCTGGCAGCAGGTGACAGTTCTGGCCTGCCGGCCTGCAGCAGTGTCACCTATAGCTGCCATCAGGGATCCCCAGCGGAAGCCGGCATTGGGCAGGAGCTTTCCCCAGGAGACATCCACGACACTCACCATCTGTCCGACTGGGATGACTGCGTCCAGGAAGAGCTGTCCCACAGCGATGTCGCCTGTCACCAGGAAGCGTCAGACTGGGAGGAGTCCATGGCCCAGGAGCTTTCTGAAGAGGAAGTCTCCGTTAAACAGGTGGAGTCCACAGGGCATGGTGAGACACCCTCTCTGCCGTCCGACTGGGAGAACGACAGCCTCCCAGACCTCATGCAGCACAGCTGGGAACAGACCACCGGGGACAAGGCCGTGCTGCATGAGGAAGACGAGTGGGACGGAGTGAGCGTCCTCGAGCTCGTTGAAGAGCCGGCAGAGCGAGAGCGACGATGGGCAGGTTTGTCCGCAGGCGGGTTCCCCGGGGCTGCCCCTCGCGAGGCCTGGGTTGAGCCGGCAGCAGCCGAGCCGAGCTCCCCAGGGCCGTGCTGCGCCTCCTCCCCTGCCCGTGTGGAGGCGCCCGTGGCCATCAAGAGGCGGCCATCGCGGCTGCGGCGGGCACTGCGGGCGCTGCGCCGCCTCTGCCGCTGCCCCTGCCTGGCTCCGCACACCGAGCAGTAGGGGCCGCGGCCGGCGCCAGCCCGGGCCTCTGCCATGGCGGCCGGCCCGCAGCCATGCCCGGCCTGAGCGAGCCACACGGGCTGCCTTGGCCTGCGCACGGCCCCGCGGCCTCAGCGGGACCCGCCTGCTTTGCACCATCCAAGGCACTCAGCCGGCCCCAAACCTGCCTGCCGCTCCTGTCCCACCCAGCGTCGGGCACCACCACCACCATCGCCCTGACACCGTGTCCCCAGCTGCCACATCCGGACGACTCAACACCTTGCAGAGAGAGCGACTCCACCACCTCCCAGAGCAACATCGTCTGACGCTGGACAGCTCTTCCAGGAAAAGCTCCTGCTTTAACATCACACCCTTCCATGTAAATAACTAGTAGTAGGTTAAAAAAAAAAAAAAAATCCCCAAAAAAACTACAAAACCCCCAAAAATAAACACACAAAAAAAAGATTTAGACTAGGAACACTTAGAAGAATATGAAGAACAGGAAGAAACAGTAGCAGTAAATAAGGATAGGAATTAAGAATAGAAAAACACTGAATAGGAATAGGAATAAGAATAGGAATAAGTATACGAATAAGAATAGGAATAAGAATAAGAATTCGAAGAAGAAGAAGAATAGAAGAAGGAAAAGTAAAAGAAGAAGAAAATGAAGAAGAAGGAGAAAAGGGAAAAGTACAAGGAGAAGAAAGGAAGAAGGACAAAGAGAAGAAACAGTAGTAGAAGTAAATTACTATAATAAAAACTAAAATAAATATTATGCTAATAATATTATGAGTAAGTCATCTTGAAATAAACATCCCCACATCTTTTAGAGCCATAGTATACTTACGGGTTGGGAAGGACATCAAGAATCACCTAGTTCCATCTATTATCCTACTCCCTCTTTCTCTCCCTCTCAGTCCTCTGAACTCCTTCTTGCAGGTCCACGTCCTCCTTATGCTGGGGCCCCCACACACGCATGTCGTGCTCCAGGCAGGGTCTCACAAAAATGGCCCAGAGGGCCACGCTCACCTCCCTTGCCTGCTGCCCTTTGCCCCTTTCCATGCAGCCCAGCCCACGGCTGCTCTCTGGGCTGGCAGCACCCACTGCCGGCTCGCGCTCAGCTTCTCCTCCCTGCGCACCCCAAGAGCTTCTCCTCAGCCCCTGCCCCGCTCGGCTTCCTGTCCCCTGCAAAGGCCCTGCTGAGGGCAGCTCCAGCCACTCTCTGTGCCATTGGAAAAGCCATTGCAGAGCCCCGGGGCCGAGGCACAGCCCTCCCTGAGGGACACCCCTCATCCCTGGCCTGCAGCCGCCCATGGAGCCGCTGACCACGACTCCCTGCCTGCGGCCATCCAAACAATTCCTCTGGCCCCGCACAGCCCAGCCTGCAAAGCCAGGCCTGGCACTGTGGGGCTCGGGGGGGGTCTGTCCTGGGGCACCGGGCCTCACAGGGCTCTGGGCTCAGCAGCGCTGGCACACACTGAAATGGGATGGCAAACGGCTTCAACGCTGCCAGCAAGGAGATTTGCACATTATGGCTAAACTGAATAAAGAGGCTGAGACCACCCCAGCCCACCCCTCCTTCACCTGACTGCAGCTTTGGTCCGGGACTTGAGCTGCCTAACAGCACCTGAGGTACCATAAAGGTGACACCACTGAGCAATTGCCTCTGCTCTAGGGACAAGGACACAAGACTCAGGCAGGAGAATGTATCCAAAGAAAGCCAAACCCAGCAGCTGTTCAGAAAATCACCTTGGGCCAGGCTGGGGCTGGGGGAGGCCGTAACCCACAGGCTCATCTGCTGAGGCCACCTTTGCACACACTGCCCACAGCCAGCCAGGGAGGACGAGAGTTCTGGGGCTGTGGGGGAACCTCTGCTCACAGGCAGTCAACACCCATCCTCCCTCACACAAACTGCCTCAGCCGGAAAATGCCCACCCAGGGAAGGCCACATCCACGGCACATTGCCGTGAGGGACACCTGAGGAGGGGCCAGAATCCATCCAAGAGCCCCAAAGCGCTGCCCAGACTCACTGCTGAGGCCTTGCAGCACAGCACTGCTCCTGATGCAAAGGGATGCAGCAGAGCCAGAGGCTGCTGCCATGGCTGTGCCAGACTCGTCCCTGACAGGGCAGGAACCCGGGCCTTCCCCCCTGGCCCAAGTGTGCACTGACCCCCTGAACTCCGTGTTTGTGGGGGACCCTGAGCACCAAGAAGACAGAGATGTAGAGAATCCACAGTATGCCACTGGGATCCATCTCCAAGGGATCTGTGGATGTTCTCCATCAGAGAGCAGGGTTCCATTGGCATCCACAGAGTGCTGAGGTTTTCTACTTCATTTGCCTCTGACACTCTCTTTCTCTCCCCCCACCTCTATTCCATTTCTATTTTTCTCTCTCTCTCATTCTGTCTCTCTCTCATTTACCGTTCAATAAAACCCATGCTATTGACTTTGGCACACGGTCGCATTTGCACCCTAATTGAGGCAGAGCCATTTCTGATCATTTTAATCAGTGGATCACAACGACAAGGGGCTAGAAGCCCTCCGCTCTGGGTGCTGCTCCATGCCACTTCCACGGGCTTGGGCTGCTGAAGGGGTGCTGGGCTGGGCCCTTTGTGACGCAGGGGCGTTCTATCGGGTTCCTGGGCGTTGTTGGGCGTTCTGTTGTCCTGGTGACATGGAACAGCCCCAACCTGCAGGGGTACATAAGGGGCACAGGGCCCTGCGCTGCCCAGTCCCAGGAGTGCCTCTCATACAGGAGGAAGCAGCTCCAGGGACTTCTGTGCCTTACAGCACAATGAACATGGAGAAGGGAAAGACCGACCCAAACTGCCAAGCAGCCAGCCCCATGCCCAGCAGGCCAGAAGATCAGGCCATCAGCGGGCAGTGGCTGGCAGCAGGTGACAGTTCTGGCCTGCCGGCCTGCAGCAGTGTCACCTATAGCTGCCATCAGGGATCCCCAGCGGAAGCCGGCATTGGGCAGGAGCTTTCCCCAGGAGACATCCACGACACTCACCATCTGTCCGACTGGGATGACTGCGTCCAGGAAGAGCTGTCCCACAGCGATGTCGCCTGTCACCAGGAAGCGTCAGACTGGGAGGAGTCCATGGCCCAGGAGCTTTCTGAAGAGGAAGTCTCCGTTAAACAGGTGGAGTCCACAGGGCATGGTGAGACACCCTCTCTGCCGTCCGACTGGGAGAACGACAGCCTCCCAGACCTCATGCAGCACAGCTGGGAACAGACCACCGGGGACAAGGCCGTGCTGCATGAGGAAGACGAGTGGGACGGAGTGAGCGTCCTCGAGCTCGTTGAAGAGCCGGCAGAGCGAGAGCGACGATGGGCAGGTTTGTCCGCAGGCGGGTTCCCCGGGGCTGCCCCTCGCGAGGCCTGGGTTGAGCCGGCAGCAGCCGAGCCGAGCTCCCCAGGGCCGTGCTGCGCCTCCTCCCCTGCCCGTGTGGAGGCGCCCGTGGCCATCAAGAGGCGGCCATCGCGGCTGCGGCGGGCACTGCGGGCGCTGCGCCGCCTCTGCCGCTGCCCCTGCCTGGCTCCGCACACCGAGCAGTAGGGGCCGCGGCCGGCGCCAGCCCGGGCCTCTGCCATGGCGGCCGGCCCGCAGCCATGCCCGGCCTGAGCGAGCCACACGGGCTGCCTTGGCCTGCGCACGGCCCCGCGGCCTCAGCGGGACCCGCCTGCTTTGCACCATCCAAGGCACTCAGCCGGCCCCAAACCTGCCTGCCGCTCCTGTCCCACCCAGCGTCGGGCACCACCACCACCATCGCCCTGACACCGTGTCCCCAGCTGCCACATCCGGACGACTCAACACCTTGCAGAGAGAGCGACTCCACCACCTCCCAGAGCAACATCGTCTGACGCTGGACAGCTCTTCCAGGAAAAGCTCCTGCTTTAACATCACACCCTTCCATGTAAATAACTAGTAGTAGGTTAAAAAAAAAAAAAAAAAATCCCCAAAAAAACTACAAAACCCCCAAAAATAAACACACAAAAAAAAGATTTAGACTAGGAACACTTAGAAGAATATGAAGAACAGGAAGAAACAGTAGCAGTAAATAAGGATAGGAATTAAGAATAGAAAAACACTGAATAGGAATAGGAATAAGAATAGGAATAAGTATACGAATAAGAATAGGAATAAGAATAAGAATTCGAAGAAGAAGAAGAATAGAAGAAGGAAAAGTAAAAGAAGAAGAAAACGAAGAAGAAGGAGAAAAGGGAAAAGTACAAGGAGAAGAAAGGAAGAAGGACAAAGAGAAGAAACAGTAGTAGAAGTAAATTACTATAATAAAAACTAAAATAAATATTATGCTAATAATATTATGAGTAAGTCATCTTGAAATAAACATCCCCACATCTTTTAGAGCCATAGTATACTTACGGGTTGGGAAGGACATCAAGAATCACCTAGTTCCATCTATTATCCTACTCCCTCTTTCTCTCCCTCTCAGTCCTCTGAACTCCTTCTTGCAGGTCCACGTCCTCCTTATGCTGGGGCCCCCACACACGCATGTCGTGCTCCAGGCAGGGTCTCACAAAAATGGCCCAGAGGGCCACGCTCACCTCCCTTGCCTGCTGCCCTTTGCCCCTTTCCATGCAGCCCAGCCCACGGCTGCTCTCTGGGCCGGCAGCACCCACTGCCGGCTCGTGCTCAGCTTCTCCTCCCTGCGCACCCCAAGAGCTTCTCCTCAGCCCCTGCCCCGCTCGGCTTCCTGTCCCCTGCAAAGGCCCTGCTGAGGGCAGCTCCAGCCACTCTCTGTGCCATTGGAAAAGCCATTGCAGAGCCCCGGGGCCGAGGCACAGCCCTCCCTGAGGGACACCCCTCATCCCTTGCCTACAGCCGCCCATGGAGCCGCTGACCACAACTCCCTGCCTGCGGCCATCCAAACAATTCCTCTGGCCCCGCACAGCCCAGCCTGCCAAGCCAGGCCTGGCACTGTGGGGCTCGGGGGGGGTCTGTCCTGGGGCACCGGGCCTCACAGGGCTCTGGGCTCAGCAGCGCTGGCACACACTGAAATGGGATGGCAAACGGCTTCAACGCTGCCAGCAAGGAGATTTGCACATTATGGCTAAACTGAATAAAGAGGCTGAGACCACCCCAGCCCACCCCTCCTTCACCTGACTGCAGCTTTGGTCCAGGACTTGAGCGGCCTAACAGCACCTGAGGTACCATAAAGGTGACACCACTGAGCAATTGCCTCTGCTCTAGGGACAAGGACACGAGACTCAGGCAGGAGATTGTATCCAAAGAAAGCCAAACCCAGCAGCTGTTCAGAAAATCAGCTTGGGCCAGGCTGGGGCTGGGGAAGGCCGTAGCCCACAGGCTCATCTGCTGAGGCCACCTTTGCACACACTGCCCACAGCCAGCCAGGGAGGACGAGAGTTCTGGGGCTGTGGGGGGAACCTCTGCTCACAGGCAGTCAACACCCATCCTCCCTCACACAAACTGCCTCAGCCGGAAAATGCCCACCCAGGGAAGGCCACATCCACGGCACATTGCCGTGAGGGACACCTGAGGAGGGGCCAGAATCCATCCAAGAGCCCCAAAGCGCTGCCCAGACTCACTGCTGAGGCCTTGCAGCACAGCACTGCTCCTGATGCAAAGGGATGCAGCAGAGCCAGAGGCTGCTGCCATGGCTGTGCCAGACTCGTCCCTGACAGGGGAGGAACCCGGGCCTTCCCCCCTGGCCCAAGTGTGCACTGACCCCCTGAACTCCGTGTTTGTGGGGGACCCTGAGCACCAAGAAGACAGAGATGTAGAGAATCCACAGTATGCCACCGGGATCCATAGAGCAGTGAGGGCTTTTTCCTTAGTGCATCTCTTTGACACTTTCTTTCTCTCTTCTGCAACCTCCTCTCTCTCATTCTCTTTTCATGTTACATAAAATCGTTGCTATTAACGTGGTGTATTGTCTTATTTGCACCTTAGTCAGGCAATGGCATTGCTCTAATAATTTTAATAACCACATCATAACCACGATCTTTTATCTTATTTTGTTGGAAGAGTTTTTTCCTCTAAGGTGTTTGCTCAGTTATTCGTGAGTTCTCCCCTCCCATTAGTACTCAGTATGGTTCTAGTACTCACTCTTAAGAAATGCTAAGTGAGCTTTTTTTCTCCAGTAGTACTAATCACTTTTGCCCTTCTACTTTCAACTTTTTTATAGAGAAAGGCTGGGCTCACATTAACAATTCAGCAGAACAGGACATCTGTAGATCAAAGCAGATCAAAGCAGATGGTGCTGAGCACGCTCCCTTGCCAATCCTGCTTTTAAAGTTTCAGTGTTAGGCTGTGGACTATGTATCTTCTGGACCGAACATCCCAAATACACTGGTCAAGGGTCTCCAAAGGAGGAGTGGGTTTGGACCCTCACAGCTCCATTATGGAAGAGTAGTAGGTGAACTACCAGTCTGACAGTCTCCAAAAAGTATCTTCTAGTTAATCTACTTGGTCTAAAACAACACCTTCCAGGAGATAATGCTTCAAGAAAAAGGAGTTACCCCAAACTGAAGTACTAACAAATGAGCAGGTAAACAATCACATGGTAACAATGACAGGAAAGAATAAACCTCCGAGACTAAAAACACCACAACCTTAGCAAAGAGATAGATACACTACTGTGACAAATTAGCTTTTACATGGATTTTGGTTTTGGAAATTTAACTTGGGGCAATAAAGTCTTATTTTCTAATCTCCATATATGATTTCTTTTAGTTCAGTCAGCCAAAAAACTCTTCAGTACTGGTACATGCCTTTTCTTGCTGGCCATTTCAAGATTTCAGTAATGACTCTATTACACTAGCTTTGAACACAGTGTTTGTTCAAGTCTGTTGACCTGTCCAAAATTTTAGTTCCATTAGTGTTTCCCTTATTTGACTACATTTTTACAGTTATTTACAGTATTTGACTTGATTTTTACAGTCATTTACAGTGGGAGGAAAAAAAAAAAAAAAAGAAGAAAATCCAGGAAAAAAAGCCACAGAATTTAAAGACTGCAGCTTTTATTAGTCCAAGGCTTGATTAATCCAATTGTTCAAATCTCTATTATTTTCTTAAGGAAAAGAAAAAAAATCAACAACAATATAAAGTGTTTAATATTGCTATTTTGCAAGTAAATACCATATGAGATGAAACCTATTTTTGTGAGAAGCATCTAGCTAATACCTAAGACCAAACTAAGCTTTCTGCTCTTCTGTAATTGGGGAGCTTCAGACTTTCAAGTTGTAAACCAAGGCTTTCCCTGGTTCACCAGGGACAATCTATCGTAACTGGTTGGTTCAAGTTTTGTGAAATTTTCAAGATAGACTCACAGTATATTTAAAATAACATCTAATATTATTATTTTATGGCAGATATACCATAGAAGTTGGTTTTACACAGACAGCTTTTGCAAACCTGCAATTTATCAAATCTCATTCTGACTTAATGTTTGCTAAATACTCATTTCAAAAACTGAAAATAGTTGCAATTTACTAAATGTGGTAAATTGCAAGTCTGTGCTCATGTCAGAGTCCATTATATTGATTTCCTATCTTCTAATTTCATTGTTGATATATTTTCATAGTTTTATGCAGATACCCAATGCTTTCACCTCCCCCTCTCTTGTTTGTTTTTTTGGGTATTTTTCTTTTTTAGAAATGGGAAATAGATACTTAATTTTTACAGAAATTGTCACGGCATAATCCATCATGAAACTGTACTTAATTTTATACTTGAATGAAAAATCTTTTTTCAAAAATTCTAAACATAACTCTGAATAATTGCTTTCCTAGAGAAAAAACATCGTTTTTCATGTCCTCTATGTAACAATCAACTATCCACTTACTGTATGACACAGATGCAAGAGAAGATAATTTACATGTAAAATAACCAGTGTTGTTAAAATGGCATCCATTTTTCAATCTGTGTCCTTTTATCACAATTGCATAAAACATTCTTGAAAATGTTTGAGATACCCCAAAAGCTGTTTGCAAGAGATATTATCCAATGTCATAAATATCCTGTGCAGCAAGTAAAAAATTTGTCTATCAAACAATGTATACATTCTTCTTTGCACTTTGAACTTGGACTTAAATTTCCATGTTACTATTGAATCAAAGTTAGACAGTATTTGTACTTGTCTTTTGAACAACCCCTTTTTCTTCTAAGAAAAGGGACAAAGGAGGTCTCAATAACTGTTTAATAAATTACCGTAGAATAGTAATGTTATGACTGAAATAATTCCCATCATGAAGGGTGATTTAAGTGTGAAAGCAGTCTTAGGAATGGTTTCAGATCCTCTTACTTGGGGTATTTTCAGTAAAATCAAATATATCCTGAAACACAACCCCTAGACGGCACATAAACACATTTTTGTGTTTTTTTGATTTGTATACAGAAGGATGCTTCAACTTTATGTCTACAAAAATAATATAAAAATCCAACTTCGTCACAAAAGACTCTTAGATTAAAAAGTCCATGATTTACTAAAATACAGCAAAAACTAACATCCAGGTCATCAATTAGTGTTAATCAGGATGCTTCCACTGAGGTTAAATTTATGCTAGTTAAGAATCCAGCCACAGATTTAATGATCTAATTGGCAATGAAGCAGAAAGATAGGTTTACAAAATCCGCAGTGAGGAAAAAGAAGAAAAACAGAAAGAAAGAAATATTCTGGCAGCAATCCAGCATTCATAACTGAACTAATGTTCAATTACTGTGAAATGCTTTATGGAAACAAATGTTAGTTCTACAGGAATCCCAAATGAGTTCATTACAATCAATGCTATTAAAACAAAGTGCTACTAATATGCCAAACAACTGTAATTGCAGTTTCATAAACTAGTGTTTAATATCCATCAGAGATTAACAAAAAACTTCTGTAATAACTAAACATAATGATGTGTCTAATTTGAAATTATGACATGGATGATAATGTTAATTAGCCTTCACACATAGTGCAATGTGTAAAAGACAACAGACTACCTAAAGATTACTGAAGTATCACAAAACTACTCTTACAGTGTTTTATATCATCAGAATAGGAAAACCACAAAATCATTAGATCATATAATTATTCACTTGTTTTCATTTAACTTTTTTTCCCAAAGCCAAAGTGTTTATGAACACTTTCTTTTGCTTAAAAATCTGAAATTACTATAGAACCTAAAACATGGAATTCAATCACCATTTTCAGATTCCTAAATGACAGCTAAAAAAACCCCATCAATTAAGTACTTACACGAATATATGCTATTAGTAGATAGCAGTTCCCCATAAAGGGGAAAACCATGAAATTATATGAAATTGTTCAGTCTGAATGTTCCCAAGGGCCTTTCCCAATGGAGAACAACACATTTTTGTTAGAGCATAATGGGCAATTTTATCTGAAAATATATTTACAAAACAGTTGAAGAGGCACCACAATAGGTGCTGAAACTTCCCCAATGGAAAAGCTTTCATTTAGAACACACACACACACAAACACAACTTAGCCACAGATTTTAAACACAGCATGTATGTGGAGTTAACAGTTGAAGCAGCATCAGAAGGTCAGAGGAAATGGTGCCACTCATATTTTACATTCTAAGGGTCCGTGTTTTCCAAGACATCTGGCAGTTTCCTATCTCATTTTGCAATCTGAGTGTAAAGTTACCAGTGAGCATTTAGGATATATATATATATATATATATATATAGATACATACATACATACATATATGCACACTGGTAAGAATCAAGTATCTACACAGTCACATGGATAAAGAATAATTTTCATAAAATGTGTTATAAAACTGCAGTTAACTGGCTACTGGCAAAAGTAACAAACTATTTAATGTCTTCTTTTCCCCTCAGTTTTCTAACCTTTAGTTAATCAAAATAGTCAAGTGCTCTGACAAAGACATGAATCTATTTCCACCTTTCCTCAGACACCTGATGGATGCATTACTTTTGAGAGCAATCTCTTGTGGAACAAAGTTTTCTAGTTCTATGTTCCAGTATTAGAATCACAGCTTACAAAATTACTTCCTTGCAGCTTTTACTCACATAATTATTTTAACAAGTATTGTAATTTTTTTTCTTCTTGACTTACTTTTGTTTTATTCTAACACAGTTGCTTTAGAAACAGGCTCTAAAAAAATACCACATAAGCATGCATTGTGCTGAATGGAAGGTAGTAAATCTCTGAAACTCAGGTGGACATGTGACAGAAAGTAAAACTGTACAATTTTTAGACAAGTTCTCTCAAAGGACAAACGTCTTGCATGCATATACTAATCTCATAAAAACAAAAGTGAACTCACAAACATCCTCCTTTCAGCAAAACTCCCTTCCCAATCCATGAAGACATCAAATGGTGCCTTTAAACATGACAAGCGTCCCATGTAAGAATTAGACGAGCACAGCACAGAGAGGAATGTATCATAATCCTTGCAGGCCAGAAAAGTCATGTGTGATTTTATTCCACAGTCAGACATAGAAAGTAACTTAAGAGAGACTGGGAAAACCTAAGGAATGAGGTAAGAGATTTTCTTACAGTTGCATTCCACAGCACACAATAGCAACCTTGTGACCTCCCACCGTTCCAGCATGCCTGTGACAACAGGGCTCCTGCTTTCAGCTGGCACTGGCATCAAATGCAAAAGGTGGATTCCATATCTATTACCTTCCCTTCTCCTATTCCCACTACTTTGTACAGCATAAATTATATCTGTAGATTTTTCCGATTTCTTCAGATTACTAAGTCTGGGAGGTGAGCAATGAAGCAACACTACTTCCTTCCTTCTGTGTCCTCTGTTTTTAAAGCCAAACCACATTCACTGAAAGGTTAATGGTCACGCTAAAACCCAAAACTCTTCGAGAGAAACTGAACGAGTCAGTAAGATTTGCATTTTTTTTTTACTCATGCACTTCGTATTAAACAATAACTGAACAGAATACAAGCTTCTGCATTATGTGAAACTCAGGACTCCCTGCCTACAGCCAATTGCTAGTCTAACAAGTTCTACCGTATCTCCTTTTAGAAAGCTGCTCCTTTTTTGCATCATAAATGAATCATTTGCTACACACAGAAAGACTGACCAAAAAATATCTATTTCTCTTACTGAAACTACCAACTCTACTGAAAAACAAGAGACATGAATCTCTACTGCCTCAGATAGGGAGACTAATTGTATCACTACTTTCCACCTTCTTTGGCACCATATTGGGTTTGTGTGGCAAGGCTTTAGTAACAGGGTGGTTACAGAGATGGTTTCTCTGGAAGCTGCTAGAAGGTACTGCCTCTGTGTCCCACAAAGCCAATGCCAGCCAGCTTCAGCAAGGACCTGCTGCTGGCAAAGCTGAGCCCAGCAGCAGCAGTGGTAGTGCCTCTGGGATAACAGATTTAAGAAGGGATTAAAAACCAACCCTACAAAACCCAGTCATCTTACACACTGATTTCTTCTCCTCTTTGAAAAGTTGCTATGACTCAACTTCCAAGACAACAGGAGCGTGAAATTAGTGGATATGTTGGGAACCCCAAGCCAAATCAGGAAACTGGGGCCTTCTCTCACCAAGCTTTATTATCCCATGAAATGGGACCAGGCACTGGGTTATCCTATTTCCAGCTGACCCTCAAAAGCAGAGCACTAAGGGAGTATCTCTGTCAAACAAGGTCCCCCTGCCTTTGGTCAGAAATCCTTCAGAGACAATTCATGAGAATAATAAAGATAATTGTACATACTATAGGCTTACAAAAATGCTCCAACATTCAATGACAGTGAGCTAACTTTCAGAGTGATAGATCTCAAAACAGGTATCTTTTTATTAAAGGACTGACAGAAAATAAAACAACAACAAAAAAGAGGTAAGAAAAAAGAGATAGAATTCCTGCAGAGTGGAAGCTATTTTCTTCTAAGTAATTAGAGGTACACTAAATTATCTACAGCAGCTGATGCTGCCTATAGCTTTTATCATCTTAATTGCAGAAACCAGTGAAAATTCCTCCAATCAATACAATTAAGAAAGCATAGGAGATAGTTTACCAATGTGTGCCTACAGCCCTGGATGTTGTGTTCTTGCATTAATTTTATGTGCTACCTTTAGTAGTGACTTAATAGAGAACTTTAAAACTGACCTAATTAGAAGACAGTATGTCTGAGCACTACTAGCTTGCCAATCTTTGTTGGAGCTAAATAATTCTGTTTCCAGACAACATCCAGATCTGACCAATACCAGCTTTTTTTAAGTGCAGAATACATTTTACATTTTTTCCTCTCACTCAATGCTCTTCAAGTTAAAAATTGCCTTATGCTACATAGGCAGTATACTGAGTGATTGCAAATTGCCAGAAGTTTCCAAGTACACTTCAAGAGCTATTCAGATACATCAAAAGCTTTGAAAACTGTTTCTTAGATCTGTATTTGTACACAATTTTTCCAAATTATATTCTAGAATTGCTTCTTCTGTGAGAAATTTAGGCTACGTATTTCCTAGTTAAAGACATAATTAGCACTGCATAAGGAGAAAAACTGTTTTGCAAAGGACTGAGATGCATAAAGTGACTTTCCAAATTGAGAAGGATTTTAAGGATTCAAAATATCCTCTAAATAAGTCTTTTCAGGATAGTCATAACACAAACAGGGAAAATGGTACCATCTAAAAAAAATCATAGAATAAAGCCAAAATATATTGTTCCTGTAAATCGGTGTTTAAAAAAAAATAAAAAAACCAAAACCACCAAAAACAGGAACTTTCTGGAGCGTTGAAATTCTTCTTTTCCTGTCCCATCTCTAGGGGTTTTGTTAAAAATTTTATTTGAAGATCATGTTTCACTGAAGGCAACTTTTTTTTTTCCCTCAATCCTGGTACCCACTTCTTGTCAACATCAGCATTTCTGCAGACGTGATTTTGATGAAGTTTTAAATCACAGTTCTGTTACTGAGATTATTCATGTGAAAGGCCATCACACCACAATAAATTTTTGCCACTCTTAAAACACCACTGATATTTAATAAACAACAACTCATTTCAAAACTTTTTTCCAATTGTTTCAAACAAGTGTTACTGTTGAAAGATGAGCACTAAAATCCTTGTGCCAGGACACCACTAGGGTGACCCAGAAAACACCAGAGAAACAAAGTGCCTTCCTTTTGACAGTAAAATTTTCAGTGCAACAGTTCCTTTTATTTCCTCCTCCCTTTTCTCTTCACCAGTATATATTTATACTTCAACTACTACCAGGTCTGAAAACAGCTTCAGGTAAAACAGTTACTAAGGGATAATATTCTTTTGCATCCTCCAATTTTGGATCAGAAATAATATTCTCTACCAAAATCACCCAATCAGGTATTTTATGAAGGGAAAAAAAAAAATCTCCTTTTTTTTCAGTTTTTTCTGATGGAACATCACGTAGCAGAAGAATTTCCACTTGCATCTGATTGCAAATGGAAGTTAAGACAATTTCATAGAATTAGATGATTAAGTAAGCAAAAGTGTCTATGCTTTGCAACAATAACCTGGAGAAAAATTACCTTATTTTTTTCAATTTCTGTTGACACCCTTACACTTATGAGAAGCCCAACAATAATATAGCAAAATTTTAGGGGAAATAAATACCTTAAAAATAAAAATAAAAAAGAAAAGAAAGAAAGAAATAGATTGCCTATAAAGTTGTTTAAAAGTAGGAAGCTTCACAGAAAAATTCTATGGGAAACACATTTTTATGGGGAAAAACTTTTTAAAATGCTAACTGTTCAAGTTATTACATTCCATTAGTAAAATCACAATTCATACACTGAGACAAATATAAACATAATAATATAACCACAGAGAATATTTATGGACAGAAAAAAAATCTTTTCTGGGCTTCCAGAATCATGGAATATTTTTAAGAAAAAATGATAGGCACAAAATAAGTGCCTGTAATATGTTTCTCTGCTGTGGAAACTGCTACTCAGCAGTAAATACAAGTAAAAATAACTAATTCCTACCAAAAAAATTTCAACTTTACATTTTATCATTCCAACAGTTTTATTAAGCAGATAACAATATTTTGTTCTCACAACTTTGAAAGCAGAACCATGTGAATTAATAGCTAATTCAGATTTAAAATTAATGAGCTTTACCACGTTGATTTCTTTCCAATTTTCTTGAATAGAATCTCCTTTAAATAGTCTTTCAAATAATGCATAATCTTCTAAGTCCCAACTGAGTAACAATGAAGTCTCGTTAGTCTTTGTCACCCCATAATCACTCATGCTGCATTTTAAACAATCAACATAAATTGCTGCCTTGGGAAATTATTTTGGAGTTATGGGAGAAATATGTGCCAGTTTAAGTTGTAGTTTATTCTTGTAAAGCATTTTACACTAAAGAAGTCTTACTGGGCATACAACAGTGTTTTCTTATTAAATTACTTTTTTTCTTCTGCTAAGTGTGGATTACTCCTGACATATGTTAAATCCTAGCTGCCTACCTACTTTATAACATGTCTATTTAAAATAGCAATTTTTCACAGAAGTGATAATGTAGATTTATATATTTTAAAGGAATACTTCGAAGCAATTCCAAAGAAGAGAAAAAAACAACCAAAAAAACCAACCCACAAAACATGCAGAGGTATTTTTTATCACAAGGAAGGAATTCCACAGGACAAGTGCTTATTTCAAGGGATTCTTTAATTTTGACCCTACTTCATTATCAAGTCATCTATTTCTGGCATTTTGACAGCATTTATAATGGAGCCAGCCCCTTGTTTGTTGACCTACCAATTAAATAAAACTAACAAGTAAATCAGAATCCACCTCTGGGCAGTGGTCCAGCACAAATCTCACCTACCACTTAGATGCTGTTTTTGACTCATTTTGAGAATAGATTGCAGCTAAGTATGTCCTTAATGGATGTTTTCATTTCACACAAAGATTCAATTCGTGTCTTATCCTCCACTACCACACATTCGATAGTATCTTGTTTCATGTAGTTTACTATTTTGGCAGTAGTTTTAGTGCTACAGGATGAGAATATGTTTTCTAAATCCAGTCCATGTCCATCATTAAATTGTAGGAAGAGAATTGTCACCATGTTGCAGCATCAACTCCCTGGAAATAGGAAAGGTGCTCAGATTCGGAGGGAGTGCAGACAACAAGGAAATTTTAGAGAGACAAAGCTGGAAGATGAATTACTCTTTGGTTTGCCACTGAAGTTATGCCATATGGGAAGAGAAAGTGAAATGTGGCAAATTCACGAGGCTTTGGAGCAAAAGAAGGTTTTAATTAAGGCTTCCACTTTCTTGCAGATCACCTAAGATATGCTTATATCTTTGCAAGGGCAGCTTCAGGTGTAGGCACCCTGAAGTTACATATTTCATGAAGACAGAGACTGAGACATGGTGCTGTCAGAAGGCTCCCATCAGGATTCTTTCCCCTCCTTTCTTTGAGTGTTTATTTTCCTGTACCTTAGGAGGGTATGAACAGACCAGTTGACTAAAAATAAGGGATTTCTGTTTTAAAAGTTTTGACTGAATTGCTAATGAAATGGAAATATCTGTAACCTCATATATGGAACCATGTTCTCTGACCAAATAATATTTATCCCATGCAAAATCTCATCTGTTTTAACACACAGCAGGAAGACTCCAGTACTTTAAACCCAATATTTAGCTTCTTCCTAGGCAAAAACCACAGATTTGAGATAGATACCATTCGAGTTCTTTATGCCATGCATCACTCATCCTAAGAGCACTGAAAAGATTCAGTCTCTCATGAGAAACCACTTTTTTAGGCACAGAGTTTTCAGACAAGAATCCAAACTACAACTCTTCCATGGAAGGACATGCTTCCCTGTAGACTAGAAGAGCAGAGTCTGACATATCTGTTCTTGCATAATTTTCTTTTGTGAGTCACCTTAGCATGTAGACTGTTGGGCATTTCAGTCTTTAGGAGCTTACTCCAAACACAAAATCACCACCTGAGATTCCCTGAGAAGTACAGTATTCCATTAAGGGCTAAAGAGTCAGGAAGCTAGACTGAATTTTTAAATTTTGGATTTACTGATTTATAGATTATTAGATATCGGGAGAAAAAAATAAAACTCAAAAAACTTTACTAATCTTCAAGTATGAAATCAATAAAATAGAGAGAAGACATTAAGACATTTGAAATTCACAGTTCACAGATGTCTCAGTCACCTTTAAGTCTTTAGTTTCCTCTCACAAGATTTGTAGGTCCTCAGTTCCTTCTCTGTCCCTAAATCTTAAAAAGGAGAAATTGAAGCTTCAGTATAAGAGCTCCCAGTTCCACACAGGGGATCTGGAAATACAGAGATTTCAAGTCCCCTAGAGAATATCTTGGAATCTGACCCATTATGACATTCCCAAGATCACCAGTCCTGTGACAGGGACCGGAGAGGTTCAGGGAACCCCAACCCTGGGCCCAAGTCAATTGCATTACCCAGGTAGGGAACGTGGGACACAGCAGACACGGGAGAGCTCAATGACCCCAACCTCCTTGTGAAAAGACTGCCCACAGCTTTAGAAGCCCAGATTTCCAACAGAACAAACAGGAGAATGTTTAAGAAGCCAGTAGGATCTCCTTTATTTTGTTTTTAAACAGTTGTGGTTTTGCAAGGCATTTGAAGTAAAAGCAATAAAAAACAGTGCACAACAAAGGTCTTGTTTTGCTGCACAGTTCCCTAACTAGCTCTAGTTTAAAGGATCTCTTCCTGAATAGAGTTTCATCAGTTCTGTCAGTCCCATATCCTTAAGCATTTGCAGAAGAAAGTTTTCAAAGAGCCAGGATGCCTTATTGAAATGTCTCATGAAAAGAGGAAAAAAATCTTTATAAAAGAGTTTGCAATTATTCATAGGTTTCACTTTTAGTTAGTTAATGATCCAATTCAGCTGTGATCAAAGCACAACAGGCTAGATAATTCAGGATAGAAATGGAGTTAATTCACTTAGATATGATACTACTTTCTTTATGACTTTATTTCAATGGAGTTTCAATTAGTTATTAGGTTATTTTACTCATTACTCCAACAAGCTGTCTGCAGGCAATTAACATGTCACTCTTCATGAAAACAGAACGGGGTTTTTTTTGGTTTTTGGTTTGTTGTTTTTATTTTTTTTGGCAGAGGGATATTTTTAAGATTTCTATTATGGAGGCTTTTTAAAAAGTTTATGAAAAAAGTAATTAAACACTTGAAGCTCAGTGAATTGGAAATTTATTTTTGTTTAGGGGACTGAATGACGGTAATGAAAAATAAGTTACCATTAGTAAGAGCCATTTATTGGTGCCTGACTCAGTTTTCAGCTCTGATTGTTAAACATGGATTTCCCTTCATAATCTGCAAACCCCACTCTGCAACACTACATAGTGCACGAACTACTGTAGAGATTTTTGTTCTACTTTTTAAACCAATAACAATAGCCTTCTTGCTTTGATTTAGCTGTTCTCTGGTATCTGGGCTCTTAAGTATCCATCCCTCAACCAAAATGCAGTGGTACTGTTAGAAGTGAACTAACTTTTAGATACAATTAAATGGAGGAAAAGTCAACTAAGGAAAAGGAAACTTTAATAGTAACAATTCAGCTGAGCCAGGTGTCTCTCTCCCCCCCAGAGCCCAACACAGATACTTAAGAAAAACATGGCAACTTTTTATAAACTTTTCCACCTGGGGTGATTCCTGTTCCCTTTCCTATGGCTGGGTATACCAGAACTTACATTGTCTCCCAACCACCTACTCTACTCTTCTGTCCCCTCCTCCCTCATCCTCCTTCCTTTTGGTCCTGCCTTCAACCCTGCCCCTCTCCCAGCTCACACCACCACCCGACAACCCAACCACAACAAATCCAAGCCACAAACAACAGCACACAGGACCAAAACCTTTCACTCTTTCACTTAACAACCTTTTGGCTTCAGCAGAGTATGATCTCATCTCTCACAGCAGAAAGCAGGATAAGCAGAGAAAGGGGAAGGTTTCAGCTGTGGCCTTGCAAACCTCATTGCCTACAGGATAAGCAATTTAGACTACTCAGACATACTGGCCCTGGAGAAGCCAGGCAGAAGTGCTTACTGGAGAGAAGCAGGATTAACTTATCCTTCTAAAATGTATTTCCCAAGAGACAAGATCCCACAAACTTTATCAGCCTAGAAAAAGTGCACAAGAGTGGGTCAAACCAACTCGGAGGAAGAATAATGAGCTTGACAGCCAGCACTGCTGGGAAAGGCACACAGACAGCTGTGGAGACAGCCAGGCTGACAGGCTTTTTTATTGTCTTGTTTTTAACTGTAGTCTGATAAAGCAGGATGATCAAACAGAAATGCACATTCATAAAGCCATTCTCTGACTCTCTGAACCCTCTTCTCTGTTATTTATGGCAATATAGGAGGTCAAATTAGAGAGGTTTTAGTTGATGAAGAAAAGCTGCAGGAAGGATTCGCTTAATTCCAGGAAAGGGGAAGTTTCATCTTAAAAGAAAATTATTAGGCTTAATAGTCCTTCTTAAGGACTAAGAAGTTCCCATCAAATTTGATTTCCAAATGCAATTTTGCATAAGCAATTATTTTTTCTCCAACTCAGAGTATCTGAATTTTTTGTTTTTAAAAACAGGTATTTTGAAGGAATCCTTAGCTTTTGGCCCAAATAGTAACAACATGCCTTATTCTGTGGTTGAAGAAAACTTAATTTTATTTATCCAATGGGTGACTGATGGCAGTATGAAAATTCAAAAGATTTCCAGAAATTTTCAGAAAGTTGAACTCAAATTGAGACTCGTTCAGGTAACACAAGATTAAACTTTTTCCCTCAGGTGCCCAGTAGAGATGCAAATGCCATAGGACCACTGCTGTAAGAATTTACAAGATGCTAATTCTGATTTACAGGATTGGCTTAGAGTCAGATTAACCTTCTCCTGTGACATTCTTAATCACAATGTGCCCAAATAAATATTTAACATCATCATTACGTTGTCATCAACCTTGACAGTGTGAGGTATTTACTACATTTTTCAAGCAGTGTTTGGCACTTTACAGGACAGAAGTGAAATTTTAGCTTTTGGGATGAAAAGAAACGGAGTGCAGAAGATCAGCTGGGGAAAAAAAAATCTTGTACCGTAAAGGATTAACCACCATGGGGAAAAAAATCCAATTCCCTGCTATCCTATATACTTCTGTAGGAACTTCAAATTTTAGGAAGAGATGATGTATTACTATTCCCAACTTTTAGGCTCAACAACCCTGTATGAATTGCTTAATTTCTCTATGGCGCCAAACAAGTGTCAGATTCCTAAATTTTTTCATATGTCATAGCACTGCTATCTTGTTATTCCACAAATGTTTCTTCCACAGGAAGAGCTTATAACTGTATCCACATCATCCTCCCAACTGGTCCCATACAACCAGAAGGGGCAAAAGGTCTATTAGTGACTGATGTTAGCTAAAAACAGAAACAGAAGAGGGCAGGGGGAGAAAAAGCCATTTCAGTTCTGTGCTGAAAGCAATTTACCTGTACCCAAACACTCTTCCACTCAAACCTAAAATAAAACCCTTCAGTCAGTCCTACAGATTCTCTAAAGATAGAGAAAGGCTCTTTGAACCCGGGCTTCCCAAGCACTGAATTAATGTATTAGCCAATTTCCCCCCTTAAGCTAAGGAGGGTCAGATCTAAATCTTTCCCTTTCTAGAATAGCTTATTCATTCTGCTACAGCCACTTGGAGGAAATTCAGTCAAGTAGCAAAGGTTCTCTCTTTGGAGAAGAATCCTTGCTCTTTAGAGTGTTCAAGTATTTTATCTTAAAAATGCAATAAATAAGTATGCACAGAGTCCCTACAAAAACCAAACCAAGTTGGAAGTGACTGTCTTCACAAAGGGATCAGGTAACACCATTTATCTGTCAAGACTAGACAATGAATTCAACAGCCACTCTTGCCTCTGAGCTATTTTCTGAACAGAATCTGGTGTCACGAATCTAGCAAACACAAAAGCCTTAAGGAGAAAATGCATTCCAATATTAAAATCCTCATCATTATGAACTCTTCAGAAAATAGTTTGTAAGCTAAAGGCTTTCCTTCATTACTTTTTTTTCATGGGGAAAAAATAAAAGTTACTAGCAACAGGGAATACAACCATCCAGCAATATTATTTTGGACAGTTTCTAGTTCTGTAGTGCTTTATATGCTTAATAGCTCTCAATTAAGTCAGGCAGAGGAAACCAATTATGAAATTACTGCAGAAAATTGAATGCAGTACTCCATGCAAAAATTAAACTATATGAATATATTTGCCAATGCCAGACACTAAAAAGGAGTGTAGAAATGGATAAATCAAGGTTGAACCAACTGTATTTTGAAGGAGGGAGAGGATAAGAAGAGGGTAACATTTTTTCAGACTCAACTAAGACAGTGAAAAATGACAAATGAGTTGAAATTGCTAAGCATGTAGAGTTTCTTTGGTTTATCCAAAAAATTCTGGATGGTAGATAAAACTTTCAGATCATCACAGAAGCCAGAAAACTTAAAAGTACATCTACAAAATCACGAATTTCAGCATCTAAGCAACTTCTAGTTCTCAAAAGCATAGCAAAAAGTTTCTGACCATAAGTTTTTGTAGGGTGAGGAAGGTCCAAGCTCCTTTCTATTTGGGGGCTCACCTCCCTACCTTGCATTCACAGGTCATGACTGCATAGAAAGACTGAGATTGCCCAAAGTTAATCGTTGAGCACTGACATTTTCCATGCTCAGGTCTGCTTTGGAGAAGAGTTTACTGAATAAAGTTCTGAGAAGTAGTCATTGTGCAAATGCTGCATGAATATCTCCAGCAATAATAAACTCTCCAGCAAGTAGATGTGTTCAGATTATTCAGTGAACTAAGTAACCTAATTAATCTGCCATTTATTAACCTTTTCTAATTAATCTTCTTTCAAGTAATAAAATACAGGGCAAAGTCACCTTAGGGAAGTATAACAAAACAACTGATAGAGAGAGAGAATCAGGAGTCAAAGAAAAAGTGTGTTACAAAGTAAAACATCATCTCTGTTGTAAATCCACACCTGGATGAAATGGTTAGTATCATACAGGTTGTATGTCAGTCACAACCACAGCTCTGCTGGTCATCACAAAGGCTTCATTTTGAAATCATTTCCAAGTTACCTGGAAATGAGTGATTATTCACTAAAAACTAGTAATTATTCTAGTTTCACTAGTAATTATTACTAAAATGTACAGTCTTTTGGGGGTTTTCCCTTCTGCATGTTGTTTTTCTTACAGATGGGGAGAAGCTTTTCATTTCTAGGATATATTTTTTGTCTGACTTCAGGGTGAATCTGAATATTGTTCTAAAGCAAGTTAGAGGACACATACTGTGCTATTAAGATACTGTTGCTCAGTTGCTACTCTGTAGAGATGGATGATGAAAAGCACACTTCTACTCCTGCCCAGCAGGACCAAGAATTGAACTGGCCTCAATCACAACTAGAGCAAATCTCAAAGCTGCATTTGGTCAGTCAATTTATTTCTTCTGTGAGACAGGAGTTAAAAAATAGAAATAGGAGCAAGGAAGTTCAGAGCTTTACAAAGGAAAGCTTTACAAGAAAATCACTTAACAACCACTGTCACAGGCTAAACAAACTGGACTTGGAGAAATTAAGTTATTGCAAGTTATAATAAATATTTAGTTCCTGATATGGGTAGTGGCAAACTAATACAAAAAAGGAACAAACATTTACAAGCTTCAGAAAAACACCTTTAAACCCCATTTTCCAAGCTCAGCTTTACCCCAGGGGTGTATAGGCTCCAGGGTAAGTTTATTGAGAGGCTGCTGTTCTTTAGGGGCAATACATACTCTTAGGTGAGTACATTCACTCCAGGGCACAGAGATTACCTTGAGATTGCTTTTTCCTTCATCCTCTCAGACACTAGAAGATGGCTGGACAATAATCTAGAAGCTCACTTTTTGACTTTGCTGGAAATACAAATTTTTCTAGCAAGAGCCAAATACTTAAAAGGACTTATATCAAACTTCCATTTGTTAATGATGGCACCTGGTTTTTTCTTGAGCTCTGAACCAACATACACAATGAACCCATTTGTACTCTGCCTGCCTAAGAATGCACAGGTAGCCATCCCACTTTCCCATTTCTGGTGGGAAATACTGAGATGAGAATGGAAAATGAATGTTGTTTCCACCAATTTCTGCCATTTTCCAGAGTTCCAATGCAGAGCAATTCTTACTGCAGATGTCACTCAGCTGCACAGCACTTGAACTGTGTGCAGTTGCTTAACCCTCATTAGGGAAAATTTCAAAAATATATATCTAACTGCACAGGCCTACGTCAGATAAACCTTTGCTTTACATCTCTGTACATTCTCCAGATTTTTTCAGGTTTTATTATGCAACAATGCATTTACTCTGTATTTTAAAAATGCTGCCTTCATACCTCCAAGTCAGAGCTTAGTATGTTATGGGAAGCATTAGGGGCAGGCCTGTAACATCCAAAGAACAACAGTTGTGAAGCTGGGGGAAAAAGAAAACATTCTTTTTTTGTTACTCCTCTGAGCTGGTCACAGATTTCAGTGAAAAACTTCACAAGCAAAATGATTCCCTGTGCTCACTCCTGTTGCAGGATTAGAACCTCATTTCTCATCAGTGAAACTTCATGAATAAAAATGACACTGAGCCTCTGCCCTTTATCCTTTACAAAGACATCTATGAAACTCTTTTATCCTGCTCAACCCATCAAACATATGCTCAGAAAATTTGGCTAAATCTGCCAACAAACCAAGTTCTGTAATAAAATATAAATCTAGTTACTTGAAAATAAGGGCTCACAAGCCTTCAAAGGAAAATCATTAGGCAGCCTTATGAAAAAATCACTAAGGTTACTGATACCAAAATTCCAACCAGAACTCAGAAAAATCACAAATTTCTTTATAGAAGCAATTGCTTTGAAACATAAGTTATGGAATAAGTTGGTTACAATGCAAAAATACAGCAAAAATGCAGAGGTTTTCAAGTTACACCATCTTTAAAAAGATGTCTTCTGAAAGTGGATTTGCATTCACATGGAATAAGAAATTGCAAAGCAGATACAGCGCACCAGCCTTTATGTTACTCATTCTCACTCTCAACACTTTTGTCTTTCACAACCAGCTTTCATTTTACTGTTTAAACTCACGTGCAGCTGGCAGCTGTGTTTGCCAGCAGGCTGGAAACAGGCTCACAGATGAGAGTACTAGAATTAGAATCCACCCAGCAAAATTAATCACATTCATTGATGTTTCTGATCAGATGCCTCTACCTGTGAAAGCAGATAGTTTTAATATATTAGGGGGAGGAGAAAAAAGAGACAAACATTAAGAAAAAAACTGAGAAGCAAATTCTTCTCTCACTCTGCTTATTAGTTACTTTCACACGTATCCTGTAAGCCCAGGCCTGTTTATCCAGCTGGTTTTTTTCTCTCAAAAAAGAGATTTTTAATACTGAGACACAAACTTTGTTAATCTTAAGAACTGTATAAGTGCATTTGATATGTCTGTGCTTCACTAAATATTGTATTATGATAAGTGGAAGATGTTGCTAAAATTACTAAGCAGATACTGACGGTCAGGTGTTTAATTATTTTTAGTTAAAAGAAGTAGGAAAAAAAGAAGTGAAAGACCAGTTATCAAAGCATGGTTTCACAAGAGAGAAAGGTGGTAGTGGGTCTGGGCAGAAAAGATCAGTTGTGGAGTTTCTCAAGGCTCAGTCTTGTGAACCAGTCCAATGTAAAATTTTCACTGATAACTCAAGCACAAAAAGCCTGAGAATGGCAATGAAAATGACTGGATTACTCAAAGTTGCCAATGCACAGGAAGGCCAAATCTCATCTCCAGAAAAAGCAGATGATATTCCCTGGATTAGTTTTAAACCAGGAAGCAGTGTTGAAAAAGTACTACTAGAGCAAGAATAGGTTTCCTATGCTTTGAGCAGAGACTGAGAAAACTTGATGTGCTTGCCTTCATAATCTAGAATTTAATATTGTTGCTTTTTATATGTATATCAGGAGTGAAGCTGTCACAACAGAAATCAAACTGCATGAAGAGCAACACTGGCAGATGAAGGAACTGTTAAATATATATATATATATATATATATATACGTGTGTGTGTGCATGTGTATATACATATATATTTATATATATATATACATATATATATATATGCTGGTAAATAGATACTTCTCAAATACCAGAGCATGGAGTTTCTGTGCCAGTCTTTCTATTTACAAATAAAAGGATCAGGAAACATTGCTGGCTTTCAGCTGCAGCTTCTTCATTTTGTTTTTTGTTGTAGTGTCATTGCCTACAAGAGAAAACACAAGAGGCACCCACAAATAACAGCAGTCTTGATGCTTCTGCCTTGAAGGAGGTAAGCATGCTAGACCTAATCCTTAAAACCCTGAGAATATTATAAATAAATACATATCAGAGAGAGTTAAAAAGACCTTTAGTAAGGTGAATGTGACTCCATCATAGAACACAGCCTAGAGCTCTATCACTACATTAAGTTTAAGATCAAACAATATCCACCATTTAGCAGCAGTTGGCTAAAATGACATACATTTCACAGAACTGGCCTTAAAAAGACAAATGACTTTTGAAAAAGTTTTGCTGTTGTTATGCATGTTTACTTATTAATAGTAAAAAACCCCAACGTTTTCAGTATACATCTACTTCTATTATTCTTCTAGGAAAAAAAAAACAAAAAGACTTTCATACTGCAGGAATACTTATTGACTCTCCAGAAGGCTTCCCAAGCTACCATTTTCAATAAAGAAACATGTTAATGTCACACTTTAGCTACTGGCAGCTCCTGTTCTTGCTTTTGGATGTTGTCTCCATATAACTCTATTATAACCACCTCCTCCACATCAGCTCAATTCTTTGTTAGGGCACAAGACAGAGTATTATCCCTTCAAAAACTACTGCCCAGCTTTAAATTTCATGGCTGTCACATGCAATTTCTTGAATGGAGGGATTAATAACGCTTCCCAGTGAATTTCAGAGACAATAACATACAATTTTTACCACTAAAGATTTAATACAGCCTTTGGAATTTTTCTTAAATTTGCTTTCAAATAAAGGTAATAAATTTACTAGCATTTCTTCACATATTAGAGGAAAAATGAGGAGACTGAGTTTTTCTAAATTTGGTTCCATCCAATACTAAATTAAAACGTTACTATGCTTTAATATACAGCAGTAAACATCTTTGCTTCTACTTTTTTTATTTTTCAGAGATGATTTATCATTCTCCCTAATGTGGCTGTAAAAGATACTGAATTCTTCAGCATTTGACAACAACAATCACTTCTTCAGGCTTTTTCACTCCAGAAAGTTGGCACAGAGACAGCTGGGGTAGGGCTTGAAGAGCACTGACTGCACACACAAAGCTGCTTTAGAGTAGCTGGTGAATTTTAAATCTGCCCCACAGCTGACTGCACTAACATGAAATGATGCATTAGTCCTTCCCACAAAGGGAAAATCCTGACGTTGCTGGCAGAACCAGGCTTGCAGCCAGCTGTATTCCAGTCTGGGGGTGGGAAATAACTTTTGATGAGAGGGCAAAGGCAGTCTGTATTCAAATGCTGCTCCTGCATTAAGAAGTGCCCACAACACTGCCTTTCACTCACACACTTTAACCTCTGCTCATCTCACACATCAAGCTTGGGCAGCCTCCTTCTTCCTGCAGGTTTTCTATGTAGCTTTGGAAACCACTGCTAAGCACAGGGAATTGCTGCTATTTCTTTTGTCCCCTGGGTCATTTTTTCATCTTTACTACATTGTTCTTCTAAGTCTCCATATTTTATATAGAATTCATACATCTTATTTTCTCCCCTTCCTTTAGAACTTAAAAAGAAAGTGGTGCAACACACAGCACAGAGTACAAGAATAAGGGCTGCTCCTCCTGCTTTACTTCTTTAGAGAAGTTCTCAAAATTCTCAAATACAGTTTCTTCCATCCTGTAATTCAAAAGCAACTTCAAGCATTAAGCAGATGGCACTACACACTCAGAGTTTACATGACAGCTGCATTTCCTGAGATGAAGCTTCTTCCCTTCACTACTCACTAGTCCCTTTTTCTTTCTTGTATAGGAAGAATGTGAAGCTGACTGCTTGATGAGCTCCAGTCATCCTTCTGGCTCTAACAATTAACTCTTTTCTACCTGGCATCTTAAATTTGTCAAGAGCCCTAGAAAGAGATTTAATGTCTGTAGGCTGCCCCAGCCCCAAGTTCAAAGGCTGGAAACAAAAGTCTCTCACTCCATCACAAAGAAGAATTCAGACTTTTAAATCAGTTGCTAGAGTTGATGATAAAAGAAATACTCAAGCATGGAGCTAAGCTGTTTACAGAGGTTACGTGAAATTTAGATTATCAGTTAAGTCAGGACTAGAGATAGAGGCTAAGTAGACTCCTAGGATTTTCAGACACATATAAAAATGCCAAGTCCTCAAATATATGCTCTCATATGCTTCTCTATGAACTTTTCTCTCATCTCTATATGCTTTGAATGAGAGGGCTTACAAGAATGTCACTTTAGCAGATAGCAGAAAAAAATTTTTAAATAAGATTTTTGCGTTTTAAAATTTCTGTGGTTTTCTATATATTCTACTATTTCACTGTCTCTGGGTGGCACAAGATTATCATTCCAGAAGTACAGGAGAAAAGAACCTCAAATAATTTGTAGTTGACAATGAAATATAATTAGACAGAAATATATCATGGCAACTCGATAATTGAATCTTCTAAAATATGATTCTTCTCATGCCAGTAAGAGGAAGTGATGAGAAAAAGAAAAGAGTAACTGATATGTGCTGCTCAAATGCATGGAACCTGGATGGATTTTAGTGAACACTACTTCAATAGCAGATACTCACTTTCACATGCTCCCAGACCAGAGGTCTGAAAGGGTTAGCAAAAATATGTGAGATACTTGCAGGCTGTGGTCAAGAGAATGGTTACACACTAAACCATTTAAAATTGTCATTAATATTGAACAATAATGGTAATTCCAAATTAAATGCTCTTGGCCCATCCTAAACAAAGTAAACACCATAATAATGTGCTCTTTTTAGACATACTGATGTGCATCTCAATTTTGAATTTTTTGGAAGCTGATTCAGTTAGTATCATTGTTTCACAGATACAGGGTAGTCTGAAAAGAGAAAAAAATCGCCTTGCTAGTCTTATGCCTAGGGTGATTTCTGTCTTAGTTTACTGCCAGAATCAGACACTGTCTACCTTTAACACAGTCGCAGTACAGCAAAATCAAAATATTTTTATTTCCTATCTGATGGACCTTCCCATCCTGACAGATAATGGTCAGATAATCAAAACACAAGATACCCCACCACCAGTCCCTAGATCAGTCTTATAAAATGTGACTGCAGAGAGGTCCTGTTCATAGATACACAGTTTAGCTCAAAGCACAGCTTTACATTTACCCCTGTGCAGCAAAACCTTTAAACATATCTGTGTTTAAATATGCTCCTGAATCAGAGCCATAGCGAGCTATCAGAAAGCATCTGTTCTCTGAGGCTGCCTCAACCTGGTTTAGCTCCCAAATTTTCTGTTTAACATAGGAAATCTAAGTCTATGCCAAGACTTGTTTTCTGGAGTTAACTTGTCACTGGGATGCAGATGGATAATGCTGCAATTTGTAATTCCTATGAGCAACATATCACCCATTGCATTTCTTAAACTCTATGTGCTTGAAATCAGATTTTTGCCTAGGCTTAGAGAGCTTTGATCCTGGTTGGGGCTGGAAAAAAAAACCAAACCCTTGTAGGCAGAAAAGTGAATAGTATTAGGAAAATAGACATTGGTACTGCTAGCATGCTATCATGGTATATGTGCTGCCAACATACTCACCAAGGAATGACAGGAGTACCCAGGAATAGAAAAGATTGCAGGGGTTAGTTACATAAATGATGTCAACTAAATGAAATTCTTGATTTTACATTTAATTGTAAAATGAAGACAAAGGTGATAAAAAGAACTCTGAGAGGCAAATATCTGAGATCATAATGATGGATTAAAGTACAGGATCAGACTGGCTGAGGAGTTATAAATTGTCATTGATGGAGTTATGACAGTTTCCTCTACTGAGAGCTTGTCCCATATAAGCTCACAATCGTAAGATCAAAAGAACTAGAAAAACTATTAGGTTTAGTTTCAAATTGAGGCAGCAAATGTTATGATATTCGTGGTGTGTATCAAGCAACCATGCTCCATACAGATCTTTTTATATCTTAAAAATTTTATGCATTATATGTAGATAAGTATTGCCAGAAGCACTTTCTATTAACAGATACTACTGTAATGAAAGATAGGGATGGAGCTTGGAAGGAGACATTTGTGATATTTCTTTCCTGAATTAGTTAATAAAAATTCTTTTAATAAAGCACTGAATACCAAGAGGGCTAAGCTTTTACATTAGCAGCACTGCTACTTTATATCAGGACCCGTTCCAGAAAAGGTATTATTTCTCTTCATAATTATTTCCTATTAATACTGCTAATATCATTGCACAGTATTCTAACAGAACTCTCTTTGATGAATTTTAAAAGTAGAAATGAAACTGTGGGCTCAAGTTGTTCTTTATAGCCAGCTCTCATTTGAAGTGGAAATGAGGGATTTTCGTTGACCTCATTTTCTTTGTTCTTGTGGTGGTAGATAGCCACTTCTGAGGAGTGCAGGAAACACAGCCCTTGCTTTTGGCCCAAGACCACTATCTCGACACTGATATTATTCATTTGCACAATTAATTACAGAGGAGTGCTGGGATTTATAACAGAAATAAGGTGAGAATGAAAGGCTAGAAGAATTAAGCCCTGTAGAGCTTTCAAGTAACAAGAAGTCAGGTCCCCGAGCTTACTCAATAATAAAGCCTTTTGAACATGCTTAAGCCACATTAAAGCCAGTTGCTAGCCATCATCCCTTTCTTTTGGAAGCTGTAACGTGTTCAAGTTGGATCCAAAATCTTAATTCTAAGTCTTAGAAACCATATGAGGAGGAAATACACAGTTGAAAGAGCCCTGCATCCAAAGCAGCAAACCTTTTGCTTGTCTTTTCCTGAAAATAATAAGATACATTAGGAAATTACAGAAATGCAGGTAACAAGGCTTCTAAAACACTTCTTGTAGGTCAGGAGGCAAAAGTAGTGCTGTAAGATTTCATTTAAGAATGTTTTTAAAGACCTTTACTTTGCTAGAAGTTACAAATAGGAAAAAACATGCTGATCTCTGTAAATAGCCAAAACTATTGAAGCCTTGAGACACCAGACAGAGTAGCAACACTCACATTCCTGTATTCTTCCTGTAAGTGTTCCTTAATTACTATTTAATAATTTGTGCAATAAACCAGCTGTAGCCACAACCCCTTGTGGCCCAAATAATTATCTCTTTTTGTATCTCTACATTTTTAAACATGTAGTTGCCATTACCGAGACTGGATATGAGAGGTCCAGATTTCCAGATTATTCACATTATCCTTTACTGTGTATGATAAATGGAGTCCTGGAGATAAAACTGGAGTTGACCTCTTTACATTAACAGTCAACAAATTGCTTGTGAGAACTTCAGAATCAGATCAGTAGGAGTATTGCCCAAGAAACTTGACTTCTAGTCCGAGTTTAAGCTTATATTTACCCATGAGCTGCTATTTTATTTTTATATATAAAAATTTATCTGCTTTCTCTTCCATGCAATGCTTTGTAGTAGTTCAGGACCGACTGTGTTATCAGCCACTGAGTTCAAGTCAGTCAATTGTTCTCAGCACTGTTTAGCTACCTAAAGTTTCTTGCTGTCTACCACAATGCTCATTATCCAATCCAAATGAGAACTGGTGGGAATATTTGTAATAACACATGAATATATCCATCAGAAACACCACAATTATCTTACATCACTTCTAACACATTTTTAAGCCATTCCTGTATTTCTGTGAGCTTATCAAGTTGATAATGCTCAATAAAAGTTTGTTATGGTAATGATTTGTGCAACTTTGAAGTGTAATTATAGAAGCCTGTAATTTCTTTGTATTACAAAATTATTCATATTACCATATTACTAATAATTCCTCATTAGTCATCAGTTCTTTATGAAATGAGAGAGAAAACAGGTCCTTATCATCAGGGTGTTAATGACTACATTTTAAGTAGAAAATGAAGATACAAGTGGTTACTTATTTTCTTTTTCACAGGGACAAAAAAAATAGCTATTATTGTTGAAAAAGCACAACTTAAAATTGGGAATTACCATAAATAAAGCTGAGTGTCTGATATTAACTCAGGGCTCTTTTCTATAGGCCTTATAATAAAGTCATTAATTATATGATCCTAACCTGCATTTTAATGTTCAGACAGTGAACAAGATGGCCAGAAAATAGCTGTGTATATCAGTTTAGTCATAATATGATTAGGACCTTCCTCTTATTTTTTCAAGTTATAAAATTAAAAAATGTGGGACTCGAGGCAATTAAAAGGCCAAACTAGTTAAAATTATTGAGTAGTTTAAATTATTTGTTCTCTGCACAAAAATTATTTATTTGACAAAACATATTCCTTGGAAGATCATTACCTCTATGGAACACCTGGATGATAAATTCAGGAAGTAGCTTTTCTTTCTGATGTAGCTGAAATCCTTTGTTCTGAGCCACTCAGCAATTCATCATGCAAGTTGATAATTTCAGTTTTATACCAACACTGAAGCAGCAATCTGTTTTTTCAGTGGGCTTTATTCTTACAGTTAAAGCAATGTAATGCCAGCTTAGAAAATGCATTTTGTATCATCATCTGTCACAAGATTACTGTATGATTCAAAGGAAGTCACTTAAACCAGACTTTAGAGAGGAAAGATGTTCCTCATTTTCTTCATGCTTATCTTGTCACAGCAAAGTTTTCATTTGCAAAAATGCAGCTCCAAAAGAAAATAATAAAAGTTGGGCTGTGAAAAAAATAAAGCAAAAAACTATGAAAATCTCTATGTAGATAATTCAAAATGGGCAAAGAGTCTTAAATCTGTCTTTTTCTAAAGTTTATACTTCACAAATTGATTTTATTTAAAAACAAATAAAATATAAAATGCAAATATCCTCCTCATGTTGAACCACTGGAAAACATTAGAACCAGTCAGAATGCCAGAAATCAAGGGACAATTACATTCTATTTACTGTTCATGTTTAAAATGGTTTATGGCTAAGTCCTAGTGGGGAAAATCAGTCTCCAGTGGTTTGCCTGAGTGTTAAAGGAAGCACAGGTGATAGCTTTCAGAAATTCTACCCTTTTTATTTAGTAAACTCCTCTTTTCTGCTGTTACTATCCATTCAGTATGAAAAGTAAAATGCCCAGACTGAGCTATTTATCATCCTATTGCATTTCATGCCTCAAGGATTAAGTAAATACTTAATAATTCTGAGCAATGTTGAAACACCAAAGCTGGAAAAACTGCAAGAGATACTACTAAGTATAAACTTGAAACCTGTATTTAGTCATGTACCCTTTTTGGGCATCTCTATCCAAAGTGTGTCAATCTGAAAATAATTATTGTTTGCTTCTGTTGTTCCTCTGACCTCCTGCAGATATAAATTTTAGGATGAGATACACTGTTTAGTAAGGGTTCTGCTCCCTCTTCACTGCCTGCAGAGCAAACCTAGATGACTACCTCAGATTAATTGTCTAAACAATGAGCAGCAAGTAATGTGAAATTAACATCAATCAGCTTCCATTAGCATTCATTTAGGAGTGGAGGGATGATGAGTAATTTTTTCCTATACACAATATGACCAACACATTATTTTAGCATTAGAATTTGTTAAAAATTATTCAACAATCAATTTACATTTCTTTCTGTGAATAGTGCTTTTAGGGCATTCAGATGTTTTATCCCAATGCAAGTCTTTAGTGGTATTTCGTCTCTTATTTTCCAGGTTCTGAGATTTTTTCCCATTCTGTTACAGCCTTAGTACTTGTATTTTATTGAGAGAAGATATAGGGGCTGTGTCACTGATAGCTGCTCACATGATTTAACAGAGATAAGAGGAGAGGAATCTCTCTCTTTCTGTAACGTGTTCCTTTGAAAATAACAAAATGTGATCATCTTTACTAAAAGACAGGACTTTTAACCAGTGGTTTCAACTATTTTGCTGTGCAGATTTGCTCCTTCAACAATGAGCTGAGCTGGAACAATGATTTACAGCCTACTTACATCCTACCTGAAAGTACTGCTTCTCAACAACCTTGTCAGCTGGGGAAAAATATTTATAAAATTATCACTTTCTAACTTTGTTCCTATATGTTGGTGATAACTTGGGAGACATCTCCTTTTTTTTCAGCAAAAAGGAGGTAAAGTGTTTGTGCATAAGATGTGATTTTTACATTTTACAGCTCTGCATCTTACCTGGTAGTTACAGATGCTTCTCGCCTGGAAGCACCATCCATGATCCAGTTCATGTCCTGTTGTCCCAGAAGTTTTAGCTCTCTGCTCTGAACATTTCTGGCACCCTTTTTATGTGCAGGGAGTAGAGAGTAAATGGTCAAGTGTCTCCCAGTGCAAAGCCTGAAAAAAGAAGCAATGTGTTCTGGACTTGATGCCCACAGAATGGTAAACAACGTTTTCTTGAAGTAGCCATGAGTATCTGTGGCTGCATTTTGGAATGCTCTTGCAAAACTGGTCTGTGGCATTTGAAATTTCTTCTTGTTAGCTGAGCCCTGTGGTTTTGTTCATTTTCCTTCCCATTCTGATGGGAAAAACAAATGTTTATGAGAAAAAAAGTAGAGATAAAAGCGTATTTTTAAACGGGTTTTCCTTACAGAAACAGTAATCAGCCATTATAGGTATCTGTACATTTTCCTTCTCCTTATGTCTGAAGATTTTTGTTATAGTTAACAGGTAACAGCAACATTTAAACAAACTCTTCTACCAAAGTAACCTTCCTAATGGATTTTGCTGACAGGTTTCTTTCTTATGGTTCAGTATGTGTCTGAGTGACCAACACCCAGCAATAAAAAGTGACAGCTGATGAGTGGCACTGTGTATTTTGACCATCTGAGCCCGAATTTTCAGTGCTCTTTGATGCCCAGTGTGAAAATCATGTGTGAGGAAGTAGCACACAAGCAGTAAAGCCAATGAGCAGGAACTCCTACCTCTGTGTTAACTCATACAAAAGGCTGTTCCTCTATTTCAGGTCTGTTGGTATTTGCTATCACCACCCACTACAGAAAAATAACTTTATAAATTGCCCACTTCCAGCCAGACCATGCTAGTGGCAAACAGCTGAACAGCTTTGTTTCAGTTACTGTTTCACTAAAAATGACAGGATGAATTAAGGATCTTTCATAACATATGCTTAATAGCAGGGACACTGATACTCAGCTACATTATCTGATACTGTGGGGATCTCCAGAAGAAGACATGAATAACACAGAGACCCTTTTGTGTTGCAACAGCATCTTCTGTGATGATTAAGCTGACTGATCAACGACAAGAAAATATGATAGAGGAATCATTTTAGCATTATATATACATAAATATATGTGCATACACACATATAAATGAAAATAAATAAAAGTGTGAAAAATTAAAACAAATGCCTTTGCTGATATAGCACAGACTTTTACTTCCCTTATCAGCCTTGTATGGAAGTGATTCACTTCTGCTGATAGCTCTGGTAAGCTGACTCAGGCTCAGCTGTGCAGCCCAGCAAGTAGGAAAGGAGAAGGCAGAATGAATGCTAGGGGGACAATAGGATTTTGCCTTTCACTGGAAGGGCTGTAAAATTAGATCAGCTTTTACGTACAACTAAAATTTAAAACATATTTTACCCAAAAGGCATGAAGAACTCACCTTAAAGCCAAATGGCAGATAATTGTATGTTTCACCAATTCATTTGTCAGCCTCTATCTTCAGAGACAACAGCTGTTTCCTTAAGCTTTGCATTTCAGTGTTAAAAATGTTTTTTTGCCATAAGGCTTGCCAGGAGTTTAGAAACATTTCTGCAGTGAATTTACCGCCAGCTTTTATTTTGCTCACGGTGGTGGTGGTGCTGAACTCTGGAATAATTGGAGCATCATCCCCTGGTAATGTTCATAATTCTGCTCCACAAAGCTTCAGAGGCACATCTTGAGGTCAGTAACTTCATGTACAGTGGTGGATTGATCTTGTCTGGATGCCAAGCACCCACCAAAGCCTCTCTCACTTCTCTCTGCAGCTGGACAGAGGAGAGAAAATACAACAAAGGGTTCATTACTTAAGGACCAGGAGAAAGGTCATTCACCAAATACCATCATGGGCAAACAGAATTGAATTACAAATACTCATTGAATTTATTACTAATAAAATCAGAGCAGGATAATGGGAAGTAAAATAAGACCTTGAAAATACATTATTCACCCACCCTTCCTTCCTTCCTTCCTTCCCAGTTCTATCTCTTTCCCCAGGGGTGCAGAAAGTCAGCACCTCCTGCCCCTCCTTCTGCACTGACCTTGGTGTCTCTGCAGGGCTGCTCCTCTCACATCTTGTCACCTGGGCATTATCAGCCATTTCTAATCGGCCCAGCCTTGACCAGCAGCACATCCATCTTTGGACTTGCCAGGGATTGGCTCTGCTGGACGTGGAGGAAGCTTCCAGCAGCTTCTCACAGAAACGAGCCCTGTCAAGGGTTTGGAAAAAAAAAAAACCAATGATGGAAATATTAATTGGTATGTATGATACATGAACAGAAAAGGTAGGGTTTCTTGAGGTCCAGAAGTACTTTTTGTGTGCATGCAACTGCAGATATATTTAAATTTTGCATAAGGGAAGACAGACTAGCCTCAGCATCCACTCATTCACTCTTGTTTTTCCCCCGTGTCAAATGCTTTCTCAGCAATATGAGCCATTACTCTCATGCCCTCAGAGAGGCCAATTTAATCCACTGTCTCCACACTGCTTGTTTTCAAACACTGTGTTCATAGTAAAAGCAAGTGATTATTACGAAAACTGATTAATTGATCAGTACACATTTATGGGAAGACTCATTTAACCTGGCACTGTGGCTGGATTGCAGCTTTCAGAGCTCAGGGAGTGGTATAAACACTAAATGAATGAAGAAGTTGGTATGCTTTCGTCCACAGTAAAGTAGTTTTATTAAGAATAATTAACAGTGCTTCAAAAATAATCTTAAAATAACAGTTTTCAGACATGTAAGTCATTAATTTTCTACTAAGCAAGGAGTGTGTGGCAAAAAGCCTGACACATTATTACATTCCTTCAACATTGTAGTTTCCATCATTTCTTTGAAATCCATACCTTTCATGTGCAGTTCATTAACACTGATCAAAGCACCTATCTTTCTAATAAAGTAAATTTTTCCTTGTAATCATTTGTAGATGTTTCACTTCATGTAATATTTTGGATGTTCTTTATTCTGAAATTTCATTTCTAATGTTAGGCTATGGTCAGAGAATTGACATTATAGAAATGATAACTTGATTTACTTTATTTCTTCTCTCTTAATGACATCCACAGCAAGTCTCTAATTTTATTAGTCACAACAAAATTTTTGTAACTGCACTTCAAACTGGTACTTGCAACATCAGCTGCAATGTCTGCTAAAATACAGCATTTCTTCATGCTACATGAGACTAACTTCCAAAATTAATTCCTAATCTTGCAATTAACATATTGCATGGGCAAATCTCAGTAATGACTCAACAGTTACACCTCTCACTAAGCAGCCAGGTGCATGGTGGCCTGAATTTTTACACAGGAATATCTGCTTTGCACATTGGGAAAACTGAAACCCAGCTGTTCAGCCCCTCCCTCTGGCTCTGATTCATTTCTGATTCTGGATGAGGATTCAGCCAAGTCACATCTTTTAGTGGGGTTTGAGGGTATAAGCAATGTTCTGAACTAACTTTCTCTACTACTGGAAAGTCACAAATACTTTAACTGGCTAAGATGAGGTCAAAAGTGATGGCAGACTCAGCAGAAAACACTCTGGAGGTTTGTGGGTGATTTTGAGGAAAAAAATTAAGACAACTGAAAAGCATACAGTCAAATGGGGATTCCTGCTCTTCCAAAAATTTCTTTGCTGAAGAATTTTTTTTTTAATTCTCTACTGGTAGATATCACTCTTGATCTCCTTGTCCCACTCTTTTTTTTTCTTATTTCAGTAGTACTGCTAGGATGTATAGGACTGACAAGCACAGGTTTTATTCCTTCTCACTTCTAATATTTGAAATTATTTAAACTTTCCTCTCTAAGAGAGAGGAAAAAGCTCTCCATGCACAGAGTGTCATTTTGGGAGTGCAAAACGCAATCATTATTTACCAGAGGTAGAAAAACAATAAATTCATTTTGAAATGGCAGCATTTGCTGATAGAGGTAATTACAAGTAATTTCTCTGTGCATGCTGAAGAAGCTGCTGTTATCTTTTCAAGAAGGTTCTTTTGTTATTATGCTTTACATAGATTAACAGCAGCCTTAGTAGGGAATCAACATTTTTATGCCTACTAATAAACCTCCCCATTCCAGATTATCATTCTGTTGTTCAACTACCTGCCATATAATTTGATTGGCATCAGAGAGGTTTTTCTGCTACTTCTCCTTTCTTGTTTTTGTAAATAATAGTGTTTATGTGTCACTCTAGGGTGAAGCTGAAATAATCTGCTTTGTCAGTGATAAAAACAGATTTCTTGAGCAGGTATTCAGTATTTCCAAGAACTTCACCTATAAAATTGTGCACTGGTGAAAAAGTATGACAAAAAGAGCTGTTGAGGTGTGCAGTTATGTACCTGATCCCATGAAAGCGTTTTTAATATTTAAAATGCAGACTGTACAAAATGTGTATATACTAAACATATATTTACATGGCTAAAGAATTATGTCTTAGAAGCCTGGGGGGTATTAAATACAAAGACAGATACAGTAGTAGGATGCATTCAATAGCATTAATTATATAAGGGCTGACAATATTTCAGTCCTTTTCCCCTGCTTTACTATGCTAATAACTTAAATACTAATCACAAAAATTTCCCATGCATGTTTTCTGCCAGAAGAAATGTGTTATTAATAATTACTGTTTGTTTGGGGGAAAAAATTGTCTTCTTTGAGGTTAAGTGGGATGCATTCCTTAAAAGCGAAATTAATGTCATTTGCAAATCAGGTTAAAACCAACCAACCAAACAAAAAAATCATTCCTGAAGGTTGGGACTTTGTAACTGAGCTGAACATAATTTTATTTGTAAAAGTTAGGGATGGAAAATTGCAGGTAAACCAGACCACCGTAATTATTCTAGAAAAACATATAGGTTGGAAAAGCATATTTTTAGGGTTTTGAAGATTACCAAGTGGTGCTCAACCAGTTATCATCCCAACACTAAACAATTCTCCCACCCCTTTGAGAATGGGCTCTTGAATCCTTACCACAGACAGTTGGATACCTCAGGAATTTTCTTCTTTCTTGTGCCATTCTTCTTACATTTAAGGCAATGGAGACAAGGAATTGCCCAGACTTCAAAATTAGAGCTGTCACGGTATCTATACACCCAGGCACTTGATTTATGCCTCCAGAAAGTGGTGGGTTTTTCCTATAGCTGTATCATGGCTTTTAGTATTTTTGGACAGATCTATCTGGTATAACAAACTAGTGATTTTCAGAGGACTGAAGCTTTTTTTTTTCTATCAGTAACTCCCTGTGCAGTCAAGCCAGAACAACATTGTGCTTTGCTGAAAGCCCATTTTAGGTTTCCTGCACTGAAGGAAGGCCCTCATGTACTGATCGTTCTGCTGAGACATGGAAACAAACTGATCAGCTCTCTATGACTGAACAGTCTGGAATAGAGTCAGAAAAAGGAAAATTCCACAGGCTGAATTTTTTAAAACTGTGTTTCTATTTTCTCTGTTTCTGATGCAATAACACATAACGTTGCTGACAGCACATGAACACAAAATGCAGTAGGATGCTTTCCATTTTAAGTCTGGGTTTTTTCCTTCTGAATTTGGTATGCAACTTGGCTTCCTATGTCCAGCATAGTAGAAATCCACATCAGAAAATAGATTTTTGAAGGTGAGTCATTGAATTCCCAATGCCAGATGCAGTAAATACAGCAAACTCAAGCCAGAGAAAGTCAGAATTTCTCAATGGACAGGACAGATGCCTGTAGGTTCCAGCTGTTCCTGATTTGATAGATTTATTTTTTGAAATCACAATACTTCATAACCTGGGTTCTACTGCTTTTTAGGGTTTTCTGGGTCAGCTGCCACATGATAGTTCAGAAAACATCCCTTTTAAAAATTGGGTAGATGCCTAGAAACTTGTTAACATGGAAAGCTAGCCATAAGATCATTAATGCTTTTGTAAGTCTATATTTACTGCAGTAAAGCCAAGGCTATGCTGTATCATACAACTGCTACATCCAGATAAATATACAGAGATAAAAAAACCACGTTTTAGAAAATAATCAGCCTCTCCAAGATCCTGACAGTGTATATAATGTAAAAATGCCAGTTTCTCTGAGAACTGAGAAAGGCCCCCATGATGCAGTTGATGATTCTGCCTTCCAGATTTCCCTGGAGTGGAACCCCCTCCCTCTTGATGTATGACACAGACAGAGTTTTCAGTAGTTTCTATTCAACATGGAAATGACAGATGTGAGTTATAACCTCAAAATAATAAAATCAAGAGAGAAAAGCAGCTGCATGCAGAACCTCATACACAAATCCTGCCCTGAAAACAGAGATGTCAAGAAGAGTCATGGCCCTACCAGCAGTGCCTTGACTGGCAGTCCACATCACCAGGCAGAAGAAAGGAACTGTTCTTCTGGGCATCTCTGAGCTTTCCTATTGTCAGTGTGTGTGTCCTTCCAGAGACCCAGGAGGCCCAGTCAGAGCACTGGAGCCCACTGTACTTCAATGTAAAGCACATCAGACATATCCACATCTCCTTCTCATGCCATTTGTAGGAACAGCTGGGAAAAGAAGCGGACGTGAATTTCATTACTGCTCCAGCCGAGTTGTAGGGAAATAAAAAAAAAATGATACATCATTTTAATAATATTCATAAATGCGCAGACAAATGCTAAAAAACAAAATAATGGTATTGGGATTTATTACTAGCCTTTCTGTTCAACATATTGTGTACCATCACAGATTATCTCTTATTATACACACAAGTCTCTTTAGAGCACTCTTTCTGTATTTCTTGCAAATGGGAGATAGCTCCTTCTATGTCATTATTTTATTATATATAACCATAAATTCATTCAGCAGATGTCCATGAAGTCTCATTTCAATAGACCTTTTTTATTATGGGCTTTTTCTCCCGTTATTTCCCCACTTCCACACCTTCCATACATACCTGTATTTTCCCTGATCACAAGCCTTTGATAACCAAGACATTAAGGACTATGTGTAACTTGTGTAACTTCTGCCTTTTTTTTTTCTTGAAACACAGCTCCTTCAGGATGCATCAAGGAAAGCTAAATGCTCATCCCTCTACTGCATTATCATTTACTGACCCCTGACCCACAGAGTTCAATCCAAGTCTGTCCACAGCCTTTATAAGAAATCCAAGGAGGACCCCTCAGGAAAAGAAATGAGTTGTTTTTGGCAGAATCCTTTGTGCCCTTCAATATTTTATGAAGCAAAATGATTAGGCTCAACATGCTTTGGCATTCTGCCTATTTCAGTCCAGTTAGACCAAATATAAGCTACTTGTCAAGTCAACATGTTTTCAAGACCACGATGACTTCCAGACAATAAAAGCAGTCTCAAGAGACAGGACTTAAACACCATCATGACATAAGCAAAGGCAATTGCAGCTTCCAGAGCTACCAAGTGTGGCTTGATCACCTAAAGATGAAAAAAACCACAAGCTAAGTCAAAAAGCATCTGTCAATAATCTAAATAAGAAAGCACCACCAAAAAAAACCTCGCAAACCACTTCATGCTTTAAGATTAAGTTAATATGTAGCATTTATAACAGACTACTAGAAAATTAATTAGTAACAATAGGAATAAAGTTACAAAACATGCTAAGTAATTCACCATTAAAAGGGTGATTGGAGTCAAGAGATTTGTAATGAATTTGGTATATCTGCATTATATGAGACCAATTCTTTGCTTCCTCTAGAAACAAAGTCTGTATTCTATCCTACTGTCATTACATGTGCAGAGCCAGGAGCTGGATTTGATGATCCTTGTGAGACCCTTCCAACTCAGGATATTCTGTGATTCTTTTGTCCTCCCCTGTCTGAGGACTGTACCTCAGTGGGCTATCTCAGGAAGTTGTGAAATGTACTTAGTGAATTCTCTCAGATACCTTTGTGCCTTGTCCTCAGCTCACAGCCAGCAAACATTTTGCTCTGGGTTCTCACTGCTTAGTATTGCCACAAAACTGCCTCCTTCTGCTATGCTTGGGTTTGTATTAACAGCAGAAGTGCTGATGAACGACCCAGGTACTCAAAGAAAACACGGCAAATGCTGCCTGGGCAGAGGCTGAGATGAACAGAATCGTTTTCCCCTGCTCCCTTTATGCTCCAGCTATAAATCAGTGGTCTCTGAAGAATAATCCCTGCATTATGTCTCAACTGCAGAAAATGCCTGCTGTGAATTCTCTAAGAAGCTTCATAATTTCATAGAGAGTTTGTTGCTTTTCCCACAACTCTTTACTTTAATTTCTAATAACGAAATAATGTCATCAGGTGTATGGACATAGCTCCCACTGGCTTTGAAGGCAAATAAAGGGAAATTTAACCTCATCTATGTAGATGAGGCCTTGTCATCTATGCAATGCTGCAGAAACCAAGGCACTTGTTCTAGCAAAACTCTTTATAGAAGGCAACTTGTAAGCACAAGATGCAAGAGAAAAATGCAAGAAATTGTGAGGAAGGGACTGTGAGGAATATGAGTGCACATTTACCTCTTTAAAAGGGTGCAGCCATAAAAGCAGTGCTTAATTCAAAACCTAGGCCCCAAGAGCAGTAAGCTGCATATTAAAATAAATTTTTTTGGCAGTAAACTGATGAACTTTAAGAGTGCAGTGAACTGTGTGGCTTGTATATACATATTAATCAAAAAGCCTTTTGGTTAAACTAATGCTCAAGGTATGATTTAGAGACTCGAAAATGATCAGGATAAGCCAGAATTAATTGTTTTTGAGTACTAAACTCAGGAGCTCATGACATTGCTTATTGTTCTTAGACTTATACAGTACAACAGTATCTGTTAAAGACTGAGGAAAATAGTTTGACAGGGAAAAGAGACTTTCTATTGAAGACATTATATTGTAAAGTTATTTATTAAAGTTAGTATTTTCACTGTTTCCAGCCTTAAAAGTAGCATCCCTGTAAAAAGGTTTTGATTTCACATTCTCAGTTGTTTGGGGAGGTTGAAAAAAGGATGTTTACCACAACCACCGTATTTACTAGAAAAGAAAAACCTCCACTTGCTTTTAGTTTACCAAAAGAGATGACGACATTTAGTGTATGTTTACTTTCCTGTCTTTGCCACACACCCTCATGTCTTGTTTCATGTACCTGTCCACAGACAATCACCCATGACCTCCTTTAGAAAAAAGATTATTATTCACATCATAGGAGATTGCTTTATCCCAGTTTCATATACACTTTTGAATGTAGGTGCTAATGCCATTATGTGCCCAGCTCTTGTTCTGGGTTAAGCCTTGCTCCTGGAAAGAAATGGATTTAGTACTGAGATGTCTTAAGCAAAGCTGTATCTTGCTCTCTCATCTTTTTTCCACAATATTGCTCTGTCTCAGTTAGATAAACAAACAGGATTGTTTTCCTCTGTTGGACAGGACTGCTGACATTATCTCTTTAAAATGCCAGAAGACATTTATTCTTAGAGACTTCTCTGTGCACAAATGTACTTAACTGGTGGTTGTAACAGAATAATTTACAAGTGTTCAGAGGCAGTGAAGCATGTGGGTGAGCATTCCTTTCCAAGTTCATGTCAGCTGACAGACAAATACCTTCAATGGCTTTCTTTAATTGGTCTGAAAGCATTTACAATTAATTGCTGCTTCTTGATACTTGTTGCACTTGCCTGAAAAGTTTCTAGATTAGATGTCTGTTAACTGAGCAGAGGGGATTTTAATGTGACATAAACATACTGACATATCAGATTGTAATTTAAGCATCAGTAAATTTGGCAATAGTCCACAATTAGTAAATATATGTCCAATTATGCAGTGTAAGAAGCAGGTTGAAGAAAATTTTTAATTATTTCCTTATTATTCTCTGGTCTTTTGTGCCTCTAACAGGAATACTCTAACTTGATTGTCCATCTCAAGTTTAGAAGACTCAATCCTGAGGTTACTTTTAGAATTAAAAAAAAAAATAGATAGAATTACCTTTTTTTTTTCTGGTAAGTTTCTGATACGATTTTAACCAAAACATCACTTTTGAAGGAAGAGGGCAAGACATATTTCTGTAGAATTTTCAGCGTCTGGAATTGGGAAAAATCAAGATACTTCCTAAGCATAAAGCATATAACAATTGTTCTTCCCACTGTCTCCCCCATGGACTGTGTTGCTGTCATGCTTTAAAGGTACTCCACAATTTAGTGTTCCCACTGGAACAAAAATGACACATTACTCCCTCTCTCTCACCTTTTCCCCCTTCCCAATGCAGCAATTAATTGGAGCAACTAAGGAAAAACCACAGGTTGGGATAAAAACATTTACTGGAAACAGCAATGAGGTAAGAAAACAAACAGTAACAGCAACAATATTAATAAAAACACTCTACAAAAGAGAATGCAGAGTTCAACCTGACCACAGCCACACTGCCCCTACCACTCCCTCCAAGCCAATACTTTGAGAATATCCTGTTGTCAGGGGATCCCAAAACATGCTGTAGTCCAAGGGAAAATAAGCATGCAGAAAAAAATAGATTGGCTGTCTCTTGAGTGAGTAAATCATCTTTTATAATAAACTCTAGATGTCACCCAGGTAAATGGGTTCCAAAAGAGAAATGATTTTCAGTGCAGACACTCCCAGGTTTTATTGGGTCCTGACATTTTCAAGTATGCTCCAACTCCAAATCATATTCTTTCTACTGTATTCCCATTAAAACTTTGACAGTCGTAATTTTCCTTCACATTTTTAGTTCCCTGGGTCTAAACAATTATAGGTCCTCATAAACTGAGATGACAGAATCCTAAAATGAACTCTAATTTGAGTAATCTTTTCCTTTTACTAATTTAAAAGCCCAAAGTGCAGTCTATCATCTTATGCAAATTACATCACGTATGGAAAAAAAATGGGTATTAAGGGGCTGTGAGAGTGACTGCTGGAGATTAATGAGTCCAATATTTGGCCATTTGCTGTAAGAGACTGGAATGTTGCTGGGTGGGCTGGGTGCTTTGCTAGGGATGCAGCCCAGGTGCAGAAGCTGCAAATTGGGTTCCCAGGTAAGGCTGGAAAGAGGCAAATCCTCTGAGGTGGGCAGGTCATTGTCCTCCCTTATCTAATGACTCCAGCTGTGGAAACTCCAATCCAGAGGGTGGGACATGCCCATGTAGGATGAAGGGATTCACCTTGGGTGATGGGCCAGGACTGATTCTCGTGTGCTGAGGAAGAGACAGCTGCAACACCTCACAGGGCTGTCCAGACCCTTAGAGGGTCCTGTGATCCACATCATTCAGGTGTCCTGTGATGTACACGACATTACCCAGTGTGAAACCGCCCTCTCCTGGGCATTCCCACCCAATAAACCCAATGAAGGTTGTGCTCTTTGGATTTGTTCCCCCACCACTCGATGGACACATTCTGCAAGCACCACCTCCAGAATCAATCACTGAGAAGACCAGGAGGACTGACAGAGTATCAGTGGACTCTACAGAGTGCCGGTATTTTACTCTGCTTCTCTGCCACTTTCTTTCTCTCCTCACCCTATTTCTCTCTCTCTGTACCTCACATTTACTGCTAAATAAAAATCCATTCTATTGACTTTGGCATATGGTCTCATTTGCACGTTAATTTGGGCAGTCGCATCTCCCTAATAATTTTAATAATCAGATCTCTTCAGAGGCCCTTTCACTACTGCATTAAGACAGTCACAAATTAGCAATACTTTCTACCAGATAATAGCACAAAAATTCCAGTATGCAATTGAAAATCATAAATAAACAAGTACAAACTTTTCGTATCATTCTTGCTTTAGCAGTCACTCACTACAAAATGCAAAATTATTAGTGAAGCGAAAACTAAATTTATCAAAATAGTTTAATTTAAAATAGCTCCACATCTGAGCTGTACAAAGGAAAATCTCTTTTATCCCTTGCTTTGATGAATCTGGCCTGTGATCTTGTGCACTTCTAAAGATGATCAAATTGAGCAAAGAACCCCATGAATCCTAACACAGCACTCTGAGTGATGTTCTTAATGAACACAGCATGAGATATTTAGGCTACCTTGAGGACAGCTGATTCCATCTAGCTACTTGTATCTTCAAACACTAATTTAGTCAAGATACACTGGGTCAGCTATTGAAACACTCGTGTAATAGTGGCTCCTATGGAGCAAATTATATTGGCACATTTTGCCATGACTGACAAGTATTTCTGTCACTAGAAAGGATGCCGTTAATTTGTTTTTATATTATTTTATTTTACTCTTTATTCTGTTTGTCACCACTATATTTATCACAGTTTTTTGGAAGAAAAATGACGGAAAAGAAAGAAACAAAACAAAAACTCTATGCCAAGTGAAAATAATATCTACATATTGACCAGGAATGGAAGTATTAATTTAATAGCTTTCTCCTCTGTAATTTCTGCTGCCCATGGCACATAACTTGCAAATCATTGAAACAACAGCATCTTTCACCATCTACTTCTCATGTCATCAGTGGATTCATATTTCTTCTTCCAAGTAACCACTTCCACTGTCCCTTCATTTAAAACTTGACTCACTTAGACTAACACACGTTTCTGTACCTTGTTCAAAGTTGTTGAAATATTTGGGCAAGCACAAATGGAATAGCTGCTCCTGCTGGACCAATGTCCGTTTTTTCTAAGAAAAATCCCAATGTTTTCTAAGTAAATTTATTGCAAACAGAAATTAACTAAAAAAATGCATCTTGGAAAGTTTAGGAAATACTCAGAATGACTCACAATGGTTATAAAAGGCCCTGATGACTGCTCTGCAACTCACGTCATGGGTAGGTTTACTAATGAACATCTGACTTGACTATTTTTAGGTATTGTTCTAATGTAAAGTAGCTTTCCTACAGTCAACTGACTTAATGAATGTTCAAACACCACTTAAGCTAGAAATCACTGAGGTAACAAAAGATAAAGAGCAATTTTTAAAAATCGTACTTAGAGTTGCTATTGGATTTGTTTTAGTTACAAAGCATAACTGTGATATCAACACAGATTTGGCTGTCTTCATCAAGAATTCAATTACTTCTATCATAAGAAATAAAACCAAAATTAATATATTAGGCTTTACAATTAAGTAGGTATTTTTATATTTGTGGAGATATATTTCCTCTTTTTATACTTGTGGGGACAAAAGACTAGAGATGGTTAGCAGGAGTTGGCATAGCTGCTTGGGAGAAAATTGAGAAAAATGCAGAGGGACATCATTTTGAAAGTGGTATTCACTGGGTTCCCAAAGAATTATAGCTTCTTGGAAAATAAAAGAACATGTATAATATTTTTGCAATCCCCCAGTATAAAATCTAAGACTTTCTAAACCTAAAATCCAGAGGCTCTTTCCTTGTGACAGCAGATGGAAAATTCAAAGCAGTCACAGCATACCAAGATTATCAAATATTACTAATACATCAAGACAGGTATGTATTTATATATGCATAGGTAGGCCCTACATGTGCCTGGTACCTGAGCTGAACAGCTGGAGACAATTTTTCTAATTTCTAGTCCCTTAAACAATCTACTTTCTTAATAGGAAGATCAAGAAAAGTACATAGCAGAGATAAGAGTGCATATTTTATCATGAATAAAAATACTGAACTTTCGAGAATATATACACACGTCATGGAAATAAGTAATAAACAACACGACTTGGTAAATTTCTGGCTTTAAGCTCTTTCCCCTCCCCAAGACATCCTGTAGCTTTGGATACCCACAAGGGGTGTCTGTATGTATATATGCACATATGCTGCCCATCCCTGACTACATTATATAAATTAATTATGTAGCTTTTTTTTTTTTTACATAACGCAAGAGATTGTTCTACCAAGTGATCTATATACATATTTTGTATGTGCAATTAATTACACAGTCTGTTTTACCATTGTTGAATTGCTGAGGGGGAAAATGATAAATGTTAATGAAATAAATACTGAATTTAAGGGGAATTCTGTCATACTCTTCATTTCAGCTCTATTCTTTTTTATCATGGGAAGGTACAAAGAAGAGTAAAGGTGTTTTATTATTCTCCAATTCACACAAATTCTTTTTCTTCTATGCTGCAGTAATACTGGTATCCAGAGTTCAAAGAAACGAATCCTTATAACTTGCAAATACTTCTCTCCTACTGAACTCAATTGCAAAGCTCTGAGCTGAGCTGAAAGTGACCCAGCTGAGAAATAGATTACAAGAAGGAATGGGAGGAATTTTCTCATAAAAAAAAAAAAGACAGCAGTTGTGCATTAGAGCACACATCACGTTATTTCCTTTGTGTACACCTTGTATTTTAACAAGTGGCAGAGAGGTAATTCACAGACAAACTGTAGGATGATACATTAGTTTCTAGAAGGAATTTGCAGAGCAGCTGTGCACCTCTTAAGCTTTCCTCATTTTAAACTGCATGAATTTGGCTCTCCCAGGTACCCCACCGTGAGAGACTGCAAGGATTGCTGGCTTTAAACATTTTGGGTTGTCTGTGTGGGGAAAAGGGACAGGGAAGGTCAGATTTTGCTCTGGGTGAGGCAATGCCATGCTCCACACCCCCAGAGCCTGTATCCCAGGCTGGCAGTGGCTCCCATCCCTGGCACAGCAGAGGATGCTCCACACCCACCTCTGGAGCCCCAACCCAGCTCCTGAGTGGCCAAATGACCCAAAATCCCACCTGGGACATGGGCCCAGGGAAAGCCAAGGGGTGTTTGAAGCAGAACATGGGGCAGGCACCCTACCTCCTCTTGGAATTTATATCAGCTGGACACTGCTGAAACTCAGGAGTGGTAGCTATATTTGGTATTTTCTGTATTCCTTCTCTCATTCCATCTCCTTTGTTCAATTCCCTCTTCTTGTAGTTTTGAATAACTTAAAACCTGATGGGCTTGGAGTTTGCTAAGCTGAATGGGCTAAGTTAAAGCTTTTTGAAGTGTTTTATGTTGATTGAATGGTGCTCTGAACTTCTGCCAAAGTTTTCTGATTTTCTGAAGTTACCAGAAAGTTTTTTTGTAGTTTTGACCTCTTGAGAATACCTCATCAGTATTTCTCTGTGCATCAGCCTCAGAGTATGTAAAACCTATAAGCCCATTCAGGAGTGAGTTTTTGGTGCCTTACATTTTAATTGGCACAGTGAGAAGGGTGCTCTTGAGGTGACATATTTTATAAAGAGGTAACTGCGAGTTGCAAAATAAAGGAAAAATTAATTTTTGGTCTAAATCAATAGTGTCCAGCAGAAAGGCCCTGCAAACCCAGGTAAAAAATTGGTAATCTGGGGCATGTGTATTTTTTTGGGCTATAACAACACCTGGACCTGTAAGATTATGGACTCCAAAAGGCAAGGAAACCTAACTATTGAAAATTGGCCTATCCCTGAAGTTTGTACTTTTTGACAAGGAATGCAATGCTTTTGCAGTATCAATAAGCAATAAAGAACCTCATATTGAACTTGCCATTCTATTTTGGACCTCATGTTACAAGTCCAGCAAGTATCAAAAATGGTTTTATTAAACTGTGCAAGATCTGATATACTATTAATAAATGAGCAAGGAATATGTAAAAGGCAAGATCTCACCAAAGAAGAATACTGCATTAAGAAACAAGAGGGAAATCACCAGACAATCTGCTGGACTCTTTGGTCACTGCAGCTGAAACACTGATTTCATTAATTCTTCCCCCAAATCTTCTTTTGCATCACAACCTGCCTGCAGTTTTAGAGACTCACAGGGTGAGGAGCAATGACTTGCACAGAGTGAAATTTTTATTGTAACTATTGTAATTTATGATTATTGAAATAGCAATTGTCTGTTATTTGACTTCTTGTCTACTTTTCTCTTCTTTCTCTTCTCCTCTGTCTCCTAGGTTAGGACTGATAAACCCCTTAAAGAAGCTTGTCAAGTAGGTTTTGGGGACCTCACACTCCTGTCCTTTTATCCTTCCAGCATTCTTGTTTTCAGAGCTTTCACAAGCAGTGAAAAACAGAATGCATAATTCTGTTTCACCAGAGCTTGGCAAAGCCCTTAGTCGATTCCCTGGCTTTACATAAAACCTCCTGCTCCAGAACTGTTCCAATCAATTGGAAGAGTCCCACTCGGCACCACGGACTACACATCAGACTCTCAGTGGGGACATCAGAATGCAGATTATACCACATTTCCTTTTCTCCTCTGACAGTGTCTAATTGCAACCTGCCTTCTGAAAGCCATGTGTCTGGCATCCCTAAAATAAACATTTCCTCATTTATTGACTAGTACTAATTCCTTCGTGTGTTACCTTTGGAAACCAATTACATTTCTCACATTTCAAGTCTTTATCCTCCACTTAAAAAGACTGTTGACATACTGGAAAGAGCTCAGGAAAAAAAGGTCACAAGATACGGAATATCCATTTTAAACTGAGTGATTCTTTTGGTTAACACAGAGAAGGATACCAGATAAATTGCTCCTGGTCTGCAGGAATGTAAATAAGGATAAAATTTTTCATAGTAGATAGAAGGCTCCATAGTATAACAAAAATTAATGACCACGACTTTTACATTAAAAAGCTTCTCTGTTTTTTACCACAGAAGGCAAGAAAACCTTGGAAATATTTGCTAAAGAGCACAGACATTCTCAATTAACAAGAACTCAAATCAAGAGACAGCCTAAAACCTGTGAAAAGCTGCTGTCCTGTTGAAGGATTCAACTGATTAAATTCTATGACCTGTATATGCATGAAATCCAACTAGGTTTTATCACCTTTTTTCAAAAGGCATGACAAATTTTTAAAACTACCTGTATCTTTTCCTACAACTTTTATGCATAAACACATCCAAATCAATACATGTTTTATTAAGGTTTCACTTTTATCAATTTCACATTTTAGTAACAGCCTGTGTATGTCCAGTCTTTATCTGTTCACAGGAAATCCTGTTCAGGGTCAGCTCCAAAACTGGGGCAGAAAATGCATTCTCACAGACACTGAGTCAGTTTTATGACCTGTCAGGAACAGTTAGTGCTCCTCATTAATGCTCAGCAGTGTCAACTTCATTGCCCTTTTTATTAATTTCTTTACCCAATACCACAGACACATAAAAACACCACAGTGGTGCTTTGTAATAAGGTCATTTTCTTATTATTTCTTGGCAGTACATGGATTTTCTTTTCCTATTACAGGCTTAAAATTAGAACACAAAATGTGCAAATCTTCTATGAAATTATAATAGAAAAAGAATGTTTCCAGTCAAACACTCTTTTAAAATAAAACAAAAACGTTTTGCTTGGAATTGAGGTTTTGCCTGCTGTTTACACGTATTGGAAAAAATTTAATTTTCAGAAGTCATTAAAAAATGGTAGATCCCATGGAGCCAAAAATGCCAAAATGGAGGGTTATTATGCTGTCAAAATACATAATATTTTAGGCAGATTTTATATTCTCCCCTCTTTGTATCAGTTAGACAACAATGGCATTTCCCACTGAAACTTTTTTTTACCATGAGATTCTACCTGGTTTTCATAATACCACATGAATCTGTAAACACCAAGTATTTAAAAGCAAAATAACAAGGTGGGGTAGGGGGGAATTTAACAGAACCATGAGTATGGGAGCAGAGATATTTGCATCCACGTAATTGTTTTAAGATACTCCTAGATACAATATGCTTAGGCTCTTAAATAAAAATAAATTTCAAGTATTTTCAGACTAGGATCTAATTGAATGCAAGGACTGTGCCTCATTTGGCTCTCATTAATATCCTAAAGCCTTTTGTGGTTTTTTTCATGGATACTGAAGAAAAACACGATTTATTTTGAACAGCTACCCTTTCCTGGTAACATTTTTCATTCTGTTTTAGTGAGACAGAGTGGGATGCTCTCAGAGCAGCATGCTTGCATTACACTTTGTAACTCTGTGTTTCATCTTTACACCACCCAGCACTTCCCTTTTTCCCCTTCTTTTGAAGAGGGGGGCTACTTGCAATGTAAGTATTATTTCAACATATCACAGAATCACAGAGTGTGTTGGGTTGGAAGGGACCCACAAGGAAAAAGAAGGCAGAAAATGAGGCCCTTGTGTGCAAGTTAAGCACAATTCTGGCCCATTGCTTGTAATAGTTTTCTCTCTTCCTACATAATATTCTCCACTTTCATCATTTTCCTTTATACTGGAAACTAAGAAAAAGTAGTTTTGAGCATTTTCATTTTTCATCCATCTTGTAGCCTTCATTTATATGGTCCCTTTGTTACTTTTCAGTGGTCTCCTATTCTGTCTAGATATTTCTAGAACCCTTTTGCAGCCTTGTTACATTTGATTTAGCTCTCTTTGCCTTGCCTCCTTTACCTCTGCTTTGTTTGCCAGCTAGATTCCATCTGCCCCTTTCAATCTATTCACGTTGTTGGATTTTGGGGGGTTTGGTGGGAGGTTTTTTGTCTTCCCAGGGTGAAATGAAGAATGCAAATTACTTTGCTGCTACCAAAGGGAAAGAGCTATGTAGCTTTAGGTTGAATTCTTTCCTGTTTCACTTGCCTCCCTGCAGTGAAGTGGCGTCTTTTGATCGACTTTTATGTCTTTGCTTTAGCTTAACAGCTGAATCTATTGACGGCAGCAATTTATTAAAACATATTTTGATTTCATAGCTCAAATAACAGAATACAAAACTACGGTTTCCAGCAATCATGCCTCTGTTTTCTCAAGAAAATGGCTTATTTGTTTTAGAGGGAGAAAAGGAATTGCATGTTAATGCAGATGTAGATAAAAGCTATTCAAATTCCTATACAGTCTTATACTTTTATTTTCTTTCAAACACCATAGCTGAGGCTAAGGCAATACATATGAAAGCAAAGACAACATTACACATAAGGTACAGTAAATGCTAAATTGCTGTACACCCATTATACAGCACAGCTGGCATGAATGCCAGATCTGTAAGCAATACCTCTTATGATTAAAACATCTTGATACATTATATTACTAATATTTTACCACAGAATATCGTCTCTCAACTTAAAAAAAAAAATGCAGAGTGCTTTGTGAATAGAAACAGGAAATGGAACCTGGCTCCCAAGTGCTGCCATTTAGAATTCAGTTAACTAAAGCAGGAGATGGTAAAGTGTCTTACTGAAGGCAAGGCGTCTGCCCAAATCAATTTTTCTCTTATGTGGATTCTACCTCTCTGTCTTTGCCAAAACCCTTTGTTATATTTTAAAGTTCACTTTTGGGTGCTCACATTTGGGTCATTTATAGTGCATTCACAAACTCTGTCCTCTGCCCTTTACTCATTACATCTGACAGTGTTCCCATCCCCAATCTCTTAAAATACCGAAAAATATTAAAAGGCCACAGTCAGAACTTTCCAGTGCTGCTGCATGAAAGTGGAATTTCTGAATGGATGTAAAATCCCTTATGCAAATATTTACACTGGGATTGGAGTAATGCCTTAGAAAACTCTAGTCAGGCTACAAGAAAGAAATCCTTATCAAAGAGGAAGACAACTGTGGGAAAGGTCCTGACTTTGAAGAATAAATGACAGCTCTCTCAAATTACTGGCTACTGGATATATTATGAAGATATTTCGGTCAATGCTTTGTAATGCAATTTGTTCAGGAATTTCTGTTTGTTTGGGGCTTTGTTTGCTTGTTTTTAAAGAAGGCAGTTAGTGCATGCTCTGTAACATTTTAATTCTATTTTGAAATGATTCACAGCAAGTCTTTTTTTTTATACTAGACACAGGAATGTATGCAGGCTTGTTCCTTCAATAGTTCTGCAGCATCTGCTTGAGCCATATTTGTGAGCACACAGCATTTCTTGACTTGGACTTTTATACCAGAATGAGATCATTTGCAAGTAATGTGGATTTCAGTCATGAACTGTGATCTCTTTAGGTAAGAATCCTTTGTAGACTTGACTTCTAGGTGTCACACTCAGAAGTGAATGCATAATACATCATTTGCCCACATGAGCTCATGCACTGCTGGAATCAATATTTAATTATTAACATCGTTGAATTTAAATTTTTTAGCTAAAAAAAAAGGGTAGTGCAATTCAGATGTTTCTGAGTAAAGTAATTGATATGTTATAAGTATATAGGTAGGGTGCCAAAAAAGCTGACAAATAAGGTACCAGGGAAGGAAACAGACATTTAACAGACACATGTAACAGCCAAGCCAAAAGCCCCTGGCAGTACTGCTTAAGATAAATTTTACAAGCATTATAGAAAAATGTCCTAGTATACTTTAGAAAAGCTGGTGTTTAGTGATGTATTAGATCTTATTTGATTGATTTCTGTTAGGATTAGGAGCACACTGTGTTGCAAGAGGAAAAGTGAAATACGTAAAATAATTTATACAGGCTCTATATTGAGGGCAGTTTCATTCATTGTAGAAATAAATCTACTCCTCTGTTTGGAACTATCAATTAAAATGGTAGCCATTATTCATGAAAATAAATATATAGAGTGTTACTCATGACAGGAGAATGTATCATGTATAAGTGGTCGATAAATCATGTTAGGGGAAAAGTGATATGGAAAATGGTGGCACTTAAACTTTCAATTTTCATTAAAATTTTAACTTCAGCAAGTTGTTCAGCAGCGAGACAGTCTCTGCCACGCAAACCCCTGTGAGCATTCCTTGTTCAGACATTTGGAAAAACGATTTTCCCTGGCTCTGCTGACTTCCAGTATCTGCCACAGACCCTGCAAAGGGGCAGGGCAGGGTCATGCTCCCCTATACCCTGAACTCACCTCCCTCTTGGCTTTGAAACATAGGGCTTTTACTTGCATTCAATTTGCCACCAGGAACACGGGGACAATTTGCTGATGAAGTCAATATTCTTAGGGAAATAGTACAATGGAGAAAGTCTGTTTTATGACCTATTTTACTTTCTTGGTTTTTTTCCTCTCCCTTTCTTCTTGCTTTGTCAAAATACACCCTTATTCTGCCATTAGTAAGTACCTAAATATGTTCCTGTTTAAATCAACGGGCCACCTACACTTAAGTGATCACACTCAGCATTCAAAACACTTAATTCCAACTGCTTTGCTTTGACAAAATCTCCAACAGATGTTAAATTTAGTGACAGTGAGCACACTGGCCTCTCAGACCCTGCTAAGGCTCTGTATCTGCCATAAGCTGTTATTTCTTATCCTATATTATATGTAGCACCATGAAAAGATATTATGCCTATAAAATTAGCCTGATACCTTGGAAATCTGGTTAAAGAAAATGTTGCAGCTAGGATTAGAACCACAATGTAGTTAGATAAGAAATGACATTGCTCCTCCTCCAAACACTCTCTCCTGTCCCATGGCACACAATCCTTTTCTTTCCCCCAAGCAGAGAGGTGGAAAAGAGGGGCAGGGCCATGAAGTGTTTTGCTTTATTTTTCCCCGTCCTCAATTCCTATCTTAGTGGCAGTGCAGAGCAATGAAGAAGATGGAGGGCTGCAGTGAGGGATGCCAACTGCATTTCTGCTCTCTGCTTCCACCTTCCCTCTGGGAGGCACAGGTGACATGCATCAAACCCAGCTCCTCAACACTGCAGGAAGTATTTCTCAACAGCACTTAAAAATCAGCCTTACAGATGAAGACAAAGAAGGTGAGCAGAGTGAGAAGGCAAGAGGACCAAACACCTTCCAGGTTTCAGACTGAGAAGAAAGACCCAATTTAGACAGAGAGAGTTGGGCCCTGAGTGTAAGAGTTAATGGTTTATGGCAGTAAGGATCGTTTGGTAGTTCCCTTTTGGCTACTTAGCAAGACTTAATCAATTTTCAAGTACAGCTTAATTTTATTCATTGCCTTAATGGTTTTTATTCAGCTTTAAATTTTCTGTCTGACATTAATCTTTCCTTAGAGTTTCATTTTTCAGAGGGTTTTTATTTAAGAGGAGCTTTTTAGTCTGTATTTTTTTTACCTATTAAAATTACCTTACAGGTAACAATTAAACTGCTGCTAAGCAGAATGGTGTCAGGTTTTATATGCTGTACTGGCAATAGAGCATCCCCAAATCCTTCACTGCAATTTACCTATCTTGAAAGCTATTGGATTTTACTTATAACACGCTCGTGGCACACTGTCATAAACATGCTTTGCACTGACCTGCTGGCTCAATGAATCTGGTCTGTTGGAAGAAATTAGACTACCAGTTACAGAAGAACAAGAGGTATTTGTTCAGCTGCTACAGACACACATAAAAGCCAAATAAATCTGGTTTGTGAAGGCTATATATTGCCATCTGACAGACAGGATAGCTCTCTTCTCTAGAACAACTCACATGATTCTTCAACTGCAGCATGTTTTCTTTTCCAGGAAAAAAGAAAAGCTTCAGGAAAAAAAGGGCTTCCCTCTGGATTTGTAAAAAATGCACCATTACTGGTTTACATGTCCACACGAGTATAAATGCTTTTATTTGAATATTCTGCATATTCTCAAAGTTTCACATCTCTAAATAAAAGTATTTATATACATAAACACATATATTTATATTATCTTTTCTTGTATCCTGTCTAAAGTTCATTTTCCTCCTTTAGAGTGGTAAGATGAACACATAGGATATTAAATGATATAACAGTCAGCCTTAAAAACAAAACCAAAAACTTCTTGCAATTCAAAACCACTACCTGTGTCAATTAATCTAGGCAAAAGCTACTCCTAATTACTGCAGGTCTCCTGATTTCCCAGAAATTCCCTGAATTCCCTTCTGCATTAGTCCTTGCAATTTCAGATTATGAAAGGCCCTATTTTTGGAGTGCTGATTCTTTTTAAAGTGATTTCATTTTTGTCAGGAATGTGAGTTACCTGTATGAAAACGTGAATTGGCACAGATTGGCAGCCCTGGCCAAAGAACAGAGGAGGGGGCCACTGGCTAAAGTCAATTGGCTAAAGCCACTTTGGGACCCCAGAGATCACTGGGCTGGTGATGGAGTCATGAAAGGACTGACAAGGTTGGGATAAAAAAGAAAATCTCCTAAGATGAGGCTGCTTGCTGTCACCTCCCAGCTGGCTGAGCCTCAGGTGATTATTACTGAGCAATTTGAGTTGATTTCTTCTGGCTTGGAGTTTGTGGGTTTGGAAATACAGCAAGCCCTGAGGAAGGGTGTACAAAGAGAAGATCCATGGTTAGGGACTTGATTTTTCCTTGTATGGCTGGTGAGCCTGCACAGTGACTTACAATTAGCAATAAAGTCCAGACAGTCCTTTACAAATCATGAGCCAGGTGAATCCTTTGACATCAGAAGAACTCAAAGCCTTTAAAGAAAAAAACCTTTCAATGAATGTCTGCTGAAATTCAAATCTTAATCCATTCCAGCTAGGCTTGGACCCCTTTTAGAGCCTCCTTCTGTGAACACTGAAGCAAGCAGTCATTGCTTGTAGAAATAAAATTTTAACTAGACAGGTTCCATATTCATATCACATAAGGTGTATTTTTTCCATGGAGTGGGAAACGAATTTAAAAGGCAAGGGGTAGAAGGGGAAATGTTCCAGTAAAACCTTATCAGAGCTGTGCAAGAGGAGCAGCTGAGTACCCACCATTCTATCACTCATATGCAAGAGGGGCACGTGTGTAACCATCCTATGTGGCATTGAGGAAATCAAATAAAGCTGTGTAAGTAACATTTACATTCTGAAATTCTCTCTGCCATTTTAAAAGTGACCTGTAACTGTTTGCTTGTTTAGTTTCTGGCGGTTTTTTTCTCCTTAAAAAGAGGATTTCAAGAGGATTGTGATTTTTTGACACCTGCTTCAATTAAAAGCCAGTAGTAACAAGCAGTTGAACACATACACGAGCAAGATCGTCCAGGTGAGTACAGAGGCCTGTAAAGAGATTTAAGATAATTCCCTATGCAATGCAGATGTGGAATTAGCACCCCCAAAGGTAACTTCACAAACCAGCAAACAGAGTGGTGACTCAATTGAGCATGGAAAATGGCAGAGGAGACAGCACAGCTCCAGCCTCGTTATTCCAAGGTAGGTAAGACACATGACTGCTTGCTGCAGAGTGATGCCTATTTCCTTCAGACATTCATCAGACACTGGCTCTTATCCTCAACGAAAAATCATAGAATAATAAAGAAAAGCAAGAAATTGTAAGGCAGTAAACCTTCCTTATTCAGAGCTGTGAATGCTCACCCTCTGGACTGCAGTGTCTCACCCTCTTTTCCTCCTGCCTTGTACCACAGGCGTTTCTGAGGCTGCCAAAAACGATGAGCTTGTACTCAGCCACACAAGGAACAGTCTCCTGCTTTGTACCATTTTTGTGAGAAAATATCTCTGCTGAAGCAGCTCAATATTATCTTCTGATGATGTACTTCTAAAATCAAGACCTCCTCACCTCATCCAACAGTGAGATATGAGGGGGATCCATTTCCTTCTCACTGCTCCCACACAGGAGGTGTCACATCACTGGCAAAGGCTTCAAGGTAACAGGTAACACATCAGTCCTGTGAAGGCTTCTGGTGCTGGGTAAAGAACAAGGGCTGCTCTGGCACTGCCAGCTCTTTGTCGAGCAGAAGGGAATTGCAGCTGGCTCCTCCAGTGTCAGGCAGAAAGGAGCAGGAGAGGGCTGTGATTTGACATGTGTGTTCTGGGGCTCGAGTGTGACAGTGTACAAGCAGCTCTGACAGCCTGCTAATTCACCTGCAAGTAGGCAATGCCTCACACTCCACAGGACGTTGAGCCTTTATTTACACTAATGTTAGTTTTTATGTTTTAACGTAACATTTATGCCTGTGCAATCACAGAGGAGATTTTCAAGCCTGAAATTTTTTGACTGCAGATGAATTACTGTAATTACATCTCACTAGAGCAATGACAAAATACTTTCTTAGCTAGGAAGAAAAAAAAAAACTATAAAGAGAAAAGGTTTTTCTGTACCTGAAAATGAATCATACTTGTGAATAAATTCCCTGGACTCAGTCGAAATCTGGAAACATCAGACATGGGCAATATTCACAACTAGAAAAAAGAACAATAAACAGGTAAGATACCCAGACAACCCTTCCTTTAACTAAATAAACTGCTAATCTGGAAACTTATTATTCCTAACTGGGATGACCTCAACACAGCCATTAACACTCTAGAAAATACCAGGGATGCTGCACCTCCTTTCTGTAATTGACTCTTTTAGTTAAACAGTACAACTGAAATCACTTGTAAACTCTAATAGCAACTAAAAGAAATACCTAGAGGGTGGGGTGCTGAGAGAAAAGAATTCCTCCTATTTATTGTATTTTCATGGAGAAATACAGCTAGAGGATTTGAAAGCATTATTTGCTGGGAAAATAATTTGCTCAAGATAGAAAACATGGTGGGGATTTTCAACAAATTCCCTTGCTGATAAATGAACAGTAATGCTTAAGCCCTTCTAATGAAGATGAGTTTACCATGGAATAAAGTTGTCAATGATGAGCAGAAAATAGGGCATTTGTAAATACAATGTAACACAGAATGATAAAGCACATCCAATTTATGCAAAGATGTGCTTGCAGAGCACGATAAATAATATCTGCATAATCAATTACTGGAAGAAAGACAGACTGAATAAATTGTTTTCTGTCAATTTATGGAAAACAAGCATAGCACAAAAAAAAAGACAATTTGACATTAGTCTTTTAACTAGATTGACAAGCACTAAACCCAAACTTACTAATGATTCAAAGGACACAGTATTTCTAGCTGTCTATCTTCATGAGCCATAGAAAATTTGAATTAGGGCAAGAGCAAAATCGCTATTTTTAAGTTAAAAGACAGGATATACAATGTAATAATATATATAACACATCCCCCTACACCCTACCCCCATCCATTACATGTGTTTATTCCTTGTATGTAAGATTCTTTGGTTTAATGACACACATGGAGAGGTGTGGGAGAGGAAGCAAGAGAAAAATATATTTAAGGCCATCAATAACTAATAATAATGAGATACTATATATATTTGAATTACCTCTAGTACACATTTGAATTAACTCTAGTAATGGCTGGATGCTACATCCACTGGCCTCAATGCAGAAGTTTTATCAAGCTGGGTGAACTAGCCTTGAAAGAAATTCTGAAACTACTTTAAAACTGAATTAGGCAAGCTGCAAATTATACCATCATTCATTTACAGAGCCATTAACTTAATGGTGCTAAATATCTCTATGATGCATGTAGCAGTTCTAGAAAGCTTCAGTAGCTGTTTAGGATACCAAGAGCACTAAAATGAGTGATAAGCCATTTAATATCCAGATATTAGCTCTGGAAGACAATGTCATTGAACAAAAACAGTTCTCTAACCCCTCATCCTTCCATCAATCAAAATAAAAATTAAAATGCAAATATTTGGGAGCTGACAGTACATTTAACTTTTGCCTGCAAGAATATTCAAATGATTGTCATAATCTGCATAAAACAATTTGATATCCAACTTGAAAAACATTCAGCAGTTTTCAACAGCCTATGCAAGATATTAAATTTCACATTACCACCAGAATCACTCTCCATTTAAAACTTTCAATGATGCCTGCAGCACTACATGCTCTGGTAGTAAATAAACCAGTGCTTTTATTTTGGTGTTATTTTCAGCCATATCAAAACCTTTCTTTTTATTTATCCATGAAAAAGGTACAGCCAAGTTCCAGAAAGCTAAAGCTTGTTATTTATCCTATTAATGTGACACAGCCCTAATTCCACCAGCTAAAGAGATGAAAAATGAAAATAAACAGTCAGTGGATATGATGCTGAATGGGAAGTTTGGCTCTGACTGAGAAGAGACAGTGTGAAATCCATCTCCTGAAATTTTTCTTCTGACCCTGGGATTCAGCTGGGTGTTTGCACCTACACAGATGGCAACATCTCTCCTTGGGGGAATACTCTTCAAATTTCCATGTGCTGCTCTAAAATTGGCCTGTTTCAAGCAATTCATGTCTTAATTAGCCATCATTTGATTAATGGAAATAATTAGTTGTTGGGGATCTAACACCTCCCCAGAGGTTTCCCTTCAGCCCATAAGTCTTGAGGCACTGGTTACTCTTTGCCACCTGAGTGCACAAAGAATTCCTCCTGAAGCCTTCACGTCTGTCTCAGGGCACCAAGGCTTCACTGCACAGAGTTTTTTATGTGCTGAAATGTGCACCTCACATAAAGACTGATGCACTAAAACCCTGACAACACACACACTTACTGCTGCTCTCTTCCCAACCCTTTTTCAGCAGTCACACACAGACACGGGCACAGGAGCAAGCACCCCATGCTGGAAATATTTATAGGAAAGAGACTTTCAGCTTCAGTGAACTGGAGTCTCCCAAGTGCTGCAGCTCTTGTGCAGTGTCACATGGCATCAAGGCTAGGAAAATAAAATGGCTTATGCAGAATGAGGGGATTGAACCCTGAGAGAAGCACTGGTAAAAATTTCAGGGAGAATACCTGTTCTGAGCATTGCAAGCACTGAGTATTTGGTAATGCTGCTGCAATGAACCTATACTTCAAGTGGAAGAAAAAATCACGTGGGTATTTCCAGGTGGAAAAGTCCCTTCATTAAATGTGTTTTTAATAAGGAAAAAAAACCTACACAGATTTCCAGTCCTCTCACCCCATCAACTTCCTGCCCACAACAAATATATCCAAGCAAAATGTTAGAATAGTCCAGATTGAGGGTTTAAAAGAGCCATTTGTCTCCCAGATTTTGAAAGAAAAAGGTGAGAATTAAGTTGTCATTAGCAACTAAATATGTATTTACCAACATTGCTGGATGGCATTTTTTTTTCTAGGTAAGGTGCATTTAACAAATGCTAATAAGTGCATGCTTACAGCAAATTACACTAAGAGTACAACATGTGAGGAATGGAAATGGTTCTGACTTTAGGGCATTCACCTGTGAGAAACCACGTGTATGTATTTTGCTGGTTCCTGAGAGCTTCCTTTTGAACAAATCAACCACACAATCACTCAGGAGATGGAAAAGTGGGAAGAAGTGGGAGTTAGGGGATATATTTTATGATGTGGTATAACACAGCAGTAGTGTTCTAATTAACTTTTTTAAGCTAATAACAAAGCCTACCACTGGCACATTAAACACAGGATATGTGAGGAAATAAATGAAAATAAGTGGGGAAGCTAAACATTGATTTCCTTTTATGTAATTCTGGTAATGATCAGTAACTCATGATGTGCTTCTCCTCTAAAAAGATGTGTGACCCAATCATTCACAGCCCTGTGCTGCCATAAACATGATCTGAAGCTGACTACCTGTGAAAACTCAGGCAAGGAAATTTTAGAAGTAGCATAAATAAAGATTAAAAAAAAAAACAACAAAAAAAAACCTCAATAGCATTAAATATCCAGAATAGCACCAGTGTTAAACAGCTTCACATGCAAACATGATTTCTTGAAGTCATGGGCATCTCCTAGCAGTAATTTTTGAAGCTACTCCCACAAACAGGAATGATTGTCTTAAAATAGAGGCAGCCAAAGTCTACCATGCACCTTTCAGCTGCAATGGCTGTGACTGTAATTAGCCAGATTTTAGAGTTTTCTAAGTTCCCTGTGTCATATGTAGGAGCAGTTTGGTAAGAAATGCTGAAATACACCCTTGAATGCCCTTCACGTGAGCTGCCTTGTGTGTTTCTCACCAGCAGCCAAGGACCTGGGCCATTAAGTTCAAAGGATATAACCTGCTTAGACTTCAGCATTCCATTTAATGTTAATTTACAGTTGGACTTTTATGGAGCTACAAAAGCTTTACTATCTTTATTAAGCCACATACATTTATTACATACTGAAACTACAGCAAGGAAATTCTGGGTTGAATATTTCATTGATGTGATTTTTTTCATGTTTTATTTTAAAACAAAAATCTTGGGTAAGTTTAGGGAAGGCCAGGTTTCTATGCCCTGCTTCAAGGGAGTACCTAAATGCTTCAAATAGAAAATGGTGACTTTTGCAAGCCACTGAATGAAGTCTGAGGTAAACTTCTACACAGGTTCTTTTTCAAGAGTCTAAAATTAGGAAAACATCTTTCACAGTTTGACAAAAGGCTGTATAAATATTCTTCTCCCTACCTTGTCACCTATTTTACCATCCTTGCTATTTTTCATGTTGACCTGCTCACACACATGATAACGAAGTCATTAGCTACATTTTCCTTTACTTCTCATGCCTCAGGAGGTCATAGGTCTGGTCCATTAACACAAAGTTCTTCTCTCTCCTGCAATTTGCATGAAGTTAAGCAAAAAAGGTTCAATGTCAATATTTCAGCTAAGAAGATACGACAATTTTAAAAACAATTGTAAAAAAAAAAAAATAACCTCTGACACATCAAAGCAGGGATGTTTTCCACAGAAGAATCCATAACGCATGAAAAAACCTGAAAATAAAAAAAGGGATGGCAGGGATGTAGAGCCACAAAGATGGTGAAGCATTGCATACTATGTGACTGCAGGAACAACCACGAGTTGTCTGCCATGGGCACCAGTGTGGCAGCTTTTATTTATATGATAATGCTTTTCTTTATAATTTTTCTTTCCCTTATAATCCTGAAAAGCAAATCATATGCATAATTTGAATTTTATAAATGAAACATTACTAGAAATTTCACTTAGTACTTGAAGACTTGTTTTAACATACTGGGAAAAACACCCAAGGTCTAGAATGTTTTGGTCATCTGTACAGCAAAATAGCATTATCAGCATATACTCTCCAGAAAAATGAAAACTGAAAGGGAATATTCCACCACTTCCAGCAACAGAGAGAGAATGAAAAAAGATATTAAGGCAGGTAGAAGCCCCAAAAGCCATACACAAAAACAAAATCTAGTTTCAAGACCATCATTTGAAACTATGCATAAGAAAGCCATTTTTTATGAAGAGGGTGGTAGAACACTGGAGAAGGTTGCCCAAAGAGGTGTTGGGTGTCCCCTCCCTGCAAACATCCATGGATGGAGCTTTGAGCAACCAGGTCCAATGGAAGGTGTCCCTGCCCGTGGCAACTTTAAAAGTCTCCTTCAACCCAAACCATTCCATGATTCTCTGACCTCCTCAATGCATGGAACTTTCCCCATAGGCTTAGAGAATGTCACAAGAAGAAGGGACAAAAACATGAGCAAGCTGAAGAATTCACACTTGTTCCTAAAAATGTCATATACAGACAGATGCTACATGGCCTCCATTAAGGAATCAGCCCACTTCTACATATAAAATCTCAAAGCAGTGCAGAATTTATTAAGTGTAAAACTGATCTCTTTCTAAACAAGGACCAGGGAGGAAATGAAGACCTCTTTATCTTCCCTCCAAACTGCTTTGGAAACATTCTGCTAGTGATGCAGAGTGTGAAAACTTGTGCACAGAGCACTCCTAAGTGAGGCAGAAATATTCAACTGAGACAAATTATTTTAGAGAAGGAACCAGCCTTTTGTAGAAAATCTAGCACAGTGCTCGTGCCATCCAGTCACCAATGTTAAATTAATAATGCTCTCAAAAAGTTAAAAATGCCTTTTTTTCCCCTCACAGTTGACACTCTCGAGTTTTTAGTTAGTGTAATTCATACAGAAGCAATGGAAGTTTTCAAAAAGTAAGTTTGAAAATAAGATAAAACAGACTGAAATGGGCCAACTTGAACACAACTTCAGATTGTATTCCTGGGGCCAGATCCCCACACAGACCTTTCATACATCTGTGTCCTTTTTAACATCCTTATTGAGAAACAAACTTGGGTAGGGTAAGGATCAGAATGGGTGAATATACTCAATGATTTCCTACAGACCCCTCTTCAATTTTGTTTCACTATTTTTTTCTGGGGATTTTTGGGTTATGTGGCATCTGATGCTTTTCCCTGTCTCCCAATAACCACAATGGGTGTCACTGATACTCCCTCCAACCCTGCCTCACCTGTCCTTAGGCTCTGAAACTTCAGATTTCTCATAATGTCACCAGTAAAAAACTCAACTTGTCACATGAATTTTAATCATTGTTTAATTTTTTTTTTTTTCTTTTAACTGCTAGCACTTCCAGGATTTGTGCTGTTTGAAGTTGAGAAGCATGGACATGTAAAGAAAAGATCAAAGTACACTTCTGGTTAATAAAACTCAGCAAAAATTACTGCTCAAAATGCTAGCAAAATTAGACTTCATCAAAGAATCATGGAGGTTGAGAGTTGAGGGGAAACATTAAAAATCAGGGTAGAAATATTTTTCAAAAAACAGAGGAAGGAAGAAAAATTTGCTCTTAGAAGGACAGCAGGGAAACTTGCTACACATTATTATCTTATTTCATCTTTCCATTTTCCCATTGGTTTACAGATAAAGTATCAGAAAGCAGATGTGAAATTCCATAGGTTGAAGGCACAATATTCAGATTTGATGTCATGATGCTTCATTGTTAAATTACTCATAAAATACAGAAGAACTGCAGTCTCCTTTTCAAGAACAAGAATAACTTTATAAAAAAAACCTTTAGGTATAAATATTTATTTAAAATACTTTATTTGCATTTTATTTAGAAAATTCTGCTGTGTAGGGTGTGGTTTCTCCTACATGTTTTAAACAGCCATTTTTCACTTGAGTGCATCAAAACTAGATGAGTACCTGGGTTACCCTTCCATGTTTTTCCTTACTCCAACAAATCCAGTCCTCTAAATATAATTATTTTTTGTCTGCCTCTGCAATAATACAGAATGCTACAAATAATTTCTGTCACCCTTCCATGTGAGTAACCCAAATAGGACAAGAAGTTGAAAAACACTGCTGATTTTACAAAATCGTTCCATTCCACTCTTGACTGACCGTGCTTCCTCCAGCTCCTCATGCAAACTGAGCTCTACCTGGCTCGGCTGTCACTGGCCACTTGAGCAGGTGTTTCATTACAATTGTCCCAAAAGATGTGAGCTTGTTCCTCTCGATAAGCAGGACCCTGAGAAGTGGAACAGATTCCATCCGACAGCTGGCAGCTTTATTAAGCTAGCCCCACAGGAAAGGGAGAGAGATGTGCAACCGTGTGGCCACAAAGTGATTTTTAAACTGGGCACTGCAGTCAGACTACACAATCTGCACACAAGTGCAGGGTGATGACACTGAGCTTCCCCTGCAGAGCACTGGGGCAAGGATTCAGTGGCACTAAGTGCCCAGGGCTCTCCATCTCTTCAGATGAGGAATGAGCAAGTCAGTGGCATTCACTCGGAGTGAGTGAAATTTAAAACCCACACACAATCTCAGCCTTGCCTCCCAAACTGCCTGTGCACTCCAGCTGCTGGGCAGGAGCTGAACATAAAAATATAAAAATATAAAAATATGTCTCGTGCAGTGACAAATTCCTTTTTTCTCACCTGGGAGAAAGCAACCTTTCAGAGTCTGGAACATGCCAGAAAAACAGTCTTTCCCAAAGAAAAGGAGAGTTATAAGAACAAAGGAGGTGTAAGGTAATGCCACTACCTATTACTTTGCCACGTTATAAGGGGTTAATGCCTTCTAAATTAAGACAGATGGTTTAGATGGGCAGTGGCAAAGTTATTATTTTTAGTCTTTCATTGCATTTTGAACATAGATTTCAATTGCTATCATTCAAACTCATAAAGATAGAATGACAGGTCTTTCTCCTTACCTCTTTCTTTGAATAGATTATGCAAGGGAATCACTCACTGTTTATGTATGAATTTGTTATTTTCAATAACTGAGATTTAACTATTAAAAAAAAAAAGACAAAACAAAAACACCATAAGCAGACTCACTCCCTAAAAATTCACAAAGCACCAACCCTCTTTCTGGGAGACATCACTGAGTTAAGGTCACCTTTCACTTCTGCTATCATTGTAATGGATTTAAAATATTTTCAGTAAAGTTTGCAGAGCTTCTTGGGATTTGGCTTTCCAGTCACAAGTTATGAAAACAAATTGCTTTCAAGCAATTGAATAACTTCCAATATCAGATTCTATGAGTAGAAATAAACAAACAGAGCTTTGTTTATTTTGAGGAAGAAACTTATTCAATGGATATTTGGCAATTTGGATTCCAATCCCCTTTTTTCCCTGCTTTGCTGTCACAGGAAAAGCAGAGTATTTTTAACCAGTTACTCACCAGAAATATTTTAGAAACTGTGTTTTTGAATCTGATGCCTTTTCAGGTAGATAATGCAAATGTCCCAAATCTGACCAAATATTTTGTGTTTTTCTTTTCTTCCTTATAATTAAGTATTTCTTCCTTTTTTTTTCTTTCATGTGCTCTATTATGCTTCCTTCTTTGCAGTTTTTTCAGTACACAGTGCATTTCCCATACTCTTCCATTTGTTCCACCTCTTTTGCTGCTTTTTTGCCCTATGGTTTTCCTCCTTCCTTTTCCTCCACTATTTCTCTTGGCGTTGATACTTCACCTCTTCCACTCCCATCCCTCTTTTAACTGACAGGCTGCTGCATTGATTTTAAAGGGTTCTCCACAATAATTTCAGTACCACGGGAACATTCCTGTAACCCAAGGGATGCTCACTTTCATCCCATGACATGGTCACAGGGACACTGAAGCTGCTGGGGTGCAGTGACAATGCTCCACTTTGCCTGCTAGGCACAAATCATGGGCACCAGAGTGATGCCCATCACCACTGGAGTCTGCACCGTGCCCTGCTCAAACCAGGGGCTGCTGCCAGATTGCCTGAAAGAATACACAGGAAAGCACACAGCTGTGGCAGCTCCTAACTAAATGAATAATTCAGCATCAACATCTGGAGGGTTTTGAAATGCTAAACATGCAGCTATGAAGCCTCTGACGAGGACACAGATGGCAAGGATGTTGTTCTTGCAGTGGTTCCACCACAAAGAGCCAGAGTTTCATGATCAGACTGGACTCTTAATGCCTGGAACAATCCTTTCCTGCAGCAGCACTAGCTCTCAGGGCATCACAGAAGGATAAATGCTCACTTTGTGGGCTGCATTTAATTCCAAGCTTTGTTAAGCTAAAGAAATGCAGTAATGAATATGGACATCTTCAAGCATGAATACAGATGCCAACACCAGCTGACAGTACTCAGCAGGTGAATTTAAACTGACAATCCAAGCTAAGCTAGAATAATTAAAATAAATTTTCCATTCGATACAAAAAGCATAAGAAAGTCCTATGTTTACCTCAGAAAACCACAAACAACTAAACCAACTTTACCTGGATGCAAAACAGTATTCTTTCACGGGATAATATGCATTTTTCTGCTTTTTAGATCATATCAGTATGCATTGCCTACTGAAAGAATAGAAAGAAATAAAATGTATCTCTGAATACAAGAAAATATATCTGTTCATCCCCCACCGTTTTTAGGACATTAAAGGAGAGCAGAATGCCTTATAATTTATTCTTTGCCTTACTTTTTTCCATCAATAAAAATCGTGTTTCAGAGACACTGAGCAAATTAAAAAAAAAAAAAGGAAAAAAAAAAAGGTGCTTTTCCTCAAGTTAGAGTCTGTCCCTGGCTTCAGAAACAAACTAAAAGAACAAACTGAAAAGAGCTGAGAGGCAGAGGAATTAAAAGGAGCTAATAAGGAAAGCCATGACTGTATAAAACAAGAGAAGGCATCACGTCACCCATCAGCTCCTGGGGACAGCTGCAGTCTGAACTCCTGATCCCAGACACAACTCATCTTCTTAGCTGGGACAGGCTCCCCAGAAAGATGGGGGATTAGTTCCTTTATGTGTGGACACAGCTGAGACAAGTCTCTTACAAATGTTAAAAACTGTACCCAAACCATAGGGTAATATTTGGAAAGCTTAAAATATAGGGGGAAAAGCTCAAGGATGCAAACCCAGAAATTCCAGGAAGCCTGGAAGAAAAAGGATTAACCCTATATATAACTTTATGAATAACAATCACCCTGTCTTCCTAGTTTGCTTTAAATTTAAGAAAAGATAAGAACTTTAGCAAAAGAAACCAAATAAAGAGCAGTTACCTTTCCTCTTTTAATGCTGGAAACAGGATATTCAGAGACAGCTGCTCACCTCTGCAAGGCCTGGAGTTCATAACCAGTGGGGTCTTTAAGCAACCAGCATAATTTCGTGGGGAAGGGATGAAATATTCTTATTCCTGTGAATGCTCTGTGGCAAAATCTGCCAAGGATAAGGTCTTGGATGAGCCACATGGCTCTCCTCAGGAGCTGCTTGGCAGCTTTGTGATCTCGTGGGTTTTGCCAGTTCTCATGTTTTTTTACCTTTTCCTCCCCATCCTGGAAAGAAACAGAGTCATGTGCTTCTGCTGCTTGCTGGTAGAGATGTCAAGTAAAGTAGATTTCCGTTTTCCTTTTGGGTACTTCTCTTTGAGCCTGGTTCCTTCAAATCTTGGAGTCACTGGCAGGAGGCTGGGCTGGCTCTGAGACAGGTGGTGCTAGCTAAGCAGAGCCTGCAGACAACTCTGCCTTCATCCTTTCATCACAGAAAGAATTTCCTTATACCTAAAAGCACAGATGAAAAAAAAAAAAAAAAAGAATAAAAACCTGCTATTAGAACCACTTGGCACAGTGAGCACGGGGAAGGGAAGACTGCAAGAAACATAAACAAGAGCACTTTCCTAAAGTCAGCAAATCCTACAGGGCCTGGAGTGGGAGACTCTGGGGGAACATCAAATGGGCAATAGTTCAGTGGCTGCATCTCTTCATAATATCACCAAGAGGCACAAAAATGTGCACAAAATCCTCAGCTATAGTTTTAAGAGTGAGGAAGTTGCAATAAAAAAGAGCTCTCAGGTCATACTATTATTTTCCAAAGGGGTAAAAAAGAAATCTGCTGCTCCTCCCGTAGGAGAAAGAGAAGCATTCACAGCCAAAGGAGAGGCACCCTGTGAACTCTGGGGTTACAAAAGCTGTTGCAGCCAAGATTAAAACCCAGTAAGAGTTCTGCTTAACAAGAGAGGCAAAACTCAGGACCTCTGCTCTGCAAACTGTGTGATTTCTCCCACTAAAGTAGCAGATAGGAAAAAAAACATCCAGGGACTGAAAATATGCATGGATTATGTCAATGTAGCACTGGCCAAGAGAAAGAAAAAAAGAAAAAAAGCTTAAAAAAATAAAACAGTCATCTATAGGATTCATTTTTCTACAGAGAGAAAAATATGGACACCTTGATGCACAGAATATTAGCATTTCGCACATGTAAGAATCTGAGCCTCAAACCAAAACACAGAGGACCTCAGTAACTTGCCCAAGGTCAGAATCTAAAATCCATGTAAGGCTCTTTGATTGTGATTTGCTTTCTAATGTAGAGAAAACTCACATGCTGAGGGACGTGCAGGCATACAAGAGTTCCTTCTATCTAATTTCCTATTCATAAGAAGTTTAAAAAAAAATCTGATCTCAGTAGATATTTGTTCACATCACAAAGCTACCATGTATTTTGAAGTAATCTGTTGGAGTCTGAAGACTCTGTAGAGGAAAGACCCAGAAACCCAGAACTGAAACAGAATACATGTTACAAATCAGGATCAAAGGATATGCTGACAGATGCATTCAGGAACCTGAGATAATGTTTCCATCCTCTGTGAATATCTTGAATCCAGGCTATCTCCTGTTAATATTCGTATGTAAATCATCTATCAAAAAGTTAATAATGGAATTATTACAGTAATACAACCTCTGTTCGCGTGAAACTTTTACAACTGGTAAGGATTATCTTTTTTTTTTTTTTTCTGCCTTAGGAATCGTCTTCCTTTCACCACATCTCCTTCTATTGCTAAATTTCTTAAAACCTCCTGCTAGCTACTCAAGCACATTGCTGTAACAGCTACACAATCTGCTGTGATGCACTCAGGCCAGCAAGGGCCACATTGCTACAAAACCTCCTGCAAATACCTGAGCCAAACCTAGAAAAGGTCTCAGACACTCTTATTTTTAGCCATATAGTTAATTCCAGCTGAACAGTCACTGGAACAAGACTCAAAATGACACATATTGTGAAGTATTTTGCTGATGGTCAGCAGCCTCACTCACTGAGTATGTGTCCTCAAACATGCAGAGAGCTCATACATGTTATCTATTTCCTGAGAACATGAAACCACTTGATCTGGTCTCTGATTTTTCTGTCAATAGAGCAAACTCTGCTTTCTGCTGCATATTTGCCACCCCAATTGATTCAATAATGCTCTGGTGTAAGGAATACAAGCATTTTTCCATGACACCTTAATGCCCAACAGTCTGGTAACTGTGGTGTTCTGACCAGTGCAAAATGCCTGTATCTATATATACACACCTACCTACATATCTAAGTGTATTTCTAGTTCCATGAGAGAAGCATCACCCTAAATGAGCAAGCTGATCTATAACAGGCACTGATACTACTGATTACCAATGCAAAGCCTCAGAACAAAGGATCTGTTTGGAAAGATTATGATTTGTAGACTTAAGATCTTAGCAGTGTTTCAGTATGTTGAAGAACCTTACAGAGTGAGAACAAAATGTCTTATGAAAGTTTAAATTATGTAAAATACTGAGATGTATTATATGAGGCATTTTAAATAAGGGCAGAATAAAGGCTAAATACTTCTGAACTGTCTCAGAAAAATTAATCCTTCTAAATTCATGCACCATTACCAGACTCCGATATTAAAATGCCTCCTGCCTTTAGGCTGATGTGGTTATAATTATGCACTTGTTTTAATTCATATTCTATGTACTCTATGTATTTTTATGCAGCACCAATTGTGGTGGCATCCAACAATTAAAAACAGGCATAAATTAATCTCTCATTTACAGGGGAAACATCTTCAATTAATGAACTAAAGGACCTTCTAGCATTTTTAATTAAAGTCCTGAATAAGCCAATACATATATAAATCTTATGAAACGTGAACTTTTCAGGAAGATCTTTTTAACAACACCTTGGAGGCCATTTTATCCCTGCTGTAAAAACAAAAGCCTAAGCTTTCTGTCTCCTTAACTGCTCCTGGGTGCCCCAGGACCAGGCAATATCCTCCCAGCACCATTTGAGCAATAGCGAGTATTGACTTCCAGCCTCAGAAGAGTTATATTCCATTTTTAGCACTCACTCCCTGAATGACCCTGGGACAGAAAACCGTGCAGTTTCTTTGGTCTCACAGAGGTGCCACTGGGCTAAGCTGGGGAGTCAGGGGGAAGGAACATTGTGTGGAAATTGTAATGTCTTTTCCATAAATGTTATTGCAATCACCAGGCAGCACTTTCCTTGGCAGAGTTCATTCTCTAACACAGTTCCCAATCTTGGATCCAAAGCTGCTATTCTGGATATAGAGCCACAGAATAAATGAGAACTTGGGGCAAAACCCCCAGGCTTCTTTCTGGGGTGGGATGATTATAAGAGTACCCTTCATATTAATTAAGTTTTTGCAGTTCCTGAATAAGAAACAGGAATGGTGTGGTGGCTATTGCCAAATAATCTAAAATGTCACTACACCCAGGAGCCCAGCAGGCTTTTTCTTGTAGCCACGAACATGCTGGCAGCTCAAAGGAGACTCTAGAATATATAAGACTCCCAAGCAGTCATGCTCCCAGATTCACCACAGAAGGCATTCAAACAAAAACACGTAATGAAAATGTTGAAGTGGAAACAACAGAATTCAGAGCTCATGGCAAACATGCCCTAAAGGAGAGAGAAAAAAAACGAGAAACAGAGATACATTTCTAATAGATGTATGTTACAGAAAATCTCTTCCTTTTTTTAGACCCTATCAGCCCCAAGGCATCCTTCTGATAAGAATGTAAGAGATTGTGGCAAAGATCCAGCTCCCAAAGGGTTGGGTGCTAAACAGACAAGTGGCTGAAAATTCAAAATTGACATTGCTTTTAACTTGCTACTGACCAGCACTTTTCTGCCATTAAGTAAGCACCTGCTGTACAGATAGAGATATCATCCTATGAATATTTGACTGGTGAATATCAGAATTATCAATATTTAATGTGGATACTATTCCTGAGCATGTTGCACTGCATAAACTGTATTACAGACCAAAGTCCAAGAACGTGTTCATAACTTAGTTACAGTGGAAATCTGTGACCATAATAAAATCATATGCACTAATGTGTATTGAGATTCAAATATACAGTAATAAAAGCATATGTATATAGTACTGATATTTTCGAAAAATATTTTTTTTCAATCTCCTTGTGGACTTTGGCAGAGCTGCTATCTTTCTTTAGATGTAGAATGGCATTTTTATCGTTACCTTTCATAGCCTAGGAATATTCAATGTTGAAATGACTGAGAGCACTACTCATCAATATTTAGATTTGAAAGACACACGAGGAGGTTATCTATATTAAACTCCCCCTCAGAGGATCTAAGACCACATTTAAAATTTTATAAATAGAGCTAATGTTTGCAAACCTAAATATAGATTTATCCTATATATCATTAAATATGTAGTCCCTATTCTAAGTCATGAGTAGGAAGTCTAATCAAAGATAACCATCTTTCTTGGGACAGCCAATTAGAGTATTTTGAGTAATTAGTTCATACACTGTTTCTTGATTACCCCCTGTACAAATGCATTTATTTCTGTAAAGAGAGTTTTGGTACATAAGGGAGAAGTGCATTCTTTTAGTCATAACCATCCTAAAACTTAAGGGCAAAAGTAAATCGCTCAGTAAAGAGCCATATATGTGAAATTCTGTATCTCTGCTTCATCAAAAAGGAACTACCACATATAGGCAGAAGACTCCTGGAAATTTAATTAATTGTGCCATGCAGAGGAAATAAAACCAAGAAGTTCCAAAGCACGACAAAGTGAAATGATGATAAAGGCAGATTTTACAGTGCTCCCATCTGTCACATACTTGTCATATGTCCATTGTCATATACTTGCCATCCTGAATTATGTGATACCCTATAAATCTGCTTTTTACTTTAAAAGTTAGAGTGTTCTTCTGAAATTGTGTCAAACCGAGATAGCTCCTATTTGCACAACCAGTGCTAAAGATCAAGGTTATATTGCAAACTTAAGCACTAAGATACTGATTAATGCCAGAAACATTTCCATTTAGAATTCCTGACTATACAGCAGTGTTTAATTCCATTTTCACTTTATTTTCTAGAACCTCTTAAAAAGCCTTACTCCCTGTTATCTTTAGCTCATTGTCCTGAAGAACCAAGTTCCCTAGGTACCAGACCTGGTTTATCTGATCTAAGATATCCTGCCCAATTAGCTCTCATCTATTTAGCAGCAGGATTTATTAGCTGAAGTATAATGACACACTGAATGCAATGCCTGGCCAACCTAGAAATGAGGCACAGAAATTTGTGCCTCACTCCAAAAGGCTGTATGGGCACACACTGTGTTTCCCAAATTCTAGCCACAATATTCTCTACCTTGGGGTTCCCACTCCCTAGCTCTTCCACACATTTGAAACTCCATTATCTTTCCTGGATTCTATCTTAATTTCATGCATAATGAACTGAATAGAGGGCTGTCATTTAATTTCAGTGGATAAGCAATCAGACCATAGATATCATTCCTGCAGTAAACTTCATTCTGAATTTCATTGGGAGGAAACTTCCACTGCCAACGTTAGACATTGCTCTGGAAATTGGTTGGGGACAAGCTACTCACACAGCAATGTGGTAACATTTTCCCCATGGAAAGAAAAAATGGCATCACTTCAAATAGGAACTTGGTATCTCCAGCAGCACAAGGCACAAGCAATCCAAGCTAATGCTTCCATCTTGGTCTCCTCTGTGCTAACGTTGTCAGGACTTCTAGATGCTTCTTTTTATTTTAACTTTAAATGAAGTAGGCAGAGACACAGTTCTTAGTCTTATACCTGGGATCTGATCTTGCAAAAAAGCTGGAAATTCTGGACCAAAGCAGAGCCAAAGAGTTCAAAACCCATTGAAAGCTTTTACATAGCACGCTGTTAATAACTCAAAAAAATTGTTTATTTTCTTGTTTCTATTTGCAGGAGTCACTGCTTGAAAATCATGAAGGACGATAAACAGAACTAGGTTTTTTTGGGTTTTTTTTTCCTGAGGTGGTTTTTCTTCACAGAAGTTACTAGCTAGATTTTGGCTGAAGATGTCAGGTTTATCAGATGTGCTACTGACTCCAGCAGGGAGGGTTAGATGCAAACCCTTAGGAACAAGCCCTGTAGACACAGAGACAAGTTTCTCACATCTGAAATGTTGCATATTCTGTGTTTACCAAGCCTTAAAGGTTTTGTTTCCACTCTTTCCTGAAAACTCAGGAGACAGGTTCTAAATAAAGGAAACTACACTTCACTGGAGCATGGGTAAAGTTCCTCCCTTCTAAAATTGCAAACCTAGACCTCATATGAGAGGTATTTTTGAGCCTTAAAGAAGCCCTGCATGTTTTTGGAGCCATGATCTCTGTGGTGATCAAACAGTATTGGTACTTTCACGCATCTTTTAAGCTTTCTGCCAGGAAAGGAAAACTTAAGATCACAGCTTGGGCTCCACAGTATGCCCAGGATTTCAGTATGAAAAACAGCAGCTGTTTTTTTCCTATTCTAACTTCCCAGTTGGCAGATTTTCAGCTTAGGGGGGCCTACAACCTGGGCTTATGCCAACAGAAGTAGAAAGAGTCGATTACAGAATAAATTCCCTACCCTACAGATAAAAAAGTCTCTGTCAGAAGGGATTCTCACAGACAGGGGATAACAGACACAGGTTCTTGGGTACACTGATAACTCTGCTGGAGGAGTCCACCTGGCAAATTGTGGATGGTGCACACAGTCCCCAGCACCAACACCACCCCGAGGCTGCTCCCAGCTGCCTGAGCAGTAACTCTGCTCAGCTCTGGGCTCCTGCCCCAATTCCTGCTGCTCTGGGCTCTCACCACCCTAAATCCAGTCCCCATAGAAATCATGAAAGCTCCCAAAGACACACTCAGGGCTGCTTTTGGTGACAGATTTTGAATTTTGGCGACATTTTCAGTCATAAAAACCCACATTTTTCTAGCTACTATAAGCTCTAACACTCATTAGAGACATGAGCCAACTCCCATGGAAGCCACCACGATTCTTTCACTTGCCTTCCTTGTGTTCAAATCAGGACCCTGAAACACTTGTATTTCTAAAAATCACTGTTGTTTCCAGTGTTTTTTCTGTATGAAGTATTCATAAGAAAATCCTGAACTGTATTTCTCAGTGACTCAATAAATAACTCATGTCAGGTTTAGTGCTTTTGGGTGGTAATGGAAGATTAAAGACATTCAACAAAAATGCCGTTGCTTAATTAAAACCAATAAAAATCTTAACATATTAAAATATTTGCCTGTTGCCTCTCAGACTTTATTCTAGGTATAGGATAGGATTTTTCCAGCTAATCTTACTTGAAGCAAGCAGGAAGCTCTTTTTCCCCTGGATGAAAGCTTTAGGAAAAAAACATTTTGTCTTCATCTTCACACTGTTAAGGATTGTATTGTCTATTTATTGTTCAAAGATGTGGTCCCATTGCATTATTTAATTTCATTAAGTGATAATGGACAAATGGATACAGACTATACTTTCATACTGCTTTTATTTCTTTTTCTATAATGCAATAGAGCATTCTAGACTGCATCAGCCTCTCCAAGTGGATTTCAGGTCCCTCTCTTGCAGTTTACTGGTCTGTAAAACACAGGTGTACTCTTAATATCTTCAAAACAGAAAAAAAAAAATAATCACCTCCCTCCTCCACGTGGTGTGTCCCCCCCCATCAATGTGTTTGATGAATTACAGTGACTGTGTAGCTCTCCTTGCAGAATTCCCTGTTTTGTCACACGCTGAGCACACCACACGCACAGAGAAGCAGAAGAGAGAGTGCCAAGAAGGAAAGAGAAATAAATGTGGAATCCACACATACTCACAATGGTGATAAATAGGAAGCAGGATCCTGCCATGACCCGGGTTCAAAGGAACCAAATGATGTCTTCAAAGCACTCAAACAATGTGTTCCTGAGGACTGGACAAGAGAATGGTTTGGAAGCTTAGTCTAGATAACCTAACAGAAAAAAATGTCACATTAATCTTACTTTATAAGCTTCAAAGACGATCCCTTTGCTTTCCAATTCCTTTTGGTTTCTAATTCCTTGGGTTTGGAGCTGTGGACACAAAAACAAACGGAAAATTGTGTTTAAAAGCACCTTGTCGAGTAAATATTTGTATATCTTACTTAATTTCTGCACTAACAGTACTTAGACCTATACTGAGGTAAGAAGCAAGGGAAAATGACAGTTTTATAAAACAAAACTGTAAAATCACCTCAGTGAACCAAAATATTTTCACAGAACAGATAGTTCCTAATGGAGATTTTCATGGCTATGATTAGATCATAAAATATTCCTCTAGCCTAGTTCCATTTGAGCTAGCTCTAACACTGGCATCAATATACATTCTCCAGTAAAATGATTAATTCCACTCTCCTCAAGCAAAGTCAGAAGCTTTCTCACTATTTATCCTGTCCTTGATTTCATTTTCTCCATTACTTTTATTTTCACATTCAAGGAAGTTCAAATAACTGTAAATTAGTCTTTTTATTCTGCATAACCATGATGGCAAATTCAATAATATAATAAATTTTCAGGTGTTACGTGTATTTTAATTTCATCTAATGAAAGATGAAAGGATTATTAATACTAAATATTTTGTCTTACCCTAGAACGCTGTATTTAATTTTTCACTTTAAACAGTGGTATGTTACATTTTCACTAACTAATCTTTGCTTCTTAGCATCTTATTTTCTCATAGGCTTCACCAATTTTGATACCTTTGATCTGCCTTGCACCTTAAAATATTTAAACTCTTTTTGATTTGATGTAATCATTCTTGTGGTGTTCTTTTGATGTCTTCATTGCATTCACTGCTTCGCTATATCTATTTTTGCTTTCAAAAAGTCCTCTTTGTTCAGACACATATATTAATTTCCCAATGCTGTTTTCCTGGCATGATCATCTACAAAAATATGCATTCTTTACTTTTAATTTGAGTGGCTTTTAGATTATGCCAATTTCTAATACTTACCTTCCTTCTGTGACATCCACAATTGCTGAACACAATGAAAATGCATCCTCTTATATTTGGCAAGTCTCAAGATTGTTCTGACACCAATAAAGGTTAAATAAAGGATAGTCTCGTAGAGCAGTAAAGCGATAACTTCTTGAAATATTAATAAAATATTTTGCTGCTTTTTTACACTGTGCTGTTTTCTGGTTGATATGCAGATACTTGAGCCTTTTATGCTTTGCCAGTTTCTTTCTGCCTCTTAAAAATTAACTAAAGAACTATGCAGGGCACTTCAGCTTTTTAATGCTGTGAGTGAAAAGAGTGCAGAGAACTGATGGCAGCAATCTGTCCATCTGAGCTCTGTGCATACTGCAAACTGCCTGCTTAGACCAAAACATTGCACTGGTGTGACACTCTCCCACCAGACTTTTAATTATAGGTGTTGGCACACAGCCTTTCAGGAGCAGGATGATTCCCTGATTGCCTGGTCTTCTGTAGCTTGGAACCTGTGAAATTTGCTGGAGGACATTTCTGGGATGCTCGTTTCAAGTCTCCTGTAGGATAAAATCTTCTCACCAGAGGAAGCATTCCCTGAGTGCCCAGCACCCTCCAATGAAGAATATCTGCTTTCTACTACTCAAAACTGTGTTTAGAAAGTTTCTATCTGACCAATTTCGGTATCAACATCCATGATGACACTAGGATTTATCCAGAGGAAAGAAATCCCCAGCTCGTTCACCCATGCAGCATTACCATCTATTGTCATGAGCAGCTCAAAACAGATTGACAAAACAGAAATCTGCTCTCACTCACTGGTCATGACACACCAGAACTATTTTCATTCTCATTGAAAATCCTGTCACAGAAGCAGCCATATCTGGTTTAAGGCTTTGATTATTAAATGTCTCCCTATAATGGATAAGAGCTCCTAGAATCCAGTGACTGGATACGAATTTTAGCTTTCATGTGAAAGAAACTGAAGCTTTTTATCCACCATGACTGTCAACAGCAGCCAGCAAATAAAACACCCAAACCTCATAAATGGAGACTCAAATAAGACATAATATGAATTAATCATTTTATAGATGTCCATTTTCAAGAAGACTGCACTTTTGGGAGACACTGAAGAAGTGATTTATGGCAATATGGACACCAAAACCCTTGCACTTTCACCTCCTTTTTGAAGTGACACTGCAAGTCAAGATGGATGCATATTCCCCATGTTTTACACTGCAGAAGTTCAGTTTGCAGTACCTGTCACTCATAATTCCCCAATGGATCAAAGCATAAAACACACACTTTGCTTTCCCCAGGCAAAAATATAATTTGCATGAGAGGGCTCACACTAAGATTTTATCCCCCAAAAAGAGAGAAAACATTTTTTTTTTGTGACAATACATAAATAAAATGAATGAAAGTGTAGGGCTACCTTGAGTAAACTATTTGTGCACTTTTCAGTTATGTAACCCTCCCTCGTATCTTGTTCAACATTCGTTTTATCATAAAAGAAATAATACAAAGAACCTTAGAATCCTGCCCATTTCTAAAAGTAAATGAAATTGGTACAAATGCTTTGACAATATCTTTACATGCTTCCTTTCCATACAAAAAAATAATCTTCACGTTCTGTATGTCAGCCAATGAACCCTCGTTTATAATTTCAAGGTCAATATTCCCATTTTAAAAGTACTATCTGTGAAATAAAGAAAATGGTGCTGTACTTTTGCAGCAGTGGGTAAAATGGAGGCTTGCAAGTTTTAATTATTTGTGTGACTGTATCTCGGCATTATCTTCTTAAATAATATTGAGAAAGGTTAACTACTGCATTAGCACTGATTTTTAGAAAAATGTCATTTTGAGAAGCTGAATGGCGGGGAGTAACGTCAAGATGAAATTACCAACAAAGAAATTGTCCTTTCACTGAAGTAAGCCCCACAGACATTGTAATGTAATTTCTTGTTAATGAAAGCATTAATAGAACTTTATCACAGAAGAACCCTCTGAATTTTAAACCAGCATAGATCGTTGTTCAAACAGGGTATGACAAAACCATTTTATATTGATTATATATTTCATTTGCACAGCTGGATGCACTAATGAAAGATTCTATTTCCCAGAAACTCAGAAACAGTAATTAAAATAATTAAAATTCTTTCCACAGCATAAAAATTCGACAAGTGTAATGTCATTTGCAGATCCATCATGAAGACCTCGGTGATGTAGTGGGGGTTTTTCATGCACATGTCTGCTGAACTCAAAGGGTTGAGGCATTGAAAATATAAACAGTGAGAATATTCTCTGCCTCCCTTCTTGTTCCTGAAGCCAAGGGCTGAGTGTGAAAGATGACCTAAAGGGGTTTGTGTTCCATTCCTCCAAGAGCAGCCCAGGCTCACAGTGCAAGGCAGCCCCTCCCAGCACTACCAGGAGGATTCCCTTTGCAGTCCTGAAGTTGATACAGGTTCCTTGTGAGGAACCCAATGGCCTTCACCAGAATCCATATAAACACATCAGACATTTATTACAACTGCAAATAACCATACTTGGCATGCAGATGGAAAATAAAGTATGGTGGTTCCATTTCAGCAGCAGCAGCCAGCAGCTCTGCTGCTCTGTGCCCATCCCTTGGATACAGGGAGAGGGCAGCTGGACACCCCATCATATGACCCAGCAGGTCCCACCTGGCCCTTGGGCTGCACAGTCAGTACATGCCCCAGCTCCACTGTCTGATGTGCTGAACAAGCTCTGATTTCCTATCAGCGATGTAAACTGATAATGAGATTGCTCTGGTGCTCTAAATCTCAGCACCATTTTCACAAAAGCTATTTTCTGGCTTTTGCAGTTGCCTGAAAGGGAAAGGGGTATAAACACTAGAGGTGAAAACAGAATTGCTGTGTAAGTTACAAGACAAACATAAGCTACTGATTCAAGAGACAGTGTAAACCAGTTACAATAATTTTCTTTTCTGATACATGTCAAGTATTTATTTAAAGTGCTGTTTAGGTGGACAGGCTTAAAGAAGTGGCATTGTATTTTCACCTGAGACTTGAGAATAGCAGATAAACACCACAAATGCCTTGCAAACATTCCAACAGCACACTGCACCATGTGATCTCTTAGTGTGCACAATATGCCATGAGATCTGCTTTACACCAGCCACAAAACCAACAATCTGTTAAATGCACCATCAAGCAATCCACCATCACTTCTGGTTTCAGATGTTATGACAGCTCATACACTTCATATTCTCACCCAACACTTGGGCTATAGCATAATTTCTAGTTGTCAGGAATCGTGTAACTCTACTTTAAAATTTGTGAAGTGTAGTCTTGATAAAACACAAACAGCAGGAGCCAGGTTTTAATAAGTGTCTGTGTTAGCATCACTTCAGCAACGTGATTCCCATTGCTGTAATCACAGGGGGTCTTTAACATGCCTTCAGGGACACACAGTTAAAGCCAAGAAAAATGTCATAATTATTAGCTGATTACAAAGAAAGAAAAGTAAGGAAGCTGGTTTAGCATTGCTAGAAAAGTAGTCTCTTAAATAGAGCATTAGAACGTTGTTATATTTCTCTTTTCAGTACCAAGTGGTGGTGACATCTATATTTATAGTGGGGTTAAATGACAAGACACTGACCTTTATTAAAATCTGCAGGTGAGGATTCTCCTACCATATCCAAGACCTCTCAAGACTTTTTTCAGCTGTTGTGCATGATCCCCCCTTGTCTCCTTCCCCATGTCACACCTATGACAAGTGGGGGCATGTCACAGCCCCCTTCCTTAAGCTATAGGTGCACTCCTATCCAGTGACATCCAGCAAGGCACTGGCACTTGATCCTTTTCATTTCTTCTGTCCTAAACTGTTCTGCATCTCTGCCAGATAATCCAGCTGAGTTTGACCACCTAATTCCAAGGACATGTAGCATTTGTCAGGCTTTGACTGGCAGTAACAAGGGTAATCTTTTTTTTAGAAGTCCCTAATAAACACAACAGTAAGTCACAAGCAAAAATCCAAGAAAATTAAATTAAACTGCTTGTGGGCTCAGTGGGTGCAGCTACATCACTAATTTAGTTTGTTGTAGGGTTTCTTTTGAGAGAGAGGCTGTCTCGTGTCCATACTGGGTGTCCCCTGATATTCCTAAGCCAGAGAACTATCATTGCAAGCCCCTTCCCTCCTGGTGGAAACAAAAAACATGGAGCACCCAGATCTGTCTCCAAGGATGCACAGTAAATCTCAGAAAGGACATCAGTGTGAAATTCATGCTGAGAAAGTGCAGCGTGGATGCAGGTTTAAGGGACAGCAACTAAAATGAAATCTAACCCCACACCTCTTAGTAAAGCAGATGAACACACTGAGCAAATTCTGCTTCCCCCCATTCTTTGCAGAATGAATTAAATTACTTGAGAAAATTGTGTTGAAGTGGGAGAACAAAGTGGAAATAGGAAGTTAAATACAGTAATAGATTCTTTCTTGGTTTTGTTAATAGGTCCATAAAGAACAAACTAATAGTCATGCCATGGAGTGGGGAACAGGATGCAGCCCAGGGAGAAGGAACAGTCACCTGAGTCAATCAACTGAATGGGCCTCAGGTTGAATGGCTGCCCTAATCCAATGCAAGAGCACAGGGCCCTTTGGGGAGCAAACAGTGAAAAATGGAGCTCTCTGAGCACCCGTACAATTTCATTTTCACTGATCTCTGAGCGGTGACTAAACCCAGTATTTATTGCTTTACTCTAAGAATTGAATTTGGTCCTGTTACTAGTAACCAAATCAATCCATTTTTCTTAACACATATTAAAGCATAATAATAGTTTATGAAGCAACTGTTGAGAGCACTCACTGACTTCCAAACTCCTCTTGGAATATCAACCAATATCAAATTTTGGTTATAAAGCCACGGGGCTTTATTGCTTGTGCAACCAAGGCACCAAGGCTATCTAGTATCCTGTCCAATGTCCCTCTTTATTTATTTCTCTTTCTCTGCATGCACACTGCCAGTGCAGTCCTCTCTGAGCTGCCATCAGTGTGGAGAACTCCAGGAGGAGCCACTCCTCTCTTTTCATCTTCCCCTTGCACCTAGGGGTGCCATCATGTGCAGAATGGCATTTAGACCATTACAGGAAGGTTACATTACATTTCCCTTCGTTACATGAAGGGTGGGACAAGGTTCAGAAAGCTAAAGAGACCTCAAGGGGGAAACAAACAGTGGAAACCTGTAATCTGGAAAATTTCCTGGGAGACATGATGTGTGGATTAGAGCAAACTGTTCCAAATCTTGCACTCAGTAATTTGGACTTTATTTTCAGCAAGCAAATAAAAAACCTTTATGAAATTTTATGTGTCTATACCAATCATGATTTCAAGGGCCTCTCACATATGAAAAGAATCTAGGAAATTAGAGGAAAACCAATTTTCCTCTAATTCACAGCTGTTATTTTTATGTAAATAAATATGGAATTTTATAGAAACCCAAGCATTTTCCATAACTTAGACTCATTCTTCTGTGTCAGAAGATCAAAAGATTACCTAGGACTTCTCTCTTAGCAATAGGTGTTAACTATTCTAAATTTTGTAATTATTAAAACATTTGTGACTACCTCTAAATATCAGTAAAAGCAAAGCCAAGTTCTAATTCAATTTGCAATGGAAATACCACCATAATGAGAGTATGTATGAAAAACATATGCCTACAGCAGTACAGAAATTTCTGACCTACAGGAATTTAGATGAACATAAATAGTGGGAGCAGACTAACCTCTTAAATCATTGGTCAGTTATCTGCCACTAGTTTTGCTCAACTCTGCTTTGCAACTTTCAGGCAATAAACTTCTTTGAAAGACTGTCCTAGATCAAACAGAACTTGGGAAACAAGGATTCAAAAGGAAAAAAAAATAAAATTCATTTAAAAAGTAACAGGAAAATGACCTTAGGAACAAGTAGAAAGGAAATGGAGTCCACGTGGATTTCCAAGCAAGGAAAGACTCAGAGAATTACACTGATGCAGAAATTACAGTCAGGCACTGTAAAATCATACACAGGAGTGAACTTTATGCAGGTCCTGAAGGAGAGTCAATATTGTAAAATACAGTGCAAGAGGAAAGGAATTTCTGAACCATCTGAAAAGGACAAGTTCTGCTCCCTGACTGATGGGGATCCATGCTTCCTCACTGCCTAAGTGAGTGTTCCACACCTCCATCAGTCAGTCAGGGCCAGGAGATTTGGGAGAGAGGGAGTATTTTTCGTCCATTTTTGCACTATGTGTGGAAGAGGAGGACAATGATCTGGCATTTGTTTCAATTCCTCACATCACAGATAATATACAAAAATACAATTCATCAATGTCTTTCTACAAAAGGCAAGACGTTTTAGGCAGAAAATGCTGTTCCATCTGATTACAGCACTAGTTTAATTAATGTAATATGTAGACAGGACAGTATCAGGATCAGTAAACAAGCTGCTACACTCAACAAGACTGTGTTTTGAAAGTGAAATATGCTTCCAGTGTGCCAATGATTTTTCTTATTCTAAGAATGATGATACATTCCAAAATAGTTCTCTGTGTGCAGTTTTGCTTTGCCTTCTTTATATAATTACCCTTACAAGTTCATCTAAGTTATTATTTAAGTAATTACATGGAGCACACCTTTCTGCAAGAGAGTAGCTTACAATCCAGGGCTGTGTAGATCCAATTAGATCTCAGCTGCATACATCATCCAGAAAATTTCAGCATTTGCACAACACATTTATTCAGGTGGAATTTAATTAAACTGAACAAATGAAAGCTGACTACTGACTCATTTCAGAGCACTGGAGCAAAGACATAGACAGTGACACTGGAAAAAAAATTTGCAACTATCTAGGACATTGTCATCTCTCAGGAGCCCTCAATTAGCCATTAATAATTTTGCGAAATTTAAATTTGATTTGCGCTGCGCAAAAACCAATTTGAGAAGAGAGACCTGCTCATCTATGAATCTCAGCAAGTCCCTCAGAATGTGCAAACACTCAAGCACACACGTTTTGAGCCCTACAAGCAAACTTAAACACACTGGCTACTGTGTATATGTACATGTGTACCTAATCCAAACCCCCTTGCTGCAATTTCAGGCCATTCTGTTTTCTTATTTCCATGGACATCAAAAATAATTAATTCCTTTAAATCTTAATCTATATAATTTGAAAACTGTCACTGTCTCTCTCTTTTCTTTTAGCCAAAAACAACCCTGCTTCCAGGAGTCTTTTCTCTCAGGCAGTGCACCTCCTTGTCTTCCCTCTGGAGCTGCTCAGCTCTGCCCCAGGTCTGATTTCAGGAGCTGTGCCATTTCCAGAGTAGCTCACAAATGCAAAAGAACTGCCTTACCAGACTGAATGGCCAAAACCCTTGCCTCATAAAAATGAAGGTTAAAAGAGCTTAGGCTCTGGCCCATGACAGCTATCACCAAAATGCAGGAACTGCATTAATGCTGTAGTAACTAAAGAGCAGAAATAGCCTAAATATTCCACATCTTTCCTAGAGAAATAGATTATACAAAATAGCCTTGATGTGTTCCCATAGGCTTAAACATTTAAGTATATTCAAAACAAAATCTGTCTCAAAAACACACATTTTGAAAGCAGAGGGAAAACATAAATCACTGTGATTGCTAAAACAAGTGAAAAATAATGGATGAAACTAAAAATAAGCACCAAATAGCACAGAAAATTTCAGCAGCGTAAAATGGTGCTCAGTAAATGTTCACAACATTTAAATAGCTGAGGATGATTTTCCTTTTACTGAAACCCACCCCCCTACATGGAAACGACTGCAGGAAGAAAAACTGGTAAGTAAGTTTATCATCAAAATCACAGCAGAAGGAAAGAATCAGAGTTGGCATCATTAAAGACACATGAAAAAAGAAATGTTCTGATCTGCTTTTGAAGATCAGGAGCACTTAACTAAGGCAGATAATCAACAGATAACTCCCAAACTTTAAATTTTTCCTACATCCCAACAGAGCCATCTTCTGTGTGGTTTTATCATCTCATGTGCAAAACCACAGAGGCTGTTTATACAAATACATGGGAAAAGCACAGACATCCTTTGTTTTACCTGGGGAACTGCTCTGTGTGCTTGGAAAGCTGGGGTCCAGCCTGGAGAAGAGAAAGCTCATCTAAAAGGACAGAGACATTATTGCAGCCTTTCAGTACTCAAAGGGGGCTTTTAAGAAAGTTGGGAGGAGACTTTTTAGCAGGGTCTGCTCCGAGAGGACAAGGAGAAATGGTTGTAAAATAAAAGCAGATGGATTCAGACCAGATGTCAGAAGAAATTTTCGTTATGAGGGTGGCAAAACAGATGCAATTCCTGATTCCCAGAGGGTTGGTGGATGCTCCATCCCTGGAAACACTTGGGGCCAGGTTGGATGGGGTTCTGAAAAACCTGGTCCAGTTGAAGATAACCCTGCTCATTGCTGAAGGGTTGGACTAGATGGCCTTTGAAGGTCCCTTCCAACCTAAACCATTTGTGATTCTCTTTCTAGTTCTATACTTCATGAAGCCAAAAAAAATACTCATAACGTGAAGAAGAGCCTAGGGCTACTCAGACAAACTGTAAAACAAATTCTTTCATTTCAGTTGTTATTTAATTGTGCAGAAACCAAATAAAGACAGAGTTGAAGAGGTGGGAAATATGAAACATTTTCTATGTACCTTGCTGACTGGAAGGTAACAGAGCTCACTTTCTTTTGCATGAATATTATTTGGTACCATCTTAGTTCTATTAGATTTATGAATTGTTCATTAGCAAAGTCTCGTTTTCTTTAATGCATTTGCTATGTGTAAGCTCTCCTGGAACAGTCTAGAAAACTCATTTTCAGGCTATTTTTGGTGAAACGTTTGGTTTATGTGTTCTCAGCTTGCTGGACTGTTTCAATTATTATATTGGCTGACAATCTTTTTGCAAATAATAACAAATCCTCCTCTCATCACATCCCCTCACTGGCATGTCCAGGAGTAAATCTTACATGCATAATTGCTCCATTTCAAACAATTGAAACACCTGAGACTCGTGAACATTTGTACACTTAACCAGGAGGTGTTAGGAGATTCATGATCTATGATTTGTAACCCACAATGGAGCACAGCTCCAAATTTGACCCTTCTCCTCAGAAATGTCCTTGTACTTTAAAACCTTTGCTTGTTTTTGAACCAGCTATGGACATTAACTTGGAAACTATTTTTACTGCTGCATCAAAGTACAAAAAACAGTCAGGGCAGATGCAGATGCTACAGGCATGTTGTTTGGCTGGGATAAATCAACAGATTTCACACACAAAACTGGTCCCTGACAACTACAACTACAGAGATTTGGCCAAAGTTATTGATCAGTTAATAGATCTGAAACTCAGGAATTAGGCAGGGTCTCCATTACTTTACTTTTAATATTAATACCATAAAGGTATACAAAAACAAGGCTACAATTTTCTCAGATTATCACTAAGCAGAAAAAGGGGCAGAATGATACCTATACATAAAGATAAGAAGGAGAAAAGGCTGGATCACTTGATTTGGTGACTGGATCAGAGTTAAGAACACAAAAATAATTTGTAAATGAAGCAGACACATCAAATTATTTACTAAGAGAAGAGTGCATTAAGGCCATCAATAAACATAGAAGAGATTTAGGACTTTAAATATTGGCAAATGGTCATCTCTAAAGACTGCAGAGACCATGGAAATACAAGCTGTGCAAAAGCTACAAATCTCAACTACTGATCCCATTCCCAGATTCTAGGAATGTCCCTTGTCAACTGTCTATTCTCCCCCACAAAAAGCTATAATTTATTTTATGGGGGAAAGTGCACTTATTTAACATTAAATAATAGAATTCTAAATTTAAATTTTAAGCATTTCAGAAAAAAGTAGCAGAGTGCCAGGTAAAGTCCTAATTTTACAAACATTTCACAGAGCTTGTTACCAGGTACCTTACAGCACAGTTAACTGAGCTACACAGAATAAATGATACTTTTTTTATTTTTTTGGGTATTTGCAGAATTATCCCTAAAAGAGACAATGTGACAGATTTGGAATTCAGTGTTAAAAGTCACCTAATCACACATCGAAATATTGAGTTATTCAGCACAGTACAAGCGACTGAGTGTTAAAAGTACCAATCAAGGCAAGCATTCAGGACTCAAACCCAGAAGAATTTAAATTAAAGGACATTAACATTACTTTGATAAAAGTTTTGTTATTTGGGCTGTTTAAGTTATCTACTGTTTTTCCCACTACATGCTGTGTCTACAATTCAGCACCCAGAAAGATTTTATTGAGATTTTTTTTCCCCAATATCAACTCCAGTTATTATTTTTAAAGAGTGCAGACACAGGTGTCTAACTGTCTAGACTTTCCATGGGTCAGATAAGGAATTTTTCCTTATATAATACACATTAACATGCTTGAAAAGATAAACAGAATTTGTTAAAGTGTCCTTACAAGGTGATGCATTTTAGTATTCAGTCAGTTATTCCCCAAAGTCTGAATATTAGAAATGACATCACTAACACAGTGACTTGGTAATCCTTTCATTTCTATGGCTATTGACAAATTCAGATTTATCTACATATTTTTCAAAATCTCCTACTATTTACATACTGTTTTTTGGAAGACAATACTTTTTTTAGTAGATTATCTTGGAAAAATTATAAGTGATGCAGCCAACCTACTGTATTACCTGTGTTTTGAGGTACAACATTTAGAGATGCAGTAATTTCTCCATTCTTCGTTTGTTAAAAAGTCTATTTATTATTTTCCTGTTGAAAAACTGTGTGTGGTTATTCCCCTTCCTCTTCCCAGTTTAACAGTCTAGCCTTGTAACTTGTGTGTTCTTCCCTGCAACAGTGGAAAGAAAAAAATTAGGAAGGTGTAACTAATTCCACCAAAACTGGCTGACAAGACCCTCTAGGAGGCCAGATGCTTCTAAAATTTCTGAGAATTAGATTTCAAGTTCATGGTTTTCTCCTAATGCTTGTAAAAGGTGCAGCTTTGAGAGCCTGCAAAGCTCAAATCTTTTCTCATTACATCTGTAGAACAAATGGAGCTGCAGTACAAGACCTTCCAACTTTACAGACAAACACCTTCTCTTTTTTCAAAGGATCACTTCTGTGGGAGTGAAGCAGTAGTAAATTGAGGCATTATCTCCTAGGATGACCCTGGCAAGCTGCAGTGCTAAGTGGCATTCTCTTGGCTAGCTGCAGAGACACAATGCACACCTCAACATCTCCAGGAGCTGGAGAAATGGTTAAGGGACACTGTAGGTACTATTTCACCTTGAAATACATCTGCCTTAGATCTTATTTCTCCAACTCGTTGCAGGCTCAATGGGGAAAAAAAGGCACCTACTGAAAAGGAAAATTGATTATGTTGAATTTTCAACACTGAGCAGCTATTCCCAGCAGCTGAGAACTCCAGAAGTTGGTGCAGCTTGCAAGTAAGAGAGAAGAATACACTGGCCCCTTATCAGGGGGCAGCCAATCTTCTGCACTTTCACATCTCTATCTTGGAAGTAAGAGAGAGATTGACACAGTCCCCCAGAAAACATTAACTGTTAAATATCAATATAAGTTTGTTTTAGTGGTGCTTTCTTGCTGCTGCTGCCAACAGCTATGAGAAGTGCAAATTTCTTTCCTGTAAATATTTTGTTGATGGGTAAGACAGTCATAAACATAGATATTTCCATTGCTCAACAGGATCAATACGACTTTTAAGTTGCTTTACCACTGACAGAAAGTTGTTGTATTTTTAGTTTCTCGTGAGGAAAAAAATCTCCATCTATAGATTCTGAGTCTTTAGCATATCATGGCTACCATTTTTATTAACAGCAAATCTAGGACAGGAAATATGGCTGAACATTTTTTTCACCAAGTATTGCAGGATCTCAGGACAGCACCAGGTTAAAAGATGGACTAGCATTTACATTAAAAAGAAGCTGCTGTGCATTGATTTCATTGACATATCAGTCATTGATTCTTTTTCTGATGAATTAATTTACTCTCTGTTTTACTCAGTGTCTATATTGCAAAATGAGTCCTTAATAACATTCAGGTGTTGGTTATTGTAGGACTCTGTGAAAAGGGGGCCAGAAACTGGTTTGCTCTCATAAAAAAAAATAAGATAGGCTGGTATTTTTAAACATTTAAATGCATAACAGTTCTCAGTGCTCTTTACTAAGAACCAAGGGGAAAAAAATTCTTCTAATGTTCAGTCCTTTCAAAAGCACAGTCAGTAGGATCCATAATATATTTAATTGAATAAATCACCAATTGGGAATATTTATAAAAAGCACGTAATTCCAGTAGGAATATTTCATTGTGTGTTTTGCCATTTTTCAGGTAGACCTCTGAATTCGTTCACCCTCTGTAATCATAACTCCTCTGTCTATTCAGTCCACTTAGCAACTTTTTCACTGACCATACAAGATGTGATGAGACACCAGGTTTGTTTGCTTTAATTTCATGGCTCACAAAGCAAAATTTCACTGGCCTTGCTAACTACAATTTGGGAGAAAGAAAATAAGAATAGGAAACAAAAGTGCATTTACTTACACTTTGAAACTTAAAACCTGCAATCTTTGGTTATACTGATCTGAACCCAAGTCTGCAGTGTGGGGGAGACCTGAAGTCCTGCTCCATAATCAAACACTCCTCATTTATGTCTAAAGGAATGGACAGTGTAAAACAGGAAAAAGTCTAAAACTTGTCCAGGCATGGACACAGACTAGACCTGTATTTATTGCCTGGAGTTAGGTGGCTCAAAAGCTCACAGATATGTGTAGTGGCAAACACAACAATTTTCCTGCTCTCCGATCCAAAAGAATCTGGAATATAAATGTAACTTCATCAAATGTTCACAAGAGCTGTGTCCTCTTGTCCCCTTGAAGGGTTTCTAGCCCTGTGACTAAATCCTTGGAAGCCACAATCTGTTTTCAAGCAGTAAGAAAACACCAGCGAGGCAAAATATTCAAACAAGGGAAAAGTTCACCATCTAAATAGGAAAAGGCCTGTTAAGAGATTTTTTTAAATTTCTTTGCCCAGTTTACCTACAAAGAAAGTTCTGTTAAGTGCATTGCAAACCCCAGCTCTTTCTCTGATATTCAGCTCTTCCAGATGTGCCAGTGCAGACACGTGAAGGGATAAAAGTGAGCAAGAACAGCCATGGTAAAGACACAAGGCAGGGCCAACCTGTGGTTACAGGCACAGCTTTCCAAATATGCAGAAACACCACCAAGCTCTTTTCTGCAGCACACAGCATCCCTGTCCCTGCAGATATGACTAAAATAGGATAGCACAATTCCCAAAACAGTCTGAAACTGTGCTGCCACACATTATCCTGTCCAGAAGGCAGATTATGAAGCACAAGTTGCAGAAAGCACACGGGCAGGGTGGTGTGGAAGCTGACAGTGACCCAGCTACACAGAAGCATCATGAAATCCAACAGCAGTTTCAACACCATTTGGGATTACAGCCTTCAGTCAAACAGCTGAGGTCCCTCATATTGTCACAAACCTGTGGCTAAATTAAATTACCCATTTATCCACAGTGATTTGTAACATCACATATCTACAACAAATGCTGAATTTACCTTGCATTCACCACATTCCTGCTTCCAGATTCACTGCCTTCTATACTTGCAGGTTCTTCAGAGTAAATGCATAGCAGGTTCAATTCAGCAGTTTGTCAATTAATGTATTAATTTTCATCCCTTCCTTCTCTGGAAATCTTTAAGTAAGGCCTGGCAATGTAAAGAAAAAAATGTTAATCTGTTAACACCAAATTTTGGGGGAATACAACCACAAAACGTTAAAAAGTAGTGGTTTGAGCAACAAGAAAATGCTGGTTGAGAATTTGACACGGAAAATTCCAGTTCAATAAAAAAATATAGAGAAGTAACCAACATCTTTTACTGAATGCACAGGAGTGAATTTCAAGTATCTGTTATTTGTGTATTTATTTGGATTTTCACATTACCACATTATATATACGGTTATATTACCATAACAACCTAGAACCCAGATATTTAAGGTCTACACAGCCAGAAGATGGAGAACATAGGAAAAACAAATTAATATTTTCCTTACTGGTCCTGCCAGCCTTGGAGATAAAATCAGGGTCTGACACCAGTGATTCCCAGGCTGCTGTTTAAGCCCAGAATATGGAATGATGGATCCAAGTTTTCCTGTGGTAAGCCCATATCCCATGCATATCACCAGCCTGCTGGCAAAATTACATTTCCTGCTGGTCTGCAGAGGTGTGGCTATTATTGCCACATCTCTCAGCAATTGTGCAAACAATTCTTTGCACCCCACAGATGTGAGAGGGGTTCAACCTTGCCTTGATTTTATCTCTGAAAAAAAAATTCCTAAGTACCAGAAATACAAATAGACAGCACAGGAAGCTTTGCATTCACACTGATTCTAGCACCCCTCCACAGCAGCATGCTCAAACAGTACAGCAAGAGCTTTCTTTGAGCAAATTCAATCTTTGCTGAATTCTCCTTCCTCTTCCTTTCAGAAGCCCATTAATTTAACAATTAATGGAGTCAACCACATCAAATAAAAAAATCTTACTTCAGTTTTATTCGAGGACAGGAAATACAGCTGTTGCTTCCTGGAATAAAGTAGACATCCAAAGTTCCTTGTGCTGTGAAGCAAAATCACGAAAATGCTTGCTCCACAAATACATCTCCTCATGGGCACAGATATATCCCCCAAAGACACCCACCTTTTGGAGCTGGTTCTGCATCTTTTGTCTTTTAAGCCTATCCAAAACTGATAATGCAGGGAAAGAAGTGGGTGTCAGGGAGGAGTTTCAATCACATCTGCTCTTGCCCAGCACTGACTCCAGCAGGGACAGTATGTCACCAGTTTGGGTCTGACAAGCTCTCTGGCTTTTCCATTCCTGCCTGCAAGTGATTTGGACTATCATACAGGGTTAGAAAGCTGTAACTCAGTTTCCCCTCCAGCCATAGGATGAGAAGTTGCTTTGGATGGTGATTTACATGGAGATTAATCACAATCATGGCCATGGCAAATGGTTCTCCTGCTGTGTTCCAGTGATTTTACTGCTCAGAACAAATTGAAGACAACTGAGTTTGTATTCCTGGTACTCTCTGCAAGTGTCCTTATTGCTGCTATCACACATTGGCTGCCCAAATCAAAGCTGGGTGTGCTCAGCCTTGTGTCACCATCGTGAGTCAATTGTTAAAGTGCAAAATAAAATAAAAGTGGACAGTTTGGACCAGGAGCCCCAACATCTGAGGAGCCATGTGGTGCCTGGAGGCAAAGCTGTGTTTGAGCACAGGACACACATGTGGGCAGCTGCACCATTTAGCTGTGGATCCAGGTTCAGGCTGGAACACCCCAGGCTGCTTGGAGTGCTTCCTTCCAAAGTCCAGTGGGTTCCAGCATGATGGTTTGCAGTTGGGCCCGTTTTTTAACAAAAGCAAATGCAAATGAGAAGCTACCCAGAAATAGAACCGCATAGCAATTTTCTATATAAATTTATAATGCAATGGAAACAGATGGTACTGTTTCAGCACTGTCAGAGAAAGCCATTTGGGTTTTGGTGGCTATTTCTTCTTTATTTTTGATGGTGCATTTACTCTGTCTATTTTCATTGCTGAGTTGTTTCAACACCTGTATAAAATAGAAATCTACCCTAAGTGAGAGCTGTGTAAACTAATCTTGGTAACAGATGCAGCTTTTAAGTCCTGATGCCATTTTCTGACTAGTGATGTAAATTGTACAGCACACCGTGTTTTGATGGCCAGCAACAATGTTCCCTTGGTTCCTACTTCCAGAAAGAGGGATTCATTTATGAGGGATTATTAGAAGCCATTTCCAAAAGCATGAAAGCCTCCTTCCATTTTTATGAGGCAAATTTTGCGTTCAAGATGAGGCAACAGATCATTTATTTTGATGCCGTATTTCACACGGTATTTGTATTCTACATTTTCTAACATATTTACAGGAAAGGCCAGTATGGTGATCTAAATTCAGGACACACAGCTCAGAGAAGATTAATTTAGACCAGGCTTGGGGCAACACATAGCTTATGCAATTTACTGTCACCATTCCCACTGAATCTTTGCTGATTAATTCAGCTGCAGAAAAAAAAAAAAAAGTAACCACAGTTTTTTTTTAAGGGAGGAGCACGACCAAGGTAGGTTACTGGGTTGTACAATGATGTTATACAGCTCTGAAGTAACCCCCTCTAGTGTCTTCAGCCAGCAAGAAACTCACAAGTTAAATGTTTTCATAAGAAATTGCTCATTCATGTAGAGACTCAACCACTAAAATCCACCAAATATCTCATTCCTACAAGAAAATTTATGGCCACGATGAACAAAAGCAATGCAAAAGCCCAGCTGTCTATTTTTTGGTACACAAAGAAGCTGATTTAATTTTGAAGAATGAACCTCAGTTTTCCATTTTCCTGTGTCTCCCACTCACTGTTTTCTCTCACATTCTGAAAATCTTATTCTACCTTGCATGTAGTGACTACTTCCCAAAACAAACTGCTACTTGAATCCCAATCTCAGGAAAATAATAAAATTGCCATGCTAGAAAAGTATTTAATCTGCCAGGTCTTCTTTTTCCTACCCTCAAGCTCACTGTATTGAATCTTTTAAACATAAAATTCTCTCAGAATAATAAAATCATTTTCCTTCAAGCAGAGTTTCTCTTTGGACAATACAAGTAAATAAATATTCATCTTTTTGAGAGAGCACTGAACACCAATTTTTACAGCATTTCTCAAGAGTTCTCTCCACTCTACTGCAAACATCTACACTGGATAGATGGATACAAGGTTTTTATCATAAAACAGTTCCCCTGTATCCATCAAAGGTAAAATAAGACTAATGGAAAATATTTTAACAGTTCTCAAACCAGCTCAGACATATAATAACTTTAGTAACTCAAAGAAAGGGTCATTGGGTTGTGAATGACATCCTGAAAGGTAAATCCTGAAAACTGGGGGGTGGGAAAAGGGGAAAAGAAGAGAAAGAGATCAAGAACTCATGTTCTGTGTTCCTTGAAGACAAGAGGAAAATTACTAAGTTCAATGTAGGCCATGAAGGAGGAAAAATACCTGAATTAACTGGAGCAGAATAGCTAAAAAAATCAAGAAGTGCTCTTCTCTGAGATGTAAAACAAATTATTTCAAGTTTATAGTCCTCTCATAAAATGTGGAGCAGACATTGTGTTTTTGTTTGATCTACTTCTAATGTGATGTCTCCACAGCAGGATCCATGGCACCTGGCCCAGTCTGACCAGATCACCATTTCTATAGTAATTATCACTGAACCTCATTTTTTCTGTATTTGTGATAGCACAGTCTTCTGGACTGCTGCTGGTGCTACTAATGACATTGATATTAAGAGCAATACATTTGTATTTGTAATATTGCTGTTGGGAGCCAGCATGGAGAGCTCCAGAGCAGCCATGGGAAGAGAGGAAATCCCACTGGAAATTCATTGCACAACCAGTGCTGGAGACAAAAATACAAAACTACAATATGTTTACTTGTCAGTAAAGGAAGTGATTAAAATTGTATTTCCATTGAGAAAAAAACGATTACGTTATGCTATTTCCATGTATCAAAGAAATGGATGACTGTAAAAAGACTTTGTTTACACACTGCAATCTGTTTACCTGATATTTACAGACAAACAAAACAGACAAGAAAATCTGGAATATACTGGTGCAAATCATGTGTTTGTCTTCATCCATTGAACGCTATTTTTTGTGAATTTGTTGATAAGCTATTATTTCAATAATGAAAAACAAGCAAAAACTTGCCCCAAATGAGCAAATTCCTTTCCTACTTACTATGCAAATAGGAACAAACTGTATTTTCCATTTCTAATTAAACCTCTACCTGTTCCTCAATCAGGTAAATTGCTAATAGCTTCTTGCTATGTTATTTTTGGGACTATTTTGAGCAGAACTATTCTGGTTACTATAATTAAGACTTCTAAAATTAATATTTAAATTTTATAAATGCTGGACTATGACATCCTGAGAAAATGCAAGTCTGATTGCAGAGCTGAAGTGAGCTGTTACGTGCATTTGACTTTCTGTTATCCTGCAGTCTCATCCCTGTTCACTTGACTGCTATTAAGTTCTGAAGCTGATTACATGGGTTGGTTTGTGACTCAGCCAGCCATCCCTTCAGGCACCTAAAAATAATGTTCTGTTTCTTTTGTTAAGGGGAAAAAAAAAAAAAAATACCTGTACCACTTCAAGCAACCTGAGCTAGACCTGAGAGTGAAAGCCCAGCCTGGTCCAACCAATTCAAAACCCTCACATCAAAACTAAAGTACTACTTTAGGAAATTTGTGATCTCACCAGCTGAACATTGAGCTGAGATGGATGTCAGTATCTTGTCAAGTCTGCCTGCAGCTCCAGTCTTCAGCTCTAAGACTCTCTAGGCTTTCATACCAGCAGGGAATTTCAAGTAGGGAACACAAGAAATGAGGAAAGTAATTGCTCAAAAATAGTAAATGAATCCATCACAGGTCATTATCTGCAGTGAGGTTATGTCAGGGAATGGGGGGAGAATTCAGTGTGCATATAAAACCCAGAATGACAAGGCTCCCACAAAAACAAGGAGAAACACAAATTACTTTAATTAATATTATGTCCAGCTCAAGACAGAGAGTAGGTATCCATTACCTTTCATGCCACTGCTGAAATATCTTCAAGGAAAGACTGGACTTCTTCAGATTTTAAAGTTCTAAAGGACTAATGTTGGAACATTTTTTACTTTTTTTTTTTTTTTTTTAAATCCTTGGAAATCATGTTCTGAATCAGAGTTTTGATTCCTGTATAATCACCCAAACATTAAGAGCAGGTCAATACAAAGAATGGTTGAAAAGGAAGACAGAGGAAATAAAAAATTCTGCTATGACACAAAAAACGAACCACTTCAGTAAGAGTCTGGTTTTCAAAACCAAGTGTCTGCCCTCACCCCTCTAATGTGAAACAACATAACAACCCTTTGTTAGTAAAAAGATGATGAAGATTTAGTGGAGAAGGACTTCTCATCCTGCAGTGACTGAGTTAATGCAAGGCCTGAATTGCCCTCCAGAAGCTTCTCTCTATTGATTGATAAAAGAACCGAGGACAACTACACTGCTAATTAGGATTTTCAATTAAGTACTCAAAATTTGGTGGGATCAGTACAAACCAAAGTAATTACTCTCAATTTTTTGTACAAATAGAATGTTACATCATGTCTGGAAGATTCATCAGTGAGGGTACAGATCTTGAACTGAGAAAAAAATGGGGTTTTGCCACCTTCTGTGCTGTCTTCATGCAAGGACCTCTGGGGGAGCTAAAATGGTATTTGCTGTACCAAAATCAATACAGGCAAGGCCATTTGCCAATAGTCCCCAAATGCACCTGCTCATGTCCTGCCCTTTCCTTCTTTAAAGAACTGGAGTCTCCTCCTGTATGAAAGCTCTTTTGCTCTACCATTTCAACTGCTTATTATTAATTTTACCATAGCTTTCCTAGAAGATGGGCATAGGAAATGAAGTTATTAGGTGCCCTGCCATATATTTGTAAAATTTCACAAATCCTAATTTCATTTTCCTTCTGATTGCCCTTTCCATTTCCTATGCTTATATTCAAAATTTAATAATATAGCATATACCAGCTATTAGTTACATGCACAGCAATTCCATACACAAGTAATTAGGCATCAAGCATCAATCTGAACTATAGCTCACCAATTTTTTTTTAGAGAACATTTCAAAAGAACAGAAAATTCAGCCAACTCTTACTTTATGTGATTTAGCTTGTCAATAAGAGAGGAGGTTATGATATTTTCACCTTAATTATCCTAATTTTAAAATTCCTCTTTCAAATAAGAACAGTATTGCAGAATGGATTTCACAGTTTTAATTATTCCAGAATCATGCACTGCTTACAATAATTAACAACTGTCTGTAATTATGGGTGCATAGGGGTTTCTCTGCCTAATGCAAAGTGCCCCGTTGAAAGTCAAGGTATTTTAGTGGGGTAAGGACATAAAATGTCACAGGATATGCTGAAAAGAAAGCTTTGCTCTTCTGAGAGAGAGTTATATAATTTTCAAAGTAAACTTTATTTTATTTTACCATCTTTAAAAGAACTGCCAATCTATTCTAGAAACCATAAAGAAACATGTAAAGATATAAAGTGTATTTTCTAGAAGTGTAAGCAGGATTATTTTAATGACAGTCTACCTTACACAGTCTTGTCTATGTGTGTGGTGAGCTGATTCTGGTGACCATATTCTGATATTTTTAGTATCAGGAATTACAAGCACCAATAATATTTACATTTGGTAAACAGGCATCTAATGAATTAATGACATTTTTAAACTGAGAAAGAGGAGATTATTCTGAAAGTGATTAGCAACCTTGTTTTTTAACTTCCCAAACAGGGTATCTTCTTTTGCTCTAAACATAACAATGCTGGCATTCAGAATGGTCAATTTGAAGTCTTTTCTTAAAACAAAATTTGAACATCAGTCACCTAGCATTCAGTTTTCTTCTGAATTAGGAAACAATTGTTGTCAAATATATAAATTATTTGTAAATGAAGTTGTATTTGAGCTTGACATGTTCATGTTTTTAGTGTTCATCTTGGACTATGTAGATTCATCTTTCGTAGCATGAGAGCATGCATTCCTATACAGATCCATTCATCTTTCTTTCTTAAAGAATAGCTATGCAACAACATTAAGTTTAAAAATGGGTTTTCCTACAATTTTTTTTGTCATTTGACAACTTGAAAATTGCCTATTTGTGTGTGTGCACATCCAGGTATATTCACATGCATGTGCACTGTGAGCAGCTATGTTTCTAACTCCTAATGGGATTGAGATTTCCTTTTTCAGCTTCTGTTCAATAAAGAGAAACAAGGTCTTTTGCAGTCAGGAATCAATGACCATTTGGAACCATTCAACCTGTACTTTTTCCTCTTGAATAGTGTGAATAGCAACACTCCCAGTAAATGAAATTTTGATTGCATTAAGCAGAACTGACAAAATTCCATTAGAAAAAATGCACTTGGCTATATTTTTCTATAATGCTACTTCTTAAAAGAAGAAGTACCATATTTCTTTTGTCAATTGGCAGGCAGAAGCTGAAACTCATCCCAAATGCCTCTGTACTTGCTAAAAAAGTATTTCATTATAAAGATGCTGCTGCCATCTATTGGGTGACATAACTCTACTAAAGAATTGTATCTTTTCTGGATTCTGCAAGGACAAATAAATTGTGTCATTCTCCTTTATTTTCCAGTGGAGTTGTATTAGCAACTAGGTTATAGCAACCTGTATTTGGTTTATAACTTGTCTTATGTAAAGAGCTTGGTCCTGTCTTTGTCACCATTGCTAAATTTCATGAGAGAGACATTCTGGAATAGCAGTGAACTTTAATAATGTGGCACTGGAACAACGGAAAAATTTTTAAAAAATCAACAACAAACCCACCTTTTAATACTGCCTCATATCCCAGAAAGATCTTACATAGATGTTTTCATGCTCAGTGTCACTAGTGGAACTGCAATCACTTGCTGTGCTTGAAGAAAAGCCCTAATTTCCATGTAACTGGCAATCTTTTGCAATACAAAGATATTTCTGTGATACACAAAGACTTCACAGCTGGGTTTTTTTAAGCAACTTAGTGAGGCTTCAAAGAAGTATTTTGCCCCTCTAAGATTGATTTTATTTTTCCCATAAAATTTTAATTGAAGTTCTGAATCTTTTTGTGACATTCCTGCATATCTTCAGCACATGAAATGTGCATTTTAATGAAGAATACAGGCATCAGGAGGATGAATACTAAAAACACATATTTGAGCTTTGAAAGTTGTAGCTCAGCCCGTAGTGGGACCACATGGAGGTAAGCACATATGGTAAAATAAAGGAAATAAGTGGTTCAAGTGCCCCCCTGTGCTCTGCCAGTTCTGGCACAACATAAGCCTTGGAAGCACTGCTCTGCTAGAGAAAACAGAGAAACAAATAATATTGACAACAGGAAACAATGGCAAAAGAATGAACATTTGTTCTGATTTCTCTATTGTCACATCTTTCTGACACTGACTAATTGTGTTTCTCTACTCTCTTATCTTTCAGAAGAGCAAGAAGGCATTTTAGCTTTTGTGGCCCAGAAGAAAATGAGCTGACTGCAGAAGTATCACACACATTGTTGATGTGCACACCACCAGTAAGCAGCTTGACTTTTTATTGCTAAAATGGACTGATAAAAGGCCAGCAGCCAAAAACAGCAGGAAGAAAATTCCTCTCTATTTTTAAACAGAATATCTACGACTCAGAACACTGAAGCAACAGCAAGCTGGAACCTCACAATGCTAACTGTACCAGCACTGCTGAATTGCACTTTGCAACCCCTTTGATTTTTTTATTACTGAGTTTAAGCCTAGACAAATTTACCTAACTGTGTGCTGAGGTCGAGAAAAGCTACCAGAGACAGTAAAAAATTCTTCTCTGCCATACTTGGAAAAGAACCATTTCTTCAGGCTAGTGTTCTCCTAGGGAAGTATAAATGCCTCCCATTACCATTAAGAGCACAGAAAGGACAGCTATTAAATATTAGACTAGAACTCAGGAGATCTTGCATCTAATTATACTTCTGCTAAAGCATTCCTACATGACCTTGGGCCAGACACACAAAAATCTCTCTATGCTTCAGGCTACCACTGGTAAATGGAGATAATGATGTATTTGCCCCTTAGAGCAGCGTTGTGAGGTTAAACTCAGGTTACTGTAATATTAACATTTGTTTTTCAGTATTGAAATGATAAAAGCACTTAAAGGCCTATTGCAGTGAGATTAGAGAGGAGTCTTGACTCTTTTTTGCATGCTTACCTTTCCACTAACACATCATTTAAAGAAAAATAAGGGTGTTCTTTTGGAAACAGTCTCTGTTAAGCAGCAGCACTCAGATCCATGTGTGGAAGAGCACCCACAGAAAAAGAACATGCAATGGAAAGGGAAAAAAGCTCCACTCCTGTTCTGTGGAAGATTGCAGAACCTACCAACAGAAGGGCTGATAATGTGAGCTCAGTGGATTCTAAGAACCAGAATTTCTCCATTATTCAAGGGGAAATGACTGCAGATTGCAACAGTGTAATATTATAACCCCTGCTCTGCCAGCTCCAATTGCAAAGGGGATGTGAAAAAGTGGCATAATATCAAAATCACGTTGTGAGCTTGGATATATATATATATATATATATATATATATTTTTTTTTTTTTTTTTTTTTTTTTTTGGTAGGTTTTAATTGTTTGGGGTTTTTTCGTTCTGGTTTGGTTTTCAGTTGTTTTTGTTTTGGTGGTTTTGGGTTTTTTTTTTTTTGTTTTTTGGATGGACAGAAAGTGGATTTACATAAAATACAATTCAGATTTAATACTAATTTATAGCAGCAGTACAATTTGAGCTATACTGTACTATGGTTTCAATATTTCTACTGCCCCAACCAACTAACCTTCTTATTTAAGTAGGGAGACGTTTTCCATAAGGATTCTTATCCTTTCTGCAGTATCTATAGCTTAGTAATACTTTGCAGCTCCCTGGAGGGGTACTAGCCAAGTTCTTACTTTAATAAGCTCTTGGTCTTTGTTTCACAGAACCTTATTTTTCCCATCCTAATCCTAACTTGGCAAAGTATCTACTGGTTATATAGTAAATATTCCATAAAGATGTGTTAAAAAGAAAGGAAAAGCCAGCAATTTTACTTGGTCCAAGCTGGTTTTCTATCTAAACCAATGCCAAATATCTAACAGATATGGAATGCCTCACTAGCAGCAATAAAAATTGTTAAGAGGTCAAAACATTTTCTTCCCTTTAAACCCAAGGGCTGTAAAAGTAAGGAATGATGTATGCTGAGGCTGCCTTTTAGCTGCTCTACAAAATGCTGCTTGCAACCTAATGTCTCAAAAAACAAATTTCTAGCTTTAAAAATGGTATTTAGAATGCTTTGTTTCGTGCTGTAGAGGCTATATAGACACAGGGTTGAAGATAATGTTGCACACACCTGTTCAATCTCATTTCTGCAGCAGTTAAAACTGGGTATGGATACCAAATAATTTTGAAACATATTTTCTTCTGGACTGGAATCTTGGTTTTGTCTTGGAATGTGTCTATAAATTAACACATACAATTAAAATTATTAGTAGAAATGTAAGCAATTTCTTACCTGTTGAACTGGCATCATGCTACCATTCACCCCAGGAACTGAATGACAACCTATCAATGCAGTGAAAACCAGGTATTTTTCCATCTCTGACCTGAATGGAGCACATGGAAAAAAAAAAAAAACAGGACACAGGACTGTGATGAGCTAGAGGAATATGGTGTTGGGACAGTGTTTTTGGCTTAGTTATCAAGAAAGAGAAAGAACTAACTTCTGGTTAGATAGCAATAATGAGAACTATTTGTATGTGTGTCTAAGATGCCTTCTCTCTGTTGTACAGTTATTCTTTGGTTCAGGGAATTAATTTAAATCACACTTTTCCTCTAGTGGCTACTTCAGTTGCCTCCTTCTATATTATTCTGCTTCAGAGATGTGAAGTCTGGTTTTCTAAAGATCTAAAGGCCAATAGCTGGAACAAAGTCAAGAACACTTGGATGCTGAATACATGAAGTGAGAACACTGACTCTGCTCAATCAGTGTGTGCTGAGCTCAGTAGGCAATTCTTTACATCTGAGGACCTAACACCAACCACCTCCCTCCTTGGAAAAGCAAGGAACTTCTCATGAACACAGATTAAAAAGACAGGACTCCTCCACAGCCTTATGTAGAGCAGTTTTTCTTTCCTGACTGCTTGGACAAACAACAGGGAGGCAATAGGGAGCTGAAGTTGTGTTTCTGCATGGGTCACAGGGTGAAGGGTAACATTTGTAATTGAGAACTCTGCATGTACTCAGCAGATGCACCACAATCAGATGTAGAAGGAGGCTGCCTAAACTGCATTTTGTACACAAACAAATGCACTCTGTATCTCAAACAGCAAAGACAAGAGTCCTACCTGTCCAGAAAACCAGACGTAGCTGTAAGCTCATTAGAAAGACATGGCATGCCTAAAATTCCAGATCCTGTGTGTCTAAGGTCAGATATTTAAAATTATTGGAAACATCATAGCTCCAGCCTCAATCACTTTGAGCCTCCTTTAAGAGTAGAAATAGCAATATGATAATGCATAAAAAAAGAATTATGCATGTATAATAACGGAAGCCATAATCAACAATCCTGTGATCTTTGTCTTAGACAATGCACTACACAGTGTGACAAATGAAAAAATTTTAAGAAAAAATTGGTAAAGATTCAGTGTAACTAAAGAGCATACCACATAGCTCTGACACCAGGAATGGTGCAACTACAGATCAGCCTTAACTCTTCATTATGAAAATTCATAAATTTCACTGGTTGAATGTATTCATGCATCAGAAAGTTTAAGACTAATTCTGAGAAGAGAAAGAAGTGTTTTAATCATTCACACTGACATAGATGCACTCACGACTTTTTTTTTTTTACTTCATATTCTTAGTGCATTCCTCTCTGTTTTACTTCATTTCTTCTCTTTCTTGCCTGCATTTTTCCAGGCTCCTCCTTTTCTTTCCAGGCTTCCACACTTTTAAGTTCCAGTAATCTGTACTGAACACAAATAAAGCAAGGGTTTAATAACTTCGAAAATAAACAACAATGACCTCCTTTCCCCAGGAAAAAAGAGATTGAGAGGGTTCATCTAATGGTACCAACTCTTTTTATCTACTTTTTATTTCAGCCTGTAAAATAGTACTATGGATGGAAGGAGATAACTTATATGACAGGGTTTCTGGAATAAAGGGTTTTTGCTTCCTTTTGTAGCAACCCCTCAGAGAAACAGTAAGTGAAGCAAAGAGATATTCTACTGTATTAAGTCTCTAAAGTGCAACCTAAAAAATTTACTTGTACCATAGTACGGCCTCCTCCAAAAAAAAGCAGAAACAAGAGGCAGATTCTAGCTTACAATGTCACTGAAAACAGAATTTTTTTTTAGTAACTTTTACATTTCTGGGTTTTTATCCGAATGTCTCTGACTCCCCATTTCATTTTAGATGTGCACTGCATTTGTCACCTTTCTCCTTTTCCCTCCCTTGACAAGCACTAATTATTTGTATGCCACACTTTCCTGAAGGGCACACACTTATTCACAGGCGAACAGAGACAAATATTTAAAGATGGGGTGAAAACAGGAAAACATTTATTAACCCCCAAAGTCAATGCTTTGCAGGGCAGAGTTAGTAGTGCAATCATGCCTATAATAAGCAGAGATCATGGCAAAAGGAGGAGCAGAGGACAGCAAGCTTCTTCCAACATGCCCAGCTCCACTCATCGAGCAGCTGTTTTAGAACAACTTTAGAGCCATTACTGTAGGTGCCAAATGCTACCCAAAAAACATAAATAAGTATAATAAAGGAGAAGTTTAGATATAAATGTTGGAAGATTTTTAGTCGTATTTTCTGTCAGCTCAGTATGATGTCAGTTCAGAAAATTCTAATCCCACTGCATAGAGCAGACATCTCCATAATTTAAGCTGCAGTTATCCTTTACAGAACCAGCTCGAGACAATGGAATTGACTAAACTGAGAATTAAACCATGAGAAAGAGAAAATAAGGTTAGAATAATATTCTTGAAATATAGATAATATCATTGAAATTACTTAATTTCAGATTAAAATGAAAAAATCATTTTTTTCTGCGGGCTTATGATGTTGGCACCTGAGACATTGGTTTAACAACAAAGGAAGTGGTAAACTGTGACTGGATTGCAAGAAAACCAAAACTTGTTTTATATTTTGAGTCCTTATGAGTTAGTGAATTCAAGCAAAAGCTTCACATCAATCAGGCCAAATCCTGAAGGACTGACAGTATTTGAGAAGTGCAGATGATGAGCTCCCCATTGGGTGTTTTTTGCTCCTCCTTGGGGTCCATGTGTCCCTAATTCCAGGTTTAGGAGGCAGCCAGCTGAAGATGCACAGGAGCAGTACTGAGATTCCCTAGAGCTGCTTCAAAAGCCACATCCACTGAATGAGCTGAACCTTCACTACAGTAATAAAAAAGTATTTGCTACTTATCTGATGCCTGTGTCCAGTTGATTTTTTCCACATCAGCTCTCTACAATACCCCTATGTGGCCTACAATAATTAAAGCTGTAGATAGCAATGCAACTGTAAGGATCTATAGGTTTGCAGATTGTTTGAACCACATAAGGAGCAACAACTCCTTATGTTCACTACAATAACATTCAATTAGCTCTAATAAGTCTAAGTTTTAATGTTTAACCCAATGCCTCTCTAAGGATATGCTTGCAAGGAGGTGTAGCTATTAGCTGGTAAAATATAACACCATCTGATTAGGACAAATTATTTTCAAAACCTAACTGCCATAAAAAGCTAGAATGAAAGATAAATTGACAGAACAACTGCTGCTATATTCTATTTTCAGCATGTAAGTGGGATATTATACCATAATTTATTTTAATGAGTAACAATTAAGAAATGGTTTCTCAGGTTGCATGTAATTTCTTTCAGTTATTAGTTATTAGTTGTTTGTGCATAAATGTGTTTTAATATTGGCTTCTCTGAGCTCTAGTAAGTGATTAAAGCCTTTCAGTATATCCATTTTTTTTGTTTGTTTTTGAGTTGTGTATTGCAGGGACAATTCTAGCACAAGGCATTTGTAAGAAAGATCAGTAACACTTGAGAGATATTCCTTAAGTATTATAAAATATATGTAAAAGCAATATGAGAAGGATGTCAGAGAAAATCCTGATATGCTGAACACTGAGTTTTGTTTTATCCAACTGCAGGTATAGTTTAATGGCCTCTCTCTTAATGAAATATTTAAGTTAATCTAGCTGTAGAATGACTTATTATACTACATACTCTTTCACTCTATTAGGATAAAACAATATTATCATGGGAGGCTATGCCAACAAGCCTAGACATCACTTGTATTGTTAAAGAATAAGTTGACATCTCAGAGGAGCACGAAGAGGAACTGGCACCTGTTTAAGTGAAAAGGCATTGCAGTTATCTCACAGAAAGCAGCCTGTTTTGTGCTAAGAAGAATGGCTTAGAACAGCCTCTCTGCCATCAGTCACTCTGAGAGAACACAACATTTGTTTGCTTGCTCCTACCCGAGCTCTGGGGTCACAGGGGGAAGGAAGCAAATGCTGAACAATTCTCTCCACAAGGCAAACACCAACCTGACCTAATGCAGTGCACTCTAACTCCATCAGTATGAACCTCATGGGAATCAATGCCTGTTCTTACAAAATCGTCCATGGAAATGGTTTTTATCAAGAGATAATGAATTGTCTAAGAATTATCTCAATATAGAGCATTTTCTTTTTTTAAACTTACTTTGTCAGATAATATTTATGTTCTTTAGGCCTCTATGCATCCAGAAACTTAAGAATAATGAATCAACCTTTGAAGATTATTTTGGTAGTTGAACTGTAGGTCATTAAGGTCAGATTAAATTGCTTCAATAAACGTGTTTATTTCTAACCACTGTGCATATGTTGCTTTTGCTATATTTTAAAACATATTTCTTAATCCAGTTAGGCTTAGCTGTCTCAAAAGAACACCTCACTGTAATTAGTAATTTTCTACTGCAACAACCTTTCAGTTGGTCGGTAAGTAATGCACTGTGATTTACAAACCACTCTTAATTACAAAGAGTCTTTGTGCAGTTGGATAATAAATAAATGTCAATTAGGATCACATTTCAGTGTCCTATAGACCTAAATTTCAGTAGAAAACAACAACTTTGCTTGTTTGAGCTATGCAGATAGGTTGGGTACTTGGATAATTTTTAACTATTAAAAGAATTGAAGAAAAAAGTAAGAAGCATTTAATTTTATTGTTTCTAAACAAATTAAGTTTTGTCTGGGTGAGACTGCTGTGATCAGCATGAAGGTTTCCTGCATGCCAATTCTCAGTATGTCAGGGATGGGTTTGTGAGAATACTTTACTTGTTTTTCCATTGCAAGGAAGCAAAGCCTGTTTTGTGGAGATACAAGGTTGACTAAATCCTTCTTAAGGCAGCAGCACAGAGTACATGAGCAATGCAACACAAGGAGCATTACAGTCTGCATAACAAATTTATTGAAGCCCTTATTTTCCTGTACATTTGAAATCTTTTCTTTTCCTGCTGAAGATTATATTCATCCTGAAACATTACCCTTCAAGTGTTAAAATGACAAGTGCTGATGAAGGTAAAGCTGATCAGCTGCAAGACTCCCACTGCTGAACATTATAAAGTTTCTGTTGTTCCAACAGCTCAGTTAATTATCCAAATGTGAAGGATATCAGAAGGGGACCTGCTGAGCTTTACAGCTGACTTCCAGGGAATTATCCATAATAGAGCCGTTATAAGGAAATTATGACAGACACGACGTACAGGGACCTCTGCTTACCTCCCTGGAGGATTTGTGCAGGACCTTATAATCAAACAGAGTTAGGACTTTGCTCACAATCAAAGGGAAGCTACACATTGCAAGGGAAAAGCAGTCCAATCAACTTCATGGTGGTTTTATCACACAGACCCAGAGAGGATTCCAGGCTCATGCATATTAATTGCCCGCTGCAAAAAAAAAAAAAAAAATGACTGGCATTCCTCTGGTGCCAGGGACTACTCGCTCAGATTTAGGTTCTCAAAATTATTATCGTGCCTTGCCCACAGTTAAAAATGTAGTCCTTGCTGCTTCTGTGTGAGGTTTTTGAGAAGCCACAATGTCCCTTTACAGCAAGCACTCATAATGTGACAACAGTTTTGGCTTTTGAAGCTGTTAAGAGTCAACATTTCGTGAACTTGGGACATTTCACAGCAAAATAACTCAGGCTGAGGAAGCTTCAGCAGCTACTAAAGAGTGTGAAAGAATGAGCAGCATTGAGGTGAATTGAGTAAAACATGGAATCTGTTCAAATCACAAAAGCCAGAGCTTGAACAAATCTGCAAAGCACTGGCTGACAGTGCAACAGCTGAAGCTCTGTGACATCTTTGTTTCCTGATCACAGTCACTTGGGCTAAACCAAAAGAATACAACAACAGAAGCTTTCTTGAGAGGTATTATCACCATTGCATCTAGACACAATTAATCATTTCTAGACATTCTTAATTTTTCATCTCTCTTTGAAATATTATTTAACTTTGCAGTATGTGTTCTAAGCAAGTGCACCTAACAGCTTCTATGAAATAATGTGCAGCAGAATGAGCAATTTGAGGTGTGATAATATCAGTGAAAGTTATGCCCTGCAATCATTAACATAAAGTCATAAATAAGATGGCATAATAATGGAATAGTAATGGAAACCACATTTCCATAATTAAGATAATGCACATTCTGTAATATCACAGTTAATCTGCAAAATTAATTTGATCGGATAAATGATCATAAAATTGTCATGTTATTAAAACCAAGATCAGTGAAGTTTGTCTGATGTAACCGTTCAATTTATTTTCTTTCTTTCCTTTCTTCTTGTTTTTGCAGACTTAATGAAAACTACATCAACTTCTTTTCTATCAAAGATGTCAGAATCAAGATTGCAAAATCCAAGATGCTTTTCAGATTTTATGCTACAAGCTCCAGAAAAAGATTTTAAGAGTATTGTTCACTATCCATGAAAACTAAAATGTTGTTATTGGGAAAATCTCTGTTATTTTGACAGTATTGAACTGTAATTTATGTATCTTTAATCCTCAGTTTACCCTAAGGAAATATGATTAGCTGTTTGTTCCCTCAGCCCTGTACCTGAACTGCTCCTCTTTTGATTTAGAATTGCCTTGTCAAACTTCTTTTAAAGTAAGTTGCAAAAGCAAACATCTTGAGATATGTGGCCATTAATGTTCTGCCAAACACTGAGTAGGAAGCTGATATAATTTACAATGTGAAACTCCTCAGATGTCACTGTAGGCTGAGGCCAAAGTTCCAGGCAGCATTTTGAAATAAGAAAATGGCTCACAGCAGGAAGCTTTTGGTTTATGAAAGAAACAATTACACTCTGCTGTTACTGGGGAACCATCTAGCTAAATGAAAATTGAATTTATCTTAAATGCAAAGAACATGCTTCAAATATTTGGACTATAAAGTCACAGATGAAACCTCTCCATTCCACGTTCTCTCCAGCTCAGTGCCTTGACTGCCCATTACATTTAGAGGATTAATTGATTCTTCCATTCAACACTTGAATGAAAACCCCAAACCCAACTACACTCGCCCCTGAGCCTACTCTTTGTATAAAGAAAGGGGATGTGTGTGCATGGATGTCAGGACAACTGATTTTAATAAAATGCTATGTACTGTTCCCTAAACATAAGCCAGTAACAGGAAAAATACGTGTTATATAAAATACTCATTACTTTAAAATTCATTTTCACTTCAAATGCTTTGCAAGGATGAAAAAGCCTCGTCCATAGAATTTCTTGAATTTCTGGAAATGAATCTTTGGTATTTCTAATCAATATCCCAGCAATACAAGAATTCATTCACTCAGAACACAAGGCCTTTATTTGCTTCATCACTACTGAAACAGAGCAAAATTTTCCAATGGTTCATCAAAGTGCTTTAACCACTGAGCTGTTGGTTACACACAGATCAGAACACTAGGAAGTATTGCCTTAAAAGGTGGAACACGGGATTATCTCTGCATAATAAAGCTGTTCTGTAGTTCTGGGGGAGAAAAGAAAATTGTTACTTCACTACCTGCAGTCTGGCAGATTGCTCATTCCCTGAGCAGAATCTCTTACTAAGATCACTGAAGACCACAGCAACAAAGCTAAAAAAACCCAAAAATCACAGCAAAAATGCTTCTAAACTAGACAAGCCCTGACAAATATCAGCCTTCCCTGTCCTATGAAATCATGATACCATTTTATTTTAAGAGAACCCCCCTCTTGACTCCTCTCTGATATGCATACTTTAACTCCTTTACTCTTCTTGACCTGCTAATTTTACATAACTCAAGATGAGTGTTATTTCTGGGAGGATAAAATTAATCCTATTCTAACAGGAAGATGTGCAAAGTCATTAACATTTTCAGTGAATGCAACTTTTTTTCCTGTTTTTCTAGAAATATCATTCTTTATTGTAATCTCTCCCCTTCACATTGAAATGTCTCATTTAAGGAATCAGTGTAAGTGAACAGTGTCTTCTGAAGCAGCAGACAAGGCTTTCATGAGAAATAATTGTTTGACTGGTGTATTTCCCAAGAGACTACAAAAATTATTTCCAAACTACACCATCCAGGAGAATAAAAATCCAGACATTTCTCATTAAACAAGGTCTCTTGAGGGCCAACTCCCAGGGCTGCTTCTGTACTATCTAGATACATTTTCACACAAAATTGCCAAACCCCAAATTGATTTTAATCAACTTTTTTTTCCCCCCAACTGATTCCACATGCACTCAACTCTCTGTTTTTATTTATTTATATTTTAAAGTCCAGTGATTTTGAGATATTGTCTTTCACACTTATAACCTCAAGGGCATTTTAAATTCTGATGACATTGAGATCACCAGACTCTAGATGACTCTAAACTTTTATCTTATTTATCATCCTTGTCTTGTTTTCCAGCAATATGAGGAGCAAGTACAAAATAGCCTGTATAGCCTGCAAAATCTTTCAGAATGGAGTCCTGTCCTACAGGAAGAGGTACCCCTTATCAAGTCCATAATTTCCAGCAGTCAATATAAACTAATTGAATTTCCAATGATTAATGATCTATCCTTTTTATAGCCTTTCCTTATCTCTCTTTTAAAATCTTGCCTGGGAGGTCTATACCAATTTTCAGTGATTTTTTTAGGTTTTAATTTGCCTATCTTTCTTCTTCATCTAAACTGTCCCTACTCAGGTGTTCAAGCTACATATGCCATTTATTTCTTCTGTCAAGAAAGCTTCTTTGTCCATCTTGCCATATGTCTTTATGTCCTGTTGTGTCTATGCCTTTTACTATATATATTTATCAAGGCATTTCCATCTTGATTCTTGGGACATGTTTACAAAATGGGTATTAAGAAAAAGACACGTTTGTGTACCTAATTAAAATCCAACTGACAGACCTGTTTTTATGAGAAAGCTGACAGCTCTGCCTGCATGGCATAAGAAGTACTCTAAAAATGCATGCAGTTCTGAAGAAATTAGGTATTTCAATGAGTGTGGCTTTCCTGGGTAGTGCCAGTCAAATCCAGACATTTTGCTATTCAGCAGAAGCTGCAGATATTCACCTCACCTGAAAAATCAGACCCTTAATTGCTTAATATTAGGCAGTCATATCCAAAAATCATCATTTCAACAAGTCTGTGCTACAGCACCCATGTGTCCTTGATGGATGCTTATGAACCACCTGTAAAGTTATGGTTACAATTGTTACAGAACACTGAAGACTCTTCCTACAAGACAGCAGTGCTATTTATTGAGCCAAACACCTCCACAAGTAAAAAGTAGCTATTGCAACCAAGAATGATTCAACTGTAATCCAACACAGGCTAAGCTGGGAAGCTCTGACCCTTCTGTGTGTTTACACTATTTGGTGCTCACTCCATTCTAATGGCATGAAGCAGGATTAGGTCAAAGACAATGATTTCTCACTATCAAAACTCCATTTCGTTCAGAAGGTCAAAAGATAATGGGAACCAGAAATCAAGTCTGTGCTGCTGCAGCCCAGGGCAGCCAGTGCTGCTGAGCACTGAACTCCTGCTTTACTGCACTATCTATGCTGCCCTCAGTGATTTTAGCTCAAACAGAGCAGAAACCTGAATTTCTGACAGACTTACCCCTTAGAGAATTTTTTTTTTTGATATTATGAAAAGGTTTAGGTTTGCTTACCTAAACCACTTAAGGAGCATAGCATAAAAATACCTTCATTTGTTTAGTGGAAAGCTTTGATACTTTTTTACATGCATCACCTTGGAAACAAAACGTGAATATGTGGATGTTCCCTTTACAACGTGACAAGTGCTGGATTTGCAGCCTTGACAGCTGATGTGCTGCTCACAGCCACTGACATGCACAGGGCAGCAGCAGCAAAAGGTTGGAGCTTTCTTTTCCTGTCCTGCCAAGATGCCTCAATCCTCACTGGGAAAGAAACTGCAGGTAAGGACACACACTTAGATCCCACCTCCCCACAGTTTCTTCCTAAATAGAGTTATCTGCCATTCTTCTTGTAGTTTCTGTGACTTAGGGAGAAGACTCCTAGTCCATACTTGTTAAGATGGTTTGAAACACAAGTTTGTTTCAGTATAAAGATTTTTTTCTCCCACTTTTTAAAATTAATTTTAAAAATTAATATATTTTCTTTATATTAAATGAAGCAAAAGAAATCTTCTGATGCTGGCTAGTTATAATGCCATTTATTATTTCATTCATGGTCCTGCTTTCACCAGATAATGTGATGCTAATGGAGAAAAACACCTACTAATTTTGCACATCATCAAATTATATTATATTCAAACTGACAACTAAAATTTAGGAAATGCTTAGCCTATACTCAGGCCTCAAAGTTAAAACTTTCTTTCTCAAGTAATGGCTTTAATTGCAGATAGCACTTAAATGGGAGACGTCTTCAGTGTTTGCTAATTTATATGCTGTTCAATAGACACTGGAGAGATAAATACATCCACAGAGAAAGAGAAGGAGTCATCTCAAGGATTGTTTTGTGCTGTGTGGTTATTTTTGCTAAATCTCTTTAGAGATAAGAGCTTAGAGCTTTTACTGGACGTTTTTCACTTCTTCCTTCTGTTGATGTAGTAAGGCAAACAAAGCACAGCCACGCTCCTCCTTTGCCAGCCATAGATATATTTTCAATTTCAATTACTTCTGATTGCTATATAAAACTCTGACTTGACTTTTAGGAGCAGTTGCAAAAGAGTATAGAATTATAATCAGGATCCCCTTGAGCATAAACACAGACTTATTTGGGCACGTGTACTCACTCCACTGCAGAACACTTGTTGCCAGGTTGGATTATTTTTACTGATCCATATGTGAGGCTGGTTTATTAACAGGAGAGATTCTAATAATCCAGCTGCTCTACAGTAAAACAACAAAAATTTAATAGACTAGATAGGCCAAAATTTTGAGTGACTTGGAAATGTAATCAGTTCCTTAAGCAGAACAAGAAATCTGTTATATGTGAAAAATGACTCAAATATTACTCATTGAAGTACCCACTGAAGTGCCCAGACCAACAGTCCCCTTTTCCAATGTTCAGCTGTGGTTTCTTCCCCCCTTAAACCCATCAGAAAAAACAAAATTAATGCAAAACCACTTGTTACTAAATGGGTAATATTTGCAGACATCAATCCATGCAGTTCTGGAGGCCTGGCAACAAGTTAATGAGGTTTGAGTATTCAGCAACTGAGATAAAACTGACCCAGAGAAACAACAGAGCTGTCAGGCTGTCATTTCTAGCTGGCAGCATAATGAAACCTACAACAGAGGGCAGTTAAGAATAAATGCACAATAATAATCTGGTTGGAAATAACACTCTAACAATCATTTTCCTTATTTAGAGATAACCCTTCTTAACTCAGTAAATTGTTGGTGTATTTATTTGACAGATATGCAGCAAAGGCAGTAACCACATGGAATAAATGTGTACTTATTAAGCAATTTTTTTTTTTTTTTTGCAAGGCACAGACACTATTTAATTTTAAAGACAATTCTCCAGGAGAATAATTAAATCCATGTAACTCAAGTATTACTGCAAAAATACCTCTCACAGGGTTAAGCAGCATTTAAATATATACTGTTTGAATTGTGATGTCAGTCAGTGTTCCCAACTGTAAGATGACAAAAACTGAAAGCATGTTACTGCTGAATATTAAATACACTGTTTGGATATACTCAGGACACACAAAAGTGTGGATACTCATTAGAAATACCTCCATCACAAGTTAATTTTTCTTCCACAATCTGAATCAAGGAGAAAAAAACTAATTTAAATTTCTCCTCTCCCTAAAAAGAAAATTTACCTCTATTTCCTCAGGTGTGCTCTGCACTCACTAAACCTCCCCAGGCTTCAGCCCATCTGTGTGCTGGGGGTTCCTGATGCACCCAGCCTGCCTGGGACAAAGGACAACAAATGGAAGCTGTTCCAGCATTCACCTCACAGTTTCGTGCTGTAAGCAGATATTCCTGATTCCAGCTGTTCCCCAGGGACTGTAACTCACACCTGGGACATCAGTGCCACTGTGCCTGACACCGAGCACAATGCACTGGCAGGGGGAACTCTGCATCAGCTACTCACACACCAACTGTGTCAGACACCAAAACCAAAAATAACTGAATTATGGAGCCTAGGACACTGGCCTGGGAGGTGGAACACGGTGAGTAAAAGCTCCTGAAAAGAGAACTCAAGGGAGAAGATCCAAACCTATGGGATATTGAGGGAAATAAGGAAAAAATACCGTTTTCATTCCATGGCAGATTTTTGAATGTTATACTTCATTTCTCTAGCTTTTACTGCCATCATTGAAACACTTCTGTGTTTCAGAATTACTGTTTCAGCATTACATCCTCATTCCAGCACTTCTGAAAGTGCATTTTTGAGGAACAAATCACAAAAAAGGAAAATATAATTCAGCGATAACTTCCGAGTGATCTGATTGCCTTGTATCTCTCCAATATCTGGTCAGCACCTAAAAAATATTTCCCAAGTTATATAGTTTGGGTGCATTGCAAAAAGTTGGGAAATCAGAAGTGAAACTGAAAAAATATCCTGAAATATTGTGGAAATGGCCTCCTTCTCCCAAGATTAATAAAACCAACCAAAGAACCTTCCACTCTTTTCCAACTTGAAAAGGGTTTCCATAATAAAGACAACATAAAACTGATTTGTGTTCCCTTTTCTGTCTTAGAAGTCCATTGTTCATCAATTGTTTGCCAATTGGAAATTTAAGTTTAACCTCACTGAAACTGTATCTACACTATAAATGCTTAGAAATATAGGGAAATCCTTAATTCTAGGCCAAAACGTGTGGGTGGTGCTCCTATACAAATGTGAGGAACATAAGAATTTTAATTTCCTTTCCTTGTTATTGCCACCTTTTTTCATTCTCTGACTCTTGACTGCTTTCCTCTGGCATCTATTGACTTAAATTTTTTCAAGTTTAAGACCATCTTTTTTATGCTGTATTTTGAGTTAAATTCTCCTTTTATATAAAACTGGAATTATGTTTTAGCTCAAGCTCAGGAAATAGTAAATTTTCCTGTCTGGAACTAGGCAATAAAAACCTGTGCATCACTTTCATAAAAATGGCATATCTAAGAGAACAGAAAATGTTCCAGGATATATTTAATTTTTTTCTTTATGTTGGACAAAATTTGTAATCCAACAGGAAAAAACCTGCAACTTAGGATTTCCACAGCAGCAGATAATACAATTTCAGGGAAGAGTACAGATATTTTTAAAGTCTATAACCATTTCCTCCTCATTGACCCAAGTATGTTAAGTGATACTTAACACTCTGGGTCAGTGATCTTCACGTGGTATCATGGAAGGAGTTTAAAAAGTGAAGAACTGTTCTTCTGCTATCATCTTGATACAAAAAGGAAGATGGATTTTGTCACAACAAGGTAAAAAGCCTTTAAAGGAAAATTATTCTTGGAACAGTATCATCAATTCTATTTTTAAAATATCTTACTGCTGGAAAGGCAAAGGAAAAAAGAAACTGCATTGATCTGAGTGCTGGAAATTTGCATCAGTTATGAATGACAGCCTGAGAAATCCCAATCAATTTAAAAAGGGAACTTTGGAGATCATTTAATTGAAGTAGAGTAAGTGGAAACTTCAATAATGTCAACGGAAAAGTTACTGTTTTCAGCTCAGTACACATGCTAAGACTTTGAGAGTCATAAGTACCTAATACCATTTCAGGAATTGAGTAGTGGGTAAAGATTAAAGCTTACTGTCTCCACAGGGTGCTGAGCTCTTGATTCATGTTTTTTCTAACATCAAGTCTGGATTATTGTAATACCCTGTTTGTATGCCTCTTTGATACAGTGCTTTGTCATTCACAAGCTTCAACATGCACAGCTTAAAACAAGTCAGCTCCTCAGTGCAACTGAACTCCATCAACATCCCAGCAGACTGCACTGCCTCACTGTCAGATTTAAAATCATTTTTTAAGTGTGTGTTTTACACACTTTTTTCACCTTTTTTTTTTTTTTTTCCCCCAGACTAAACTAATGATTTCTCATTTTCTCTGCTTGCTGCATGTTATGATGACAACTGCACTACAGGCTACAGTCTCTGAGAGCAACTGTGCCCTCAACAAAAAATACAGTGAGAGAAAGCAGACTAAGACAGATATTAGCAACTCAACAGATTTCTTAATGCATGTCTTTGTTTTCTCTTGTTTCAGAGTGTGTCTGGCTGTGGAGAAGCAACACTGAAAACTTGAGAAGTACAAGAAAACTCAGTCTATTTTAAATGTATTTTTCATATTTGAAAAGTGTCATTGGAGAATGGTAGATAATATTTTATGAATCTATACATATTAGTTATTCCAGTTACATACTCTAATGAATCAAGGCAGTAATATGAACAATTTCTGAGAAGTCAAGGAAATAGAAAGAGGCAGTAAGTGACTGGAGAAAAATAGTATCAGTGCATAACAATGATAGCTTAATGATAAGAGGGTGTCATGAATGGTGCACCACCACAGAGAGTAAATCTTTTAAACTGTCATTCACCATCTCTCTTAGCATAAAAAAAGTATTTAAAGTAGGAAAAATAATAATCAAGTATTTAGGTTTAATTTCAAGAGAATTCAGCATTCCAAAGACAACTATAAATGTCATTGCAGTCTTCTAGTTAAGTAAATAGATGTTACTTGAATAACAGGGAGTACCAATACAAAACCTATGATCACAACAGAAATGTGCACAAGAACTGAGTGAAATATTACATTAAAATGTTAGTATTTTAAACAATTAATTACAGTATTCCAGTGGACTGAAAGATTTAAAAATCAAACCCTAGGACACTATTGTAAGGGGTCTTAACTCTCTTCAAGATAGGTAAGTAAGAAAAGCTGCTATGTCACAGAATACAACATCAGTTATCTTAAGTATCTGAAGATATAAACAACAATTGCACACAAATTTAGGAATTTAGTTACTTTTTACAGAAAATGGAGGGGAGTTACTCTAAGCATTACAAAAGTCAGAATGACAAAAGTCTTGCCTGTTGCAACAGGCAAAGCACTAGAAGCTGCAGTGTCTCAAACCATCTTGTAATTATCTTAAGAATCCATTGGATTAATGGATAATCCCATCTGTGTAAATAGAAATAAACACAAATCTTTCCTACCCTGATTCCCACCACCATTTCAGTGAAGCATGATGTCATCCCAATTAATTACAAGTGCAGGGATATGGCCCAATATTATGTTAATGATTTCAAATACTTTTCTACTATGAGTACTTAGCTGCTTTTTTGTCTTGTATAGTTTTACACTTTCTGGGTTTTTATCCTGATTGTATAATTCCCTAGTTACACTGATAAACCACATTCATAATAAAAAAATGCTTAGTAGGAATTCAGTCTTAGGTTCTTTCTGTCCAGATTAGTTTCTCCTCTAAAGCACTACTTCAGTATAATAATCTCAGATTTACACCAGGAATGCTGAATTTTCAGATTCACTGAATACAGTAGTGTAGACAACAATCTTCCCCATTCTGATTTTCTTGGACAGTCCCTTTTACCTACTCCTTATTCCTTGATTTTTATGAAAACACAGATTTCCTGAGAAGTTTTTTTTCCTTCTCTCTCTCTGATTTATTTTTTTATTTAATTATTTGGCTAGGTCAACTGCTTTGTTTGCTCTGCCACTGAATACATTAAAAAATGGGTTTCATTGATGTGTCTGCTGGATCTGCAGCTTACACCATTTATTACCTGCCTGCACTGAACTGGAGAAGCCTGTGAGTTATGAAGATAAGGACAGCAGAACACAACAGCACAGCCTTGGAGAAGTAGATAAAGGGTGTAGCTTAGGCCAACTGAAGTCATGAAAAATGCAAGCAGGATGCCAGCTCAGCTCTGCAAGGCTGACAAAGCAGAAGTCAGGCAAAGCAATGATACTGCACTTACCCAAAAGCAGGGGTCGAGGAGCAGCCACCAGAAAAGGACACTGGACTTAAGACAAACTTCCTTCCCATAAGAACAATAAGACATCTATTTAAAAAAAAAATTATATATATATAAACCAGGTATTTCACAGAATTATTTAGGGTTTTGTTTGTTTTTTTTTCACATAACCTAACATGACTTCTGAAAGTAAACAAAGAGAGGGGTGAAGGCACCAAGAACTCTGCCTGCCTGCTTTCTCTTTCTGACTCCTTAAAGAAAACAGGAGGCTAAGCACTTGAAATCCCAATAAAGGAAGGAATTGCCAGGAAGCATTGGGTAAGCTGCTCAAACCCCAGAGAGAGACAGACATGTCCCTGTCCTCACCATTTCCACTGTTTTTCAGGCGATTTTGTCCTGCATGGCTCTATCAGACACTCATCTTCCTCTCAGTGCACAAGGAGGCAACGTGCCAGAGTCTGCTCACAGAGCCAATGCTGAACAAGGGAGATGAGACTTTTCTACTAAAAATCCTTTGGGATTCTAGGTGCTCAGTGTTCCTTCAGTATTACTCTATGCCACTGATTTACTTCTTCCTTACTGATTTACAGGATTTACTTTTGACAGCAAGGTAATTTACTAATATCTGATTGGAAGTCAGTTCTCTGCTTTTGCATCCTTTCAGCAGCCAGCACTGTAAATGATGCAGATATTACCATGAACTGCTACAGCAGAAGAAAGCCAGGAAGACAAAACATTCCTCAGATTTCTGGTGATTTTTTTTTTGCACTTGTGAGGGGGTAAGGGATGTACAGAGAGGAGCTAAGCCTGCCATTCCCAATCCATTGCTTACTCAACCAGCAAACCCAGAGAGGTGAACAGCTGAGGTATGGGACAGGCATGACACCAGCTAGGTCCTTTACAGCAGATATTCAAGCATGTTTTCTTACAGCATATCTTATTTCCTTTCTTCTAACAGTCACTCTTCTACACTAATTGTTGTATTCAACCTGAGAGCCTGGAAATGCCCAGACACTTTACCATAAACAAAAACCCCTGGCCTAGGGAATACCACCAACCACAGCCCTCTTAAAATCTCTATGTTCATCAAACTGAGCTCCCTAATTATCCTCTTTTACACTCCAAATGGTAATTTCTGTTTGCATGTAAAATGTAGAGCTTTGTCCACAAGTGGTTTTACTTTTGTAGAACTCAGATTAATTTTTTCCTCCCTAATTCAAAAAGAACAGAAGCAGATGGAGTCCAAGGTAATTTTCCCTTTGGGAATGGCATATAAAATTGGATCACTGGCATTTGATACTGTAATCAATGAAATGCTCCCAGACAGGAAATGCCTTCCTAACTTTTTTTTTTTAAACTTAAATGTAATGAAAAACAGAGAATGCAAAGACTGTAGTAATATTACAGAGAGTTCTGAAACTGATTGACACTAGTCTAAGACTATTAAGAAAATGAGAGAAAAAATTGTATTCATGTACATAAATTTAAAAAAAATCATAAAACTATTAAGCCTTTTTACTTAAATTACAATATTCAACAAGTTACCAGGCACTTTTAATAAATATAAAACAGACTATAGATTACTTACCTTTAAAGTGGGTAGAGTCTTACTCTCATTCAGAATTTCTCTGATACTATCATTGTTCACTGAGGTCGGGCTTGGAAATCAAACAGCATTATGTGATAAGGTAGTACACGTTTTAATGCTAAAGAATGAGTTTTAAAACTTTAAATTTTATTTCATTTTAGGGATTTACTATTTTTTAGATTTTATTTTAATTAAGAGAACATTCTGATAGAGACCTTTGGTTTAGTTTAGTACTCATTCCATAGAAAACCCAAATATTTTTGCTCTAACACACAATTGTCATTTACAGAGAAAGAACTCAAACTGTGATGCATTAAGGACATTTTTTTCTCTTGCATTTCGTCTCCAGAAATCACACCTGAAGCACGCCATCAAAATTATGTGATATTGATGCTACTCGAGGAACAGATAACAAAACACCCTAATGTCAAAAGTAATTTCATTTTTCGGCCAAGAAGAATGAGGCCATCTCTAAACATATTAAAATATTATTCACTTTGACAATAAAACTAGTTCTGAGACATGAACTATTGCTATATTAGAGAAGGGAAGCAATCAGTATTCTTCATCTTCTAAGAATCTCTGTAATACAAAAAATCCATCATTGTCTAATGGAATCATTAAGTACCTGGAAGGCAAATGTCTTTTCTTACTTCCAGTGTGAAATCTAGTTTGAAACAAGCACTTACAGCTAACTCACTTCTCTAACATCCAGAAAAGTTTGACCAGAAATGAATGAATATTATCCATATCTTTTTTTGAAATTACATAAATTTTTCATTACTATTCCATGGTGCATTGTTGTACCATTAAAGAGCCCTAAAGGGATATATATACACACACACACACACATATATATATATATATATATATATATATGAGGCTACACTAATACTCAGCAGTGCTACAAATGATATTTCCGAAGATTTTACCCTAAAGAAGTTAGTTTTTCCAAATTGTTAACTGTTATTACTCACTTGTTATAATATTTTTTCTGCTAATGTATTGAACTTATTACAATGTGTTACACTAATGGCAACATTTGTGCTATATATACTAGTTGCTTTCTAAAGAGGTATTTTTAAATGTTCTTAATGTCAGTTTTAAATCAAGCAATATGGCTTTAAGGATACAATTTCATGTACTTCATTATGAAAAGCTTGTTTTAAATGCATGGTAATCATACCTTGTGGATTTAATGAAACACATGCTTAAAAAAAAATACAACATGAGAATGTTGAGTACATCTGTAAAATTAATTTTATGTGTACAAATCAAGAACTTGAGTACTTGAGCTGGAACAGACCAACCCTTTCCCTGACAATGTATAAATTGCTGCTGCTCTGTGTCAGTTTAGCAGCTCAGGGATCATCACAGAGGCCATTCCAGTTTCATGCTGTGTGTCTAATCCCTCTAAACTTTATGAATCAAAAATAAATCAACACTGTGACGGAATTTCTCTTTGCCTGAGAAAGAGAATGGCTTCTAATGCAGGGACAGGTACTGATTTTTTACTTACTTAAGACTCAATCAGCACAGCCATATTTCATATTCCACAGCCACATTCCATATTGTTTGCTTCCTTCTCCATTCTACAACGGGTTCACCAATATTTTGCTTCCTAAAATTCACAGCTGTGCCAAAGGGACAGCTAAAGGGACGAGCAAGCCTCCAGGAGCATTTTGTGTCACACTGTTCTCACAAGGAGTGAAATGAGACTAAAACCCTTAGTTCTCTCCCACTGTAGGTCTCTGGATCTGCACAGGATGGGGGAAAGTAGTATCCTAATTAAAATTACAGGAATTGTTACCATTTCAGTTGACTGTCAGTTTTACTGACAATATTAATTACTAAAGCCACTGTGACTATCCCAATCATGATTGTAGGTACGTGATTAACAGGGTTTGGAATCTGAAACCTTTTGGAATTAGCTGGCTTTACTGGGATGCTGGAGATACAACACAGAAACCATAGCACACATACATCTTCAGATTTGTCCACCAGAGAGAAATCTCTTAGTTCAAGGTCTCTCAGTTGTTTATTTTGTCTTCATGGCATCATCTTCCCATCACCATTACTAAAGCAGCCAATTCATTGCCATTAAAAGTAAGTTTCATAACACTTAAAGAGCTCTCTGAACATCACAAGTGCATTTCACTAGTGCTATCAAATCACACTCTTGAAACAGCTTTCTTTTCCTGCCAACTCAAGCTATTTGTGATAGGACATAAATAGACATGTGCTTCAACATCTTATTGAAAACTGCTGAGCTATCTCGACACCTTTTTCTTCAGTTAGACTTTTACAGGCTCTGTAGCATCATTACATTTTAAAACACAGATTTAAATAAACCATTTTAGTGGAGTATTAAATCATAGTTTTCTGTAATTTTAAATTGCTGTATTCTTTGTTTGATGCCTTTTTGCACTTTACAAAATGCAAAATTAATGATCACTTTTCTTATTTAAGACCAGTAGCTAACGCCCCTTTTCTGTGTGAAAATACAAACATAAAAGCCAAGCATTCAGAGCAAACTCTTAGTTTCTATGGTAATATCATGAAGCACAGTAGCAAGTATTATTTTAGAGCATTCTTCCACTTCCTATTCAAATGGTTAGCATAAAGTATTTTCCAGTCAACAGCAGATCAATGTCTTTGTTTCTCTCCTGCCAGCCGTACTACAGACAAGGAGGAGTCATAGTGCTGAACAATATTGCTGTGGGAGATGGGATTAAAATAATCAATAGAACTTTTAACACATGTTTTTCATTTTGAAGGAAACTAAAACTCCAATTCTCAGATTGTCTCCTGCTAGTATTAGGCTATGTTGTAATTATTATTTCCCATAACAAGCAATTGTAGCAACACAGGGATTACTACACTAAATCAGATGTGGGGTTCATCTTGTCTGACAACCTTTTCCAGACTCCCTGATCATACAAAAATGCACAAGAAAACTGGTATTTCAGCAGAAAGAGGCTGGTTAGAGAGCTCTAGGTCTCATGCTACATGGTGGCTGTGCATGGTCACAGTGGCTGAACTATGCTGGGTGACCCAACATGAGGCTGCTGTCACAGTACAAGTCCTAGTTATAGTCACAGACTGCAGAAATTCCAATTCCCAGATGGAGATTCATCACATGATTCAATCACATGAACTCTTCTGGAACTGTAACTTAAACAGCAAACATTGCAATGAAGGTATTCCTTATTCATAAAATCAAATTGGTTTCCATGAAACATTGTACCTTTTATCTCAAAAAAGGCTCAGATAGTCCTTGACCTCCCAAATTCATCAAGTTGTACTTAATGAACACTATTACTCTGTAGTATTGCTATGAGTACCATATACAGCCATATACACAGACAGAGATTAAGAAAGCAGCAAGGAGTGGAACTTAAAATAATACAAATTGATGTAGTATCACCTTGATCACCAAGAGCTCATTATAAATCAACATCTTCATTACTAAGTACAAAAGCAAATTTTTCAAAGGCGTTTTCATGAGTCCAGAGCAAGACTAGGAAAACTTGCTGTTCAGAAACCTAGAACATATCATTCTTGTCAAAATAGAACAACAAAAAATAAAAATTCCCAAATATGTTTAATTTTTCAATAATGCTCTGTTATTCTTATATTACCAATCCATTCTCCTCTCTTCTAAATTTTAAATTTGAAGTACTACTAAAGTTGTCACTCAGAAGGAGCCTGAATAAAATATTGCTGAACAAGGAGCATGCTCATTTAGTTGCATGTCCTTCTGCTTTCTACCTATGTCTCTGAAATTTAAATTTCTCCTGAAGTAACTGGTGATTTGGGGCTTCCTGAATTTGAAATTCACAAAGCTGCTATAGTCTTAAAGCATTTTGCATATAACTGGGCATCTCTTCAGAGAAAGAAAACACTCAAGGATGATTCACTGAAATTATTTGTGTCCTGGGCCAAACTCCACAAAATTAAAATAAAATTGTTTCTGGCAATGGGAAACACAAAAAAAAAAAAAAAGAAGAAAAAAAGGAAACATGCTTATCCTGGCATTTATGATACACTTCACATTACAGAGAAATGTAATAAATTTAAATATAGATAAGCATATAGGTGTTTATTTGCAAACAACATTAGTAGCTGGATATAGACTCACTCATGTGAGTGGGGAAATCAAGTTCATGTTCTTAATTTGAGTGTTTCACCCTGAGTGTCCCTGAACCACACAAGGAGCAAGAGCAGCACCTTTGTCTCAAGGCCTCCTTTGGTTTGCCCAAGATTTCCAGATTTCCTCTGTCCAGCTAAAAATGTCTGCCACAGAAATGTAATCATCTTCTCAGGGTTTGTGAACCTTTTTTCCTCTCTTTACTTTTTAGAGAGAAACTACTAAATCTATTTTGCATCCAATTTTAGCTTTTGCAAGGTAAATTTGGAGCTTCTGGCACGTTTGGAAGACAGCAAAAATTATTTAATAATGTCCCATGATCCATGAGTAAGGTTAGTGATATCTACCAGACAAAACAGTGAAGTGCCTCTTGTTCTCAAGTTATTCTTCAGCAAGTGATGCTGTCTAAAAATAATGTCCTAGGTTTCAGAGACTGGCCCTGTAACTTTTATTCATATAAATCTTGATTTTACAAAAATCTGAGGACTCAAGGGTTCAAAAAAGCTGAATTTACACTGTACAGCTGGCATTTATGCAATCTCAGAATAGCCTGAGTTCAAAGGGGCCCACAGGGATCACCAAAGTGCAGTCCCTGGCCCTGCACAGAACAGCCCCAAGAATCACACCATGTGCCTGAGAGCATTGTCTAAATGCTTCTTCAACTCTGGCAGGTAAGAGTAAGTGATGAAAATTATACTGCTGAGAAATACATGTTTATGGCATCTCTGATCTCAGGTCAAAAAAGATCCAGCAACCCTTAGAGCTAAAAAATTCCAAGTAATCCCATGGAATTAAAGCAATTGAATTGAATAATTCATATAGGACTGAGAGCTTTAATTTGAAAAAAAAAATTAAAAAATAGTGGAATGGCTTTCCCCCAAGTATGCTACCAACTTACTTCATTTTTATCTTGTTGAGATTCACCAGTAATTATTCCTGAAAGACTTACAGAAATACAATTAGAGAAAAGGAAAAAAAAATATCCAGGTAAAGTCTGACAGCATTTCAGACTGGGAATGTGTTAGGTGAAGGGACAACCTGTTATTTTCTGTAAGAATATTTGCAGTGCTCTGCTGGTCCATGTCTTTAAAAAAACTGGAGTCAGCTGTTCATCACAGCTTTGTTATCTATCTAATCCTTCTAGGTTTCTTAGCAAATGAAGTGATTTGCAGGTTTTCTGTAACATTTAAGGGATGAAACTTGCAGTGTTTAAATATCTGTTGTTTTACTCGTGAAGATTTGTCACAGGGAAAGACAGTCTGTAACAAATGCAAAGCATCAAAGTGTTTCATTCTACAGAATTTTTTTTTCTTAGTCTCCTATTTAAATTTTCTAAATTGTTTCTGCTGTTATTTGTAATAGCTGGTGGAGCCCTGTCAGCTATTGGCTCTGTCAGAACAAGTCTCAGATTTTAGCATTCCAGAATAGTAAGTTTCATTTTCTCATTCTCTTCAGGAAAATTACTATGCACATATTCACTTACATAGTTCTTTCTTTTATTGAAAGCTGACATTCTACTCAAACCACTAAACTTCATAACAGGAGATATAATCATCAGTTCTGAGATTTTCTTTTTCCATTTATACATACACACACAGATTGAATTAAGAATAGGAAGCTAGCTTTACTTAAATATTTGGTGTATACTGTGACTGGAGGCATTATAGGATAGACAGGCATCAGGCTAAGATGAAAATGAGAACATTATTTTATAGAGATTTTGAGAAGCTTACTGTAAAGAAACTGAATTTGTATTTTAAGTTGTACCTGATTTATACTTAGCTCCTGTAGTTTTCCCATAAAATAGCTGCAATATTTGAACAAAGGAGGCTGATTTGTCTTTTTCTAGAATGCACAACAAAAGAGACACACACACATATATATATATAGTTTGGGTAGATGTATTCTACATTCTATTGAGGAAGATGCAATTTAGCACTGTTATATAATAAATAGAACTTCAGAAATCACATTGACTTAAGTGACAGTTGAAAGAAAAAAAACAGATTAGCTCATCTCCCAAGATGTGACCATGCACTACTTTTAATGGGCCTCACAAATACAGGAGATCAGCTCTCATGAGAGAAAGCTGAAACATTCCACCAGCCAAGCAATTTAAATTCTAACCATTTACCAGAAGACATAAAGGTCAGATATGTACCAGTATCTCTAGGCACACAGATACATTATCTCCATCTCTGAAGGAAAAAAATAATTATTAAAGGGAGATGGTACATGAGACTCAGAAATTAGATGCAGGCACTTCTGCTAGAAACAGTTATCAGGTGAAATCTCACCCATGGGATAAAAAAATCCTCCCAAACTCAAGTTTTTCAAGATTCTGTGGATTAAAGGAGAATACTCAACATCAGTCCCAAAGCATGACTATTCTTATTGAGGACTTTTTTATTCTTACATACCGACTGTGTGTTATTCTCACAGGGATATTTTGGGATTACACAACTAATGGAAGTATGACTAATAGCAAGTCAATAATTGGGGACTAAAGATGCTGAAAATTCAGAGAGAGTGACTCTGAGTGTGGATGCTTGGATAATTGGGATTCCAGTGTCTTTTTCTTTAAAAAAAATCCACAGTGCTATCTTACTTTGAATAATGGAAACCAAATGAAAGCTACACAGTTAATTTGTTTTATTTTAGCCTCCCTCCAAAGCTTTGTTTCTCCAATCTGTTCAGTTCATGCTACTGGTTAGAGCTCATCTCCCTCCTAAGTGAACCTCTTTGGAGATGTAACTCTATTTATAAATGGAAAACAAATCAAGCAGGCAGACAGAGCAGTCTCTGTGAACGCTGAGCTGAGACAAAATTTTTTTATCTAGGAAAGAAAAAAAATTACTCTTATAAATTCTTTGTCAAAATGCTAGAGTTCAAAATGCAATTGCTAAATTATGGGTTGTGGCTACTAACCCTGGCATAGATTTAGCTTGGCAATGACTGGAGAATCAGCAGGGGCAGAACACCAAGTCAGGAGAATGAGGTAGCACATAATCAGGTATGTTCAACAGCAAAACCATTTGCATAAACAAAATAAAAACCAGGATTCTGTTTCTCATTCAGATCCTGCTAGATTTCAATGTAATGGAAAGACAATAGTTTTGCTCTCAGCCCCAAATTATTGCCAATCAATGTAATATTTCTAAAAAAGATTTAAAGATAGTTGACGGGTTTTTTCCCCTCTATTCTTCTCTTTTAGCTCTCTTTTAACCTAAGTTTTAATGGCAATTGATTCATTGCCCAGTTAAGTCAACTCTAGGTACATCAGAATCTCTTGATGAATATTCACAGAGCTGAACAGAAAAGCTGCCCAAAAATCAGATTTGAATGAAAAACTAGGACATCTGTCACACAGACAGGTAACCCTGAAAAAGTGTTTTTGCTGGAAGAAACTGAAAGAGAAAAGTTAGCTGCAAAAAAGAGACTTGTCTGGACTTCTACTCTAAGCAGCAGGGAAAGTGAGTCAAAATCTCTCAAAAATGATATATATTGTTGAATTTCCCAATATCATTGCTGTCATCCTTTCAGAAAAAAATCCGTGATATATATGCTGCTTATCAAGGCAAGGGAGTATTCATTGCAAAACCTGCTGGCCTTTCAAACCATTTTAGAAAGTGTTAAGGGATGCTTCACCAATTTTAGGAAGAATTCTTACCTATTTGCATCAAGTCCTGCTGTTGACAATTCCTCTGCATGAGAAGTGGGTGGGAGAGGATTTCCAGAGAACAAGGGCAGGCTGCACAGGGGGCTGCTCTCCAGTGCACAACTGCAGGCAGAGCTCCTCGTGAAAACTGTGATCACTCCCAAGGATTCAGACACCACTTCTGGTTTCATGTGCACTGCATTGCCATGCCACAGCACTTGGAAATTAAGAGATAAATTAGTTTTTTACAGAAATTGGCAAGTCTATCTTCTCCTACACCCACGAACAACTCAAGCACTGAAAAAGGCAGTGGCATGTCCATGCCTTGCCTGTGCTCTGCAAGACCTTGTACAGTTTAGAATACTTGTAGGTGTACAGTACTTATGGCATACCAAAATAATTAATGTGATTTTACAGCTGATTAAGATCATTTAGAATTAAGAGAAATAATGCCAATTTTCAAAGAGCCAGACTTTTGAGCATTTGATCCAAATGGATTAAAACGTTGGACAGAAAATATTTTGTACTTTCAAATGCTAACTTTTCTTTTAACATCTATTAAACAAAACAAATTCAAAGGTATTTGAGATGTTCCTTTTTGCTCTCCATTAGTACCTATCCTCCTTGAATCTGAGTTATCATTTCTGGGTCCTACCCAGTGGAGCTTACAACTTGTTTGGTCTGTAACTGTTTGTTTTTGTGCCTCCTGGACCAAGTCCTTCTGGACGTATCTGACCTTAAAAAAATTGCTATTGACTCAGACATCATTAATTCAGCTGTCAACTTTAGTAGTAATTTGACTCAAAGTTAAAACCTCCTTTACCTAATCTAGTTGGCTGGAATCCACTCAGTCTAATTGAGTTATCCATTTAACATGAGACCTTTCAACAAGTCTTTCTTAATACAGAAAGAACATATCAAATATTAAAATCCTTGTGTGTTCTAATACAAATTTATACCTACGGTTTAAAAACACTAAGACCTTTCTTTTTCATACTTGGCTTCATTGTGAAGGCTCAATACAATCATATTTGACATTTTCAAGTAGGTATTTCTCAGTTATTTAATGGCAAAACTCTGAACAGAATTCATAATGAGAAGATACACTCTGTCATGTTCATAGAACTCACAAAAATCTGCTTCAGCTCCTCATAAAGAGACAATGCCAGTGATTTGCTAAGGAATCAAGAATATTTTCTCCTCCCCCTGTTTTAGAACTAGCTACCACTAGTTAGTCAGTAAACCACTAAGTCATCTTTCACTGTAGTAATTAACATAGGTTGAACTTGCAGCTCTCCAAACTCAGCTTGAATGTGCAAAATGTTAAACTGAAAAAAAAAAAAAAAGTGTGCTGAAAGGGTCATTTACAAATTCTGTAAAGGCTATAGGGACAAGAAGGACTTTTATTTGGTCTATAAGATGTCCTGATTGTGCTTGAAATACCCTGTGCAGATTAACACAGCAGACAACCACCAGAAACCACATAATGGTACCCTCCAAACAACCTCAGCAATACCATTTCTCCTGCCAGACATATTCATTACCTGTGCCACTCATTTTGGAAAAGCATGGACAATTGCTAAGCTTTTCCAATTAAAGGCTCTATGGTAAATATTTTTTAAGTTTTAGAAGTTATTTACATTACTGTTTCAGTTAGGCAATGAACTGCTATTATATCACAGAAATAATTAAGCACCATGTAATTCAAGTTTTTCTGATCTTAATGCCATGCCTGTAAAACAAAAAGGTTCTAGTTCATACTTATGGTCCTATGCTAGCAGTGATTCTTGGGGGGAATCTTTATAATTCAGATTGACTTCTCATTAAGGATGTCCAGCTGAAAGAGTTAATAACGTCTTTATGTCTTCAGCAGTGTTTAACAGGTGGATATGTGGACAAAAATAAAGATATTATTGAAGATGTTTACTGAAAAAGTATATCCAAGTCTAATCTCCACATGATTAAAACCATGCTGCAAAATTTGATAAAGTAGCAAACTGCAAGGATGATTTGAAGACTGGAAAATCTGCCTTACAGAAAGAGATTTAATAGGTTCAATCTTTTTAGCTCATCAAAGTCAAGCTTAAGGGATCTGTAAGAGCAGACAGGGGGAGAGTGTATCTTTCACCAGAGGGTTTTTCCACAGAGCAGGCTAAGATGCAACTATATTCCTTGACTGAGAGTTAAAGCTTACAAAATGGAAATTAGAAAAAAAGGGCTGTTTTAAACAGTAAGAATTATTAACCAGTGAGGAAATTTAACTAGGGGTGTTCTGGAATCCCTCATATTTTAAATGCTCAAAACAAATCCGAGTATTCCCTTTTATTTCTTAAGAGACATGGTGTGCAGGCTTGATATTGAGCTAAAAGATGATGAGCCAGCCCTTGCAGTCTCCTGCACATAGTTCCACATTTGTGTTGTTCCCTTTCTGGAATGGTCAATAACAAAACTCTGTGTCTAAATTGTTCAGCACAGGCCAAGAAAGCTCTGATTCATCTGCAAAATCCCACTATGGTCATATGCAGTAAATGCTCTCGTGGGGTTAATCAAGTGTTGCCTCATCTTCTGGTCAATAATAACAATTAAAAAGGCACTTTTATGGTGATGTCATCTGATCTACTCAAGGACATGAAGCTCCAGAACACTGCCCTTTTTTCCTGTCACTTCGTGCTACATTTTATTGCTACAGCTATGTCTCATTGAGAAAAGAGGATAACAGCATGTATGTGGAGTGAAGGGTTTATTATTTGCCCATTTAATGTTTTAACAGGCTATAATTACAAACTGTGTAACTGAGATATCAGAGTTGAGCCTTTAGGTCCTTTCAGGACTCATACCATTAGTTCTAGTTCTGAATTACTTAATAAACAAAAGAAAGTTGCCAGTTTTCCTTGTGTAACTTTCTTAGACATCCTGGTTGTTTAGAGTTTAATACAAAAATACTACCTGTATTTTTTTTCAGGCAAATATATCATCTAAGCAAACAATCACATAACATTCCACCTAATCTCTACTAATAGAGATTATTAAAAAACAGCAAACCACTGTTGGTTCCTAGAGCAAAAGGCATAAAGCCCTTATCCAGAAATCTGCTCACTTCTCAGTGTTCCCACTTAGTACTCACTACGTGTCCTGAACCCCAAGGATTCATCAACCTCAGCATTTTCATCACAGTTGGTAGAACTGTAAATGCTATTATTCTTATGGAAAAAAATCAGCCTTTAAAGTGCCATGGCTGCAGCAGTATTACCTTTTGGAGCTTCATCAGCACTTCACTGCCAAGCTGGACTCATTCCTCTGAATGCCAGGGAACATCCTCTCTGCTTGAGGAATCTCAATGGAATGTAGCTGCATGGGACTTCTACCAAAAAGAAAATGTTAATTGACATTTCTGTTCAAACATGGATTACTTTAAACATTTCCCAGAGTATAGCCTACATATGAATCAAGGGTCTAAAAATGTTCCCTAAAACTTTGGTTAATTCTTGTTTTCTCTCTATGTAAGTAACTACCCTGATCCTTCAGGAGTTGTTTTCAGAGCCCACCTTCCTGTTCAAAATTAAGCAACTTCAATCTCTGGCCAGCTGCTTCTTATAAACCCTGAATTTACTCACACTTTAATCTTATGATTCTTTAGAGCACATTTACCAAAATAGTGAAGTGCAGGAAATGGTTTTCTTGGAAATGCTTTCTTTTGATGTTATACTCAAACAAATTGTGGACTAAATTTTCAAGTGCACATTCTAATATTTACACAGTTCAGACAATGTTTAGATATTTTAATTGGCCTGTTGGCAAATGAAGGCCTTGAGAATTTTGAATTCAATGCTGTAAAAAATAAAGGAAAAAAAAAGCAGCATTGGGAAATCTTAAAACGAATACAACAAACACTGAAATTTTTCTAATGCTTCATCAAAGGCTTATGTAGCTGAAAGGCCACTTAACACAAAACTAGCAGTTCTCATCAGTGAATACAATAAATAGGGGGGAAAAGTGAACACAGGCACAAAACCAAGAGCACAAGGGGGGTAGGTAACCTCAGAATAAAATCTTTCATCAGCACAGTATGTGAGAAACAACTGTGGGGAAAGAGTGGGCAGGGAGTCTGGGGAAAGCAGGGACAAAAACAGCATTTTCTGTGTTCTAGCTGCTCTGCTACTAATCACATATTTCCTTTGTACCCAAACCCCCACCATTCACCAATTTCCCAAAGTTGGGTTCTCCTGCTATTTTATTGGGCACTTTAGAAGAAAGCAGCAGCTTGAAGTTTAGGTAGGACATGTAAGTGTGAGTGGTACATTTTGTATCCCCTGGTTGTCATCCTGCTTGCATTTACAAAACAGGCTTTAGAAGGAAGTGTCCTTTGAGGGTAGATTACTCTCAAGCAAGTAAAGCAAATTTATGCACAGCTTCTGCTAAAAGCAGGGATTAGGACTGCCAGCTGCTATGGACAGACACACTGAAGAGCATCCTAACACCTGGAAACAAACACCCTGGTAGGGGACTGGATGTAAAGAAACTCGAAAAAATACAGCACTGACTGCTGCCAGCCAGCAGAAAGCTGCAGCTCACCAGAACATATCTCTATGTAAAATTACTTTTAACCCAATTATACTATTAATGAAGCAAAAGCTGGATACACACACACAGATTAAGTCAGCTGCTGATTTTTTTCTTTTGAATTGTTTTCTAGTATCAGGTAACAGTCCTGCATCTGCAGAGCCTGGCAGTTCAATTTTCTTCAGTTTTTCTTATTTAATCCTGATATCAACGTGTTTGTGTAATATTTTAACTCAGAAAAAGTCGGCAGTCAGTAGTACCTATTCAAAGACTGAAAGAGATATATGAGTGCAGACCATTTTGCATTTATTTCTTTGTATGATATATTGATTTTTCCTACAGAGGTGGTGTGAAGGACTGAAGTGTTATGGTTAATGGATTAAACATTGTTATGAAGGACTTTTTGTCCATTATATGACCAATTTTGTTCTTATATTAGGTCTTTTAAATCTGGAAGTAAAATGCTGAGAAATCACTTACTTAAAATTTCTGCAAAGAACAGCAGACTCCTTCAGTTTCTCCAAAGATTAATTTCCATCTGAATTGGGGAAGGCATGGTTTTATTTTGGACCAGCCACACAGACCACAGTAAAGAACTGGTAAGTGTAGGATCAAAGGGACTTTGTTCTTATAATCTCAAAGTGAAGTTTCTTGGAAACACTGGCAAAGAAATCACAGGAGCAGCTTGAAGCACCCAGTGCTGATCTGAACCACTAACACAATGCAAAGAACAATAATAGGTACAAAAATCTAGGAAAAGACCTTAAATATAACCCTGGAAGCCAGTACCCAAAACTCACTGACTCTTTTTTGAACACAGACCTTGCACAATGGCAGGCACTGGGCAGCATTCATATTTCACTCTCAGGTGAAATATTTAATGACAAACCATTCTAATCAATGATGTAAATGCACAAACAAGACTTTAAGAAATGAGCTTTCCAGAATTATAACTGAATGGGATTATTTTATTTCAGTCGTTTTCTCAGGGACTCTTTTCTTCTCTCTTACAGCCAGTGCCAGAACCATCACTTAAGAATTGTTACACTGAAAGTACATAATTAAAATCTCTATTATGCACCAGAACTTTACTTCCAAGATAGAGGATTTTTTCTAATAATTAAGCATTATATGTTAATCTTTCACAGAGAATTGCAGATTGAGTCATTGTCTATATTTATATGCTAATGACTCTAAGGAAGAAAGCAGAATTAAGTTTTTAAATTTCAATGGACAAACCATTTATTAAAAATAAATATACTTCATGAAATTACCACTAATTTAATATTTCCATTAATAAATGCACATCTAAAATAGAAGCAATTTTAATACTAAATTGGGCAACACGGAAAAATGAAATTTTATATTATTAAATGCATATTTACTACTATAAATGTTGTATTTTCTTCAACATGCCTTTGGTTTAGAAGTTATTTTCTTTTCCATTTCAAATCATTAAAAAAATATGGCTAACCATTTCCTGATTGACATTTCTTATCTTTTGCAGCAATCCGAAAGACCAGGTGACATAGCCTCACTATTAATTACTAAAGACTGTGGCAATATTGTAAAGAAATTTGTTGAATTGGAAGAAACTTCAGAAATACGTTTTTCTATAAATTGAAAGAATTTTCGGCTGCCAGAAAAAAAAGCAGGAATCTCAGCTCTTCTTCAGATCCTATCCATTCTTTGCACTGTTATTGACTGAAATTAGACATGTATCTTCATATCCATTTTTCTAATCCTAAAACAGGCAAAGACCACGCATTCTAACCAGTGATAGAGATAACTCTCACAGCATCACTGGTGAAAATGAAAGGCTGCTTTGTGACAAATGACATGTTTGTTTTCACTTATATACAATATTCCTCTACAAGGGGTGACAAAGAACCCCCTGGTAGGAGGGGGATGTTGTCCCCACCTTCTGAGTTCTCCCCCAGCTTTTAGAACGTGGCAGAAGCTGTGACAGCCACACCAAAGAGCAAAATTCACCTCCCAGGCAGAGAACCTACAAAAAGATCAAGGTGCACAGAGTCATGGGGTGCTTGACTTGGACAGCTTTTGTTTCAGTCTACATTTTGGAGAAACAAGACAGATTTGAAAGAGAATTCAGAATTAAGTAGCATAATCTTTCTCCTACAGCCTGCCAAATGTCAGAGCCTCTTCTGTCTTACGCTAACAGCCTTTGTAAATTGTTCTGGATGGTATTTGCTAATCCACAGGGAATTCTCACATCTTCCTTTGCTTATGAATCAGATGGTGAGCCCTTGGCAGCTGACCAGAAAGACAGTGCCTTTTCCCTGCTGAACTATCAATCAAGGAAGTTTCTTACTGCTCTGTGCTGCAGACACATTCTTTCACACACTAAATTATCTCTGATGGACTGATTGCAGTGAGGTGAGCACACTAAAGCCATTTGACTGGAGTGCATAAAACTCTTTATTGCTACACAGACACAGCTGCACCAGCAATTCACAGCTTTGAGTGGCCCAGAGGAGTTTTCTGTATTGCCTTTTCAGTAGTTAATATATGTTCTGTAACAGCTTCTCTGGCAAGTTTCTTCCAACAGTGCCCTACAGGTTATACAGACCACTAAACCCACTAAATATCCTGATGACATAGAAAGATGTCACACATAGGAAACTGCGAGCAATTCAGTGCTCCACTCTGCAAAATCTCCATCCAACTCAGTTCAGAAATATTGGCAAATCCCACTGAAATATTACACCAGAGTAAGGAAACACTCATTCCCTTTCTACCTCAGGCAAGACACACATAAAAAACACCTGGCTTGTCTGGTTTGTTCTCACTGGTAGTGATGTCCCTGCAGCCTTCTCTAGTCCCCTTCTCTTTCTACAGCACTTCATTTTTGTTGACTTCGTTGCTCTTTTCCCCTGATAAAATTGCTTTAAACTCTGTACTTTGAAGATACTCACCTCCCACAGCAGGGTAATTTGTAAAGCAAGAATGTTTGTGTCACCAGGCTTTGGGAGCAGGGATGCTGCCAGCAGCTTCCTCCATGTCCAGCGAAGACAATCCCTGGCTGCCAAGGCAGGGCCAATTACAAACTGTGTTAATGCCTCTGTGATAACAGATTTAGGAAAAAGCTGCAGTATGAAAACACCAGGATCAGTGGAGAAGGAGGGGGAGGAGGTTTTCCAGAGTTGAAATTCCCCTGTGAAAGAGACCCATGCTGGAACAGGATCGTGGCAGACCCATGGAGAGAGGAGTCCATGCTGGAGAGGTTTCCTGGTAGGACCTGGGTCCCTGGGGGGAGATCCACACTGGAGCAGACTCTCCTTGAAGGACTGCACCCCCTGGAAGCGTGACCCACGTTCCACAATTGCAAGACAACGAGCAAACCTGATTTTGGCTAAACACCAAAATGTAAAGGGTGTTGAAGAAGGCAGAGAAAAGACACACCAGGTCCATCTGTCACTCTGACTGGCTGCTCTGAACAGCAGTTTCCCCTGAAGTACATAAAAGTTCTCCTAATGAAAATCTGTTAATTTTCTATATGAAGTTATTTATTTTTGCTTTTCAAGGAGAGATCTGGATAAAAATATCCAAGACAATCAGTGTTGAAGAACAGATCAAAATCACATTCTAAAGATCTGGCCTCTTACAACTAAGGGTTAGACCACATCAGGGGAAAGCCACATTTCACATCTAAATTCACCCTAATTTTACCTATGTTGGTGTTTCAGATCAAGCACTTAATACCAGTAAAGTAGCATTGGTACTTTGAAAAGAAATTGATATCAAAGTACTGTCCTAGACTATTAATTGTTTTGTTCTCTTCCCATATGGTATATTGGCTTTTTTTCCTTTTTTTTAGCTACTCTTTGGAAAGGAAATAAATCCCCCTTAGCAAATCCAATACTCCATCGTTCCATAAAGGGCAGAGCAGAAAACACTACGAGAGGGAGGAGCAGTGTGTAGAAAGTGGGAAGTACACAGAATATACATTTGGCAGGTCACAGCTCTGAGTGTCTAACCCTTGTGCCAGGCAATATTTGCCATTTAATAGCAGTGCTCTGGAGTGAAAAACATGAGCTGTTCTGCAGCCTCCCCCAGTGTTAACAGCACTGAGCAAAGGTGATGGTGGCTTTAGCTCAAAAGGTGTTTCAAGAGCTCTGTGTCCTCCTGCAGTGTCACTGATGTTCCAGTCTGCAGTTTTTAATCACGTTTATTTAATCTTATTTCCTCATACGGTTCTCTTGTGCATTATCACTCATTTGTTACTTTTAATTACTATTTCTGAATGCACCCCTCTTTTCCCAAGCTTACTTTTTCCCAGAAAGCCCAAAAGAAATGAACCAATATAAAGATAAGGAAATTCTCAATGATCGATAGATCCAAAGAGATCGTTATTATGATAATTTATGTCATGACTTCTATCTACTATTCTATGGCTGTTAGCAATGATGATGCTGCTGCTAAAATGACAAGAAAAACCACCTTTTTGTTTTCTACCCATCGAGAATAGTATCTTAAAAAAAAGACACAATAATGTGGCCATTTTTTTAAACCAATGTATCCATTAAACACTCCAGAAGGACCACAGAAACTAATCAAATTAGAAGGCAATGGTATTAGTGGGATTAATCATGTGGGATTAAGTTGCAAGAAATTTTGCTACATGTGTCAAATCACGATAAATTTCACTTGGGGAATACCAATAGAAGCACTATGCTAGTGGCATTCAAAGCTAAATACCTAACTAAAAATATCAAATTTTGTTTTTATGATTTTCTTCAATTTAGTAAAAACATGAATGATGGGCTCAAGGAGATCTGACTCATTATGGTAACTTGGATTGCTGTTGTTGAATATATTCTTTTTTCAAAGATCCTGTAAAGCTTGTCCCTATCATTTTTTTCATTGAAAACAAAAATAAAGGAACTGTTTAAGAAAGGAAGTCTGTAAATGTTCCTTTCCAAGTTGAGATATTTCCTATTCATGGGAGGTGTAGTACTTTAAAAAGAGCAGACATTTCTTCCCATTAAAGATAACTGATCTTGAAACCAAAGCTCTTTACTCTACAAGTGGAAGACTTTCATTTCAGGGCAAATACCTGTATGTGAATAAAAGACAACAACTGAAGGTAATAAATAAACCCAGGCCACTGCCTGACACAATTACAGGGACACAGGGGCCTATCCTCAAAACAAAATGTTTGGTTTGGGTTTTTTCCCCTCCCACTCAACTGAATTTGCTTGCTCAACTGAGCTGCAGCTTCACAAATGAGAAATCAGTTTAAAATAACTTCTGTCAACCTCAGCTGACCTTAAAAATTGATCTCCGTGTTCAGGTGGATACCAAAGCATCTCCTTCCAAGAAGCAATGTAAGAAATATATTTCTCTTTTTGCTGGCTGGCAAGCAGAAAGTTTCATATGTAGCATAATTTTACTTAAAGTCTAATGAGTTTACTGTTTAAAGGCATTTGTGGGAAGGCTTGGGCTCAAAGATGGATTTTGCATTTTCTCACAAAGTAAAAAAGCAAAAGTCATCTCACACTGACTTTTCTCTATGGACACAATAGTTTCCAGCAACTGGCCCTTAACTGAACCCACAGTAGTCAATAGCCATAGTGGACATTTTAGAGACCCTTTGGAGGGTCTAACTGGGACAGATTCTGCTGAATAGATCATCAGCAGTGGAAAAACCACATGACCTCCACTGCATATACTGCCTTGCCCCCTTCCATAGGCTACAACTCCAGTTTGGCATGAAAATCAGCCTGATACTTTCTGTGAGGAAAAATAAAAGAAATACACGAAATAAGATAAATGACCCCACCCAAAGCCCTCCTTTCCAACTGTTAACTGCAGCTTGCCAGCAAATCATTTTTTTCAAAGACTCTCAGGCTTTTCAAGTGGATTCAGAAAAAATTGCTCTTGATAGCTGGGTGAGCCAGTCCGTAACTGTCCACTCTGGGGTCACTTAAAAATGGTAACTTGGTTTAAAATGTTCAGAAGCAAAAAATAACTTAACCTTGTTCGAGCTGCCACTTATGACACACTCTCAGGTAACACCGTGACTCTGCACAGACAGTTTTAAATGAATACATGAACTGAAAAGGTAATTAATTTATTACAAAGGGCTATTTTTATAGGTTATAGTAATGGCTGAAAGCTTAAAGGTTTTTCTGCTTCAAATAATTATATTAATATTTCTTTTAGAAGATCAAAAGCAGGTTGAAAAAATTATTTCTTTAAGAAGCAGTAGTCTTCTGAAGCAATGCCATTTACTTTCAGCTGCAATGTGATTTCCTTTGGATATAAATGTGCTGAACCTCAATCAGGATGCAGAGCAGACAGGTAAAGGAGAACTTCAAAAAGCCCTGAAAAAGGGAAACCTGCATAAAAGTTCACAGTAATTTCTGCATACAGTTCTGAAAATGAAAGGGCTTTGTAACATGAGTTCTCCGTTTGCAATTTAAGGTGCCCTGTTCATCTAAGATGCTTTTCTTAAGACTGCTTTTTGCTTTAAGATTCAGACAGACAAAAATTAGCCTTCAGATGTTTTCTCTTTTTAAAATTCTGTTTCTTCTTACATTTCAGAAGCCCTAAAGTCTTTAGAATGGGGCTTTCTTTATGTAGCTTTTTTGGACAAAAAGAATACCATCTAACTGTATCATTTTCCACACTTTTAATGTGAAGTGTTAGAAAAGTAACTCACCTCAGTGGGTAAGAAAGACTAATCCCTCAAAAATACGGATAAAGAAAATTGAGAATAGCTAGTATGAGGCTGTAAGATAAAGCATATCCCATCTTAACACAATTTTAATATTTTAATACATTTCAAATATCTAATTATAAAAAATTAAAGCATATGATTTTAATAAAGTACTGGCAAACCCTCCAGGAGACATAGGAAGCTTAATGCAAGCCATATGTAAATCCAGCCCTGTGACTTTGTTATAAGTATATGGCATATGTAGAAACATATAAAAATACTGGGTTTAAAATTCTGGTTTGGAAACAGCAATTTTCATCTCAGCTATAATGTTTTGATACAAATACAACAACTTGCTCCACTCAATAAAATGTAAATAGTGAGTTCCCTAGAAATGACAGAGAGGGAAAAACAAATGAAGAAAATTGTGTAGGAAGAAGTATCTAAGAGCAAGACCCTTCAGAAAAATACTGACAGATGTAATGAAGAAGTACCAGTAGAGAATGCTAAGAGAGTAGCTCATACTCTTGCTGAAATAGTGGGTTTTATAAGATAAATTAATACAAGACAAGACAGTCATGGATTCCAGGAATGGCAAGTTGTCAGAGCTAGATCCTGTGCTTTTAAAAGCCTGAAGCCAGAGAAAAAGAGAGAAAATCAGCAATGTAATTTATATGCCAGCAGCAAAGATGACAGCACATCAGATAAGGCTGATAGAGAGATGATGAGTAAGACAAGGCTGATAGGAGCAGTAGCCCTGTACAGATAAACCACAGGAAACCAAACTGGCTTTGCAACACAGGAAAACAGATTGTGAGAAATTTAAAAAAGCATTAGGCCAAAAGAGGAATTAGATTTCCAACAGGACACAGAGATGTAGCAGGTGTTACAAAAATAATATTTTCCAAAAGCACTCAGGCCACTCAGAGCAATCCATGATGGGATGCAATCATCAGATAATGGTCTCCTGGGAGATAATGTCATTAGTACAGACCACAGGGATGACTCTAAATAGACAAAATATTGCACATCAGGCTGCTTCAGTGCAGAAGGGGTCTTCCTTTTTGTCAGTCACTTTCTGTCCCATTTCCCATTGCTATAAGCAGGATTATGATCCCGCTGTGTGCTGCACATGAGGGAACAACTGCGAGCACAACTGCAGCCCCTGGCTGGGAAATCGTGGAGGTTTCAGCAGCAGAAAAATCTGTTCCATCATTGCCATCCTAAACCCTGCTAGTACAATTTCCTCCCATCCTCACCCCAGCATACAGAACATACCTAATAAAAACATTGGTGTAATAATAATACTGACACAAACCATGTGATTAAGGACTTGAGGAACCAAGTTGGACTCAAAAGTTTCAAGAACAGAGATAAAGCAGGATTGCCAGGATTCTGCTGTGAGGTGGACACTCCACAGTTTTTTTAAGTGTGGGATTCTTTTTTTTAAGCTTCTCTTATTTTGGTGATGTCTGAAAGATTCTGTTCCTCAGACACTTAAAGGAATAAGAGTGCTTCACAGTGCTGGGAAGGGACTGGTTAATATTTATGCCAACATCTAACATCAGAGCTCTAAATGTAGTATGGAAAATGACACTTTTATAACCATCTAAAATGCATTTGCAAGGCTTTTTACTCTTCCCAGAACAAGGGCCTAAATTCCAAAGATCTCATTCTGCAACCAGCTCAGCTCCCCCTCAGTTCTCTCCGTAATCCAGCTGGGATTTCCTTCTCCATGTTTATATTGCTTCATACTGGAAAACACACCAAGGACAGTGAATGAGAATACCACAAACAGACCCTTAGATGGTTGAAGATGCAACATTGAGCTTTCATTAGTTGCTTTTGATTTTGAGTAAAGAGGATGGACCAGAGACAATTATGCAATTACATTATACCCCTGCTCAAAGCAGAGTGTGGTTCTAGCTACTCACTTAGTGAAATCCCTTGTCAATGCTTTAAAATGTCCAAAAGTTTCATTATTGCTTTCTCCTGTTTCATTGCAATATTTCATACTTTTTTTTGACATTTTGACCAACAGACAAGAGCTATTATCACAAGAGAGAAGGCAAAGCACACATTGGTAACTTTTTTTTGCTACTGGGCAACTCTTTTAAATGTATTTTGATTGAGCAATATGTAGATGACTATCTAAGATGAATCCCTTAAAAAATGAATGTGGTCATTCCACAGATATGATAAGTTCCCTTATTAAGAGGAGAACAAAACAAATATAACCAAGGTTCACACTGGGTAACCTTTTTTTTCTTGAGGGTTCAGCAACACACACGAAAAGAACAATATCTAATTTTCTAAGTCTGCATTCTTCACATCTGAAGCAACTAAAAAAGTTAAGCCTGTCCATTACAGAGCAGGACTACTATTTTCCTGTCCATTTGCTGGTTTCCACTTCCAACAATGGCATTAAATGTATTAATGAGATTTTAATAATTAATTGCCTCAACATTTTGGCGTCGAGAAGAGAGAAGACTGAATGAAGACTAGCACATAATGCACACAAGTTTGTTGAGGTCAGCCTTGGTAGGAGACTGTGAAGTTTAATGGCATTGGTTTGTATTTTAGGAAGCACATTTATTGTAATTTTTGTTTGTTTTTGTACTGTTGTTTCTCATGGGTTTGGAAAAGAAATGCAGCAATATGATGCAGAAGATGTGTATTACTATTAGCTTCCTAAAACATGGCTTGCACTATATAGTAAAAAAATATAGTAACATTTATCAAGGTCTATGCTGGTAAAAACCTTCTGCCATGTAAAATTGGTAAGTGATTTTCTCAAGTTTTCATAAATTTTGGAAGAGTTTGGTTAGCTGAGCCTGATTATAAATGCAAAAAAATTAGAAACACTAGAAATAAAGCTCAATTATCTAAATGCTCAAGAAATAAAACCAGAGACATCAGTGTGAACAAGAAAGTGAATGCAGAAAAAGAAGGAATACACAGAAGACTAGCCAGAAAATACACTCAAAAAAAGTCTTTTTAAGGGTTATTTATGTGCATATGGATGTCCATTTCACAAGGAAGAACTCCAGCCTATACACACTGCTCCTGACAATAGATTTGATGGTGACAGTCCTGGACTACACCTATTATCTGGCCATTTAATCAACTGGGATACAATCAAGCCAAAATTTAAAGTTTGAGTTCCAAATGGTATGCTATGATTTTATACCAATGTTGTTAATCCTTAAAAATCAATACTGAACCCAGTCAGCATTACGTATCTTAAGTCACTAAATTAAATTTCCTTCTCTAAACAGGATGGCTTCAAGGAGAAGAATTTATATTAAATCTGGTTAATGATCACAAGAATCACATTTCTGCTACTGTACCACTGAAATTTAAATAAAACCCTTACTTTTTTCCTCTGTTTTCTCTTTCCCTTCTATAGCAAGAGCTACCAAGACTTCTATCATTCCTTTATCTTCAACTTTTATTTCCCTGGTCTTGTAGCTTTAAATGTGCTTTCCCCACGTAGTTCAGACACACCAGCACTGGGGGAAGAAAAAGAAAAAACAGATGAAGAAAATTTAAATCAAAATTAAATCTTGCCAAATAACGTTTGAATTGTGGTACTCTGGAAAAAAAAAAAGTACATTTCTAAGGTTCTAGTCTGTAACCGCTGTTAGGAAATAGAATATTAATTTTGCCCTTAAATAAAGGGATGGAATAGGATCTTCTAATACAGCTAACATGCAAATCTGGCTAAATCTTAGTAACTGAGTTGTCTATGCATTTGCCATATGCATGTCTAGGTCATGCATTATAAGCCAATGTTTCTGTGTGTTTTCTTTAACCTGACCTCTTGTTTACGACCATTTCATTTTGGATAGCAAATATTAAAGCATACCAATCTCACAGTCTCGAAAAATACAATAATTACTCTAGTGACATCCAACAAAACCCAATCCCAGTTTTATACCAAACAAAAGCTAAAGCAGGTAGTTAAGACTGAGTTAATACTATTTCCACGTGTCTGAAATACAACTTTTCAGAATTAAAATTATTATCTTTCTGATTTTGCTTAGGAATCTAAGAGAAGAAAGGTGAAAACTTGCCAGATTTTGCCAAAGTTCTCAGCTAAATTTTTCAAACCCAGATGTTTTAAACACAGAAGGTTTCTAAACACAGAGATAAGCCTCAGAATATCTGGGTGCCCATTGACTCAGGCAAACCTAAATTTCCAAGCCAAAGATTTGCAGCTAAAGATCACTTCTTTAAAAACAGAACTGAGACCAAGGAACTACTTAAATGCACACTCCAATGTGTCTGCACTCCGAAAATGAAAAAAATCATGTAGCTATATTCACATTCACAACACTCTTTTGCGTATCAACCAGAATCTGTAATAATTCAGTCCTAGAGGTAACAATTGCACTGACACCTGAGTATCTTAGTAAGAAAAAGCAATTTTACATTCCCGGAGTACACAGGTTTTGCTTTTGTTTTTTTAAGACGAATTATAAATTGGAATTACTGCAAATTTTTTGAAAAGGGTACACATTTGACAGAAACGTTAATAAAGGGTATAATGTTGAGATTTAGATCTGTATGAAGGAGAAGTGAAAATAGAGCACAAAATTGCAAGTGGGCTGCATTCTGACAGAAAACAGAGAAGCAGCTGCAATAAATCAGTAGCATGTTATGCTATCATCCATATAATAACTTTCTGGGACACTGAGGCAGAGAAACACAAGTGTGAATTTACTACTTTATGTTCAATGCATTCATTGCCACTTGTCAGTCTATAGCCTGACATTTCCTTATTTTTTCAGGGGTTTTTTTTTTTGGTTTTTTTCTTTCATTTTGCTGCTGGATACAGTACAGACTCAGGGCTGCACTTTACAGCTATTTAGCTTACTTTGCTATTGGATGAAAAACACTTGGCTGTAACCAACATCAAGGTAACAATATGCATTACTGTAATTATTACTCTGGTGTTTGCTAAGACAACAGGAAGTAATCAGGCGTTTTTACATTGAGGTAATGTTGTACAAAGCACTACAGATATCACTGTAATTTGGCACATGCTAAATTACCCAAAAATGCAGTTCTAATGTGCATCTGCTTTCACTGAACACAAACAAATAGGAAACGGGCACGGAAAAAGGAGTGTGCACTTGCCTTGCTAAAGAGTCTAAGTAAATAACTGAGCACAAAAATAATAGTGAGGCTAAAGCAAAAGGACAGGAGCTGTTCTAGTTAATTGATGCATCATTTCCTATTACAGCAAAAGCACAGCTGGTGAGAGGAGTAAGTCTGAAAGCAAAAATAAAATTGCACTGGATTGTTCTGCCGGTGTTGAATATGCAGAACGCTGACAGCCTGGAATAGTATTCCCAAGGTAAAGTCATGTCCCACTCTCTGCAGGTCAAGGAAAAGTGAACCTAGACCTGTCCCTTGGCTTCTCCAGCCTTTTTGAAGATTTATAGACCCTTGCGTTTTGCCACCTATGTATAAATGCAAGTTTGCAACTCCCATTCACCCCTCAAAAAATGCTAATTTGAAAGAAAGTTAACTCTGTAACAATATGAAATGCTGCCCCACCTTCTTCATTCTTCATGTAGTTGTTCATAGCTGCAAAGGAGGACTCCACATCCACAAGAGAGTGGCCTTCCATTACTATTTCAGTGGCATTAAGGCCTTATGACCCTTCAAGTTACTGCTGTGTCTTCAAGTGTCTCCTCATCTTTATGATCTAAAGCTGCCAGGACAAGCTTGGTGAAGGATAATGAATACCAGAAGCAATCAAAAAAAAAAAAAAAAATAATCTTTCTACTCTGGCCTTCATCAATCATTCATAACCACTGCAGCTACTTCCAGCTCTGTGCTTTACAGCAGCACATCCCAGAAAAGCTTGTCTGGTGTCTTGATAGAACACGAGGTCCTGCAGATGAAATCAAAGCACAGTGGGACCAAAAGTGCTTACTGATGTGCAATCTTCCAGCTCACAAAAATTATTTCTTTCTTTCGTGACAATCTCATTCACTCACAATACAAAGGATCATAGCCCTTTCTGAACACCAATTTCTGCTAAATAATGTTCCTTCATCATTTAGGCTTTGGGCCCTTTGCTGCCTCAGGCAAACTAGGAAATGAGATTTCTTATTTCTCTTTTACTAATTTGTTCCTGGTTAACATTTTAAAACAGAGAAAACATATTTGCCTCGAGCTTTCATTAAGTAAACATTTTTTCAACTCTTAGGTCTCTTTGCTTATGTTAGGGTTTTTTTCAACTTTTTTTTTATTTTTTGCTTTATTTCGTTTTGTTTCATTGTGTTTTTTTCCTCTTTAAATTTAAATTAGTCCGGTATTTATCTTGGCAGATTTTCCCACCTAATTAATCTCCCAATTTCCCTTTTTCCCTGTACAGCTTTGCTTTCCATCTCCTCTCTGCTCCTGTTAGCCTTCCACATCAATCACCTCTTCCCTTCTGTATTTTTGTCAATTCCTGTCAGGAGGCTGTAGACAATCCCCAAGACATCCCCACCCCTACCAACAACCTCTCACCCACACGTGCACACCCCTGTGCACATCCATGCACACATACAAGGATTCTTTGGAAGCAGCCACTGTTTATTCCCACAGAACAACTTACCTTCCCCACACAGCCTCTCCATCATGGGTATCCTTTCTTCCTTAGAAGTATGAAAAGGAACATGTAGAGAGGAAAATCAAATGTTTCATTGAAAGGCAAAATCATTAACTCTAGTTTTCAGCTTCATTTGCTGGTCAGTGTTGGACTAGGGGCATACACATTAGTTACAACAGGATAATCAGGGAAAAGAACTATATTGTCAGACTATGTATAACTGGCTACTTATTGAGAGTGAAGACATTTCAGAGAACACTAGGCTATCATGAAGGAGACAAAGGCAAGCTGCTCCTTCAGGAGAAGATTTCACACCCCATTTCCTGAGTTCACGTGTGTTTGCACTCCAGTGTGCTCCCATGGCACAGCCTGTACACCACTGGTGTCAGCACTGCCATCTCCAACACCAACAGGTCACACTGCAGCAGCAACACTGCAGGGGCCTGCCTGGGTTTGCTCTGCAGCTCCCAGCACCACTACCATTGCAGAAACTCTTCCATGGAGAGGCAACTTCTGTTTGCATGATTAATTTGAGGTAACTAAGCTACTTGGGTGTTTCTCCACATTTGGTTTTCCAGGCTCACAATAAACACAGATACATGCCTCCAATTACCTTAGCAGTGTCATTTATTTTGACAAAGTCTAATACAAGTTATTCTGATGAAAGAGAGTGAGCCATATTAAAACTGGACAATTTGGTCTTAGCTATGACAAGTTTCAGCATGTCATGTAGAATAAAAATAATTGGAAGTAGAAATAGATCTATTTCTCCCTTCCAGAGTTTGGAGATGTCCAATTGATCTTCTAGCTTACAAAACTGTATAGAAGAAAAGTAAACTATCAATCATAGTGTCATTTATCTCTGTCAACTCTAAACGTGCCATGCAATGCTACCAACAGCTGTAACAGCAAGAGAATTCCTTCATCCAAGACTTGTGGGCCAATTAAGGAATCTTGTGGATGAATAAAGGGGTTCTCTGTTTTTCCTTCATTAGAATGTTGTGTAATTACAGCAGGTACTCAAAAACTCCTGTGTGTATGTTTTAGGAGACCAAAGAGAAATAGTTTGTTTTTATGGCACTACTTCAGCACAAAATACCAGTTTCTCTGTGTTTCTTTAGCTTTAATTTAACCTGCTCTTAAGGATATGTTTTGAGTGAATAATTCCTGCACAGCAAGTCAGCTGCACTACAGAAAAAAGTTTTGCTGAATACTAAAAAAAAAAAAAAAAAAAAGTTTCTGACTTTATATGAGTATAAAAACACCACCACAATTCCACAATTTCTATTCTAATTAAAAGCAAGTGCCTCCTGCCCCTGAGGCACAAAAATTTCAGTCTGTTTCCTAACTACATTTGTAAAAGGTGACTTGGGAATTCAGACGCCTGAATTTTAGATCTTTGACCTGAAAAGATCTGATTGTCAGAAACTGCTCTGAATCTTTTCACTGAAATGAAGTCTTCTAGCAAAAGAAACAAAGAAAATCCCAAGCTTTGTGTAGATCAACTGTTTGATGCAGTTGGTAGAACTTCTGAACGAAGAGAGTGTTGAGCAGATACTTCTGTTCAACAGCTGGAATAGAAAAAGAGCAAATAACCCATGATGGTGATTGCTGAGGAGCAGGAAGATCCACTTACCTGTTGCTAAAAGAAGTTTCAAACCAGCAGCTTGAAATCTTTAGCCATGAGCCTTAAACAAAGTAGAGCTTAGGAGACTGATGAACCACTAATGATACTTTTTAACAAATCTTGCAAGATTAAAAATCTTCCCAAGACAGCCTTGTCCTGTGAACGCCATCCTAATATATTCAACTTACAAAACCATGGGGAATTACAGGCACATCAGCCTGACAATTATCCCCTATAAATTAGTGGAACTACCAGTATATAATGAAATTCTTGAAGATAAAGTAATTTTGAGTTAATTATCCAGATGACTGGAAGGAATGTAGCTGAGGTGTATAAAAGAGTGTAAAAAGAGAATGTGAAGAGAGATCAACTACTGACTGTGTCTTTCAGGTTAAGACCTAGAGGCATCAAATGAAACCAGCAAGAAGAAAAGTCACCTAAAAAATGAAGTGGTTCTTTACAACACCCTAGTTAAGTGAGATCACTTCTTAAAACATTTCTGTGGGTGTTATGTTTACATAGGTTAAAAAAAAAAAAAAAAAAAAACACTAGGCAAGTTCAGGGGGAAAAAGCCAGGAAACTCAGATATGAAAATTGTATTTTTAGCTCTCTAACCTTCAGATTGGTAAAAATGTCCAGAATATTCCAGGAAAAACAAATAAACAAAAAAAACCCCTGCTGTTTGTCTTAAGCATAAGATATTTGATTTTGTCCCAGTCACACAATAATGAACTAGAGGCAACTTTTCTATGGTCTTTTTCATCATTCTCTAACAATCAATCACCTTGTGAGAAATACTTGCAATCTAAGAAAATTACAGACACCACCTAATACTTCAAAAAATTACAGCATGAACAGAAGGCAAAATACTCAGAAGTCTTGATAAATGAATGTGTAGCTTGAGTGAAAAAAAGGAAAAAGCCTCTATTCATTTGTAGATATATATATGTATTTAAACTGAAAAGGCAGATTTCTCACAGCCAACATGGCTAGGACCTTTTTGAGAGCTGGCTATCACTTGGAGTTGTATTAAAAAAAAAAAAAAAGAAAAAAAACCAGCTTTATACCTCCCCAAAAAGGCGAGCTGCCTTTGGCCTTGGAATTTGTGGATTGATGAGTCTTACTGTTCATCCTTTCCAGTCTGGGGCTTTAATAAGATGAAGGTTGACAGACTACCTCATATGCCTATGACACTTCATATAAAAGACAAGAATTACTGTCAGTTTTGTGCATCACACTTTAACACTGCCATCTTCTTGGGTAAAGCTTTTACATAGGGATGCTGAAGTTGACCTGGGTGGAATGGAGGATTTGTTCTGGCTGAAGAGTAATAAATTGGCCAAAGCTAGAAGCAGTTTATTGAAAGGGATGAGCAGCTAGAGGGTGTTTTTTAAATTGTTTTTTATCTGATCACTTTTCACGTATTTACAGTCTGACTATGCTTCACTGCACAAAAAGGAATCCCAGCGTCCTAAGGTGAAGGAATAATTCTTATCCATATGCCAAACATATGGAGGGTATTGGTCCAGGGACCCTGTATTCTGATTTCCTCAGAAGAGGAAACAGGGACATGTGAAGCTGTCATATGAAACACAGATTTCCAAAAGCAACCTTGGTGTCAGAAAGCAATTTCTCTGTAAAAGGGTGTTTGATGTAGACCACGACTTGGGAGGTTTCAGCACCTCCTCTGCAGGCTGTACTCACCTGTACAAACCAACTCTGCAGCTATGAGCTGCTGCCCAGACTGATGATGCACCAATGACACCAAAACCTCTGGGCTCTGCTGCCTCAGTGCTCTGAGGAACAAAATGCTTCAGTCTAAAACCTCCTGACTCTGGTAACAGGAACCACAAGGGTCTGTGATCTCAAACAGACTAATTTAGGTGAATTAATGCCTTCTGATCTGAAACTATGAAAGTGTTAAAAACTTTACAAATTCCTGTTAATAATGGTGTGTATCAATAGCCTGTGTTCTGAGACATGGTCCCCTGATTTCATTTTAGTTCTGCAATGTCAGCTCTACTGAGTTTGATCTCTGGCAGCTTGCCTTTGATACTCTGGCCTTGTTTTAAATAGTGTCAGAGAAAAATTTGTATAAGATTCTAGACAGACTGACAGTGAAACAGCTCATTTTCAATAAAATAATAATTCTAATTAAAAAATTACCTATTTTTTTATTCTTTGAGAACTGATCTTTACACAGTGTTTAGATTTGGAATCTTTATATAATAGCTTCAAGGCCTCGTGGGTAGCTGGGAGTTTTTTCTTTTGCTTTTCTTACAGCTCCTACTATGACAAAATAGAAAGCTGGAAGTAGGTGTTATCTGCTTAACTCAGAAACATCCACAGAAATGCAAAGTATTAGGTAGCCTTTACAGAAACACTCAGTGAAGCCTTTGCAGCTGAATGTCTTTTAAATACATGTCACATGAATATTCAGTCAGATATGCAAATTCAGGGTTTCTGTTACTTTAGTAGATTGATTTGTTATTTGAGATCAAGGCATAGATCACACCAAAAGCGTATCAAAATATCAGACCTTTTAATAATATTCTTGTACAGAATATACTGCAGGTAGTCTTGTTTGTTTTCTATTCCTCTTGGCAGTTTGCTTTCTTTCTACAGGAAAATAAAACCTAAATTCCTTTTAGTTTTGTCACTCCATATGCTTTGATAAAGTGCTTCATCACTGAGGCTTTACAAATAAGCTGAAAAGGAGGTTTTGATACTGTAATACCAAATCTGTGCAGTATCCAACATCTCTGAATTAGTTATATATTGCAGATAAATGCAGATAAATGCAGATAAAAGATCTGGAAAGTCAAACAGATTCAAGATAACTCTCTATTTCACAAGTAGCTAACTGGGTCTGTAATATATTCAGGCCAGTGAGAGAATGGGCAGGATTGCTACCCTATTTCAGGTACTATTTCAAAGCAGGTTATTCATCAATTTCTTTAGGTGTATTTTAAGAAAAAAAAAAATTTTTGACTGTTATTCCTAAAACTCTTTCAGAGAAAAAAATTAAATTTACTGGGGGAAGGTCTTTAAACAAAGATCAAAAGAAAGTAATTACTGACCACTGGAAGAACTCTTGGTTAGTTGAGAGGAGACATGTAAAGCTCTGCAAATCTACTATACATTTCAGGATATCAATAAATCAGGCAAGTAAATCCAAATTGCCAGGTGTCCTGAACTTCAGCCAAAAATCTCTCTACTTCCAAAAAAGACCTAGCACTCTTCACCTGCCCTTTCTCACTCTTACTGCCTTTTTGCCTCCCCCTTTCCAAAAGGATGCAAACAGTCACTGCACTGGGCAGTTTTACCTGCCTGGGTGAGGATTCTGTCTTCTCCAGATATTCTACCAAGCAGCTCTTTCCCTGTGCATTCTCTGGGAACAGCTGTTAGACATGTTGCTGCCATTCAAAATTATGAGTGGGCAGGACACCCAACAGTTTAGCTTCTGTATAATCCCATTACACAATGGAGGATAAAAGTTCTTTTTTTTTTTCTATTTCTCCCTCCCTCCCAGAAGAAGAAAAATCTCAGCTCAATTTTGTCATTCTTTAGTATTCTCTGTTCCACGGTTACTGTAAGGGATTAAAAATCCCTCTGCAGCACTCCTTTTTTTGTCAGTGATATCACTTGGCACAATAAAAGATGTCAGCTCCCCCTAAAAAGTCTACCTTATCTATGCTTTAACCACTGCATCTACAAAACTACTTTTAAAAGTTTCAAATGCAATATAGGCCAGCCAGCTTTATCTCCAGCAGGGTTTGGATGTTGACAGCAGTGCACGGAATAGGATGGCAATGAGTTTCCCAAGTGTAAGGGAAGGGTACCTCTCTCACTGATATTTGGCTTGGCTTTAGAATTTATTTGTAGGTTCCAGTGGTAGTGATAAAATTAATCTTCTTTGTCACAAATCAGCCAAGGCTCTAAAGCAGCTCAACACCAGACCACACAATCCAAGTGAACTTCAGTTTTAGGTGCATAAGTTCCCAAAACTCTGCTCTAACTAAGGTGAGTATTATATATCTGCCTTTTTCCTTTGGAATCTGTGGTGCTTCCTCTACAGGATCTTGTGCAAATGAATGGTGTTGCTGGAGCTATTTGCTTCATTTAGGAAACTCTCTTTAATTTCCTTCCATGTTAAGAAGCTGGTATTCCAAAAGAACAAACTGCAGAAGAGATGTGATTTGCAGCCACAGTTATCTGTTAGTCAGGCAACAAGCTCATCAATGATAATAAGCAAACAGGAACTAAAGATCTGGGGGGAAAAAAACCCTGTGAGAAGTGAGGAGAAGAGAAACTTCTAGAAGAGCAATAAAAGAACTGAAGGGAAGCTTCTAAATAGCAGCAGAAAAATACAAGCAATGTTGGCATAGTTTGTCATCACAACTTTTTACATTTACTTATTTTATATATAGTTATACTGATATAATTTACATTTTATATTAAGTATATGCATAAATATTTATCATTTCACTACTACCAAAAAGCAGACATTAGGAATTTGTTTTATGACCCAGAAAGGACATCTGCCAATAGCAAAATTATGCTCATAGATTCAAGATTTTACCAATTTTACTAATTGAGCAGCTCAGTGGCTGCTTAGTTTTTATTTCAGTGCTCTGACACATAGAGAATCACACAAAATGTGTCTGACAGGAACAGTCTCTCTCCAGAAGTAAGGAATGTCACAGAGCATGCCATGAGTGACCATGACATGGATGAAAGGAAGCTCTCTATACTGATGAACCCAGGGTACAGAACTGGAAAAGTTGGATGGCCATTTCACCTTATGCAGCTATCAAACGTTCTACATGTAATTTTTATTATGATCAATAAAACCAATTCCCAGTCCATTGCAGATGGACTCTATTTAATTCCTACTGTCATCATCTTTGCTGCTACTGTGTAAAATGTAATGATAATTCCATCACAGAGCATTGCTGCACGTAGATCAGATTACCTGGGTCAATGTAATTGTTATTAATGTGTCAATGATATTGGCCTAAGGCTCCATTGATTTAAAATAAATCTCCATATTGTTTAGTTACAGGGCAAATAATGAGATTAGCTCAGCTGGTCAGAGCATGGTGTTAATAAATGTTGAAGGTTTGATCCCTGAGCAGGCCATTCACTTAGGAGCTGGATTTGGTGGCTCCTGGTGGGCCCTTTCCAAATGAGAACATTCTGTCATTTTGGGAAACATGGACAGCTTTGTGTACAGATTTGTTCTTCATATCTAAACAGATTCTCAGCACGGCTTCTAATTCTGTGACATATCAATTTTAATAAAGACTCAAAAACTCCGTGTCAACCATATGAATTAATCATAGGTTTATGAAGCTGTCCTAGAATGCATTCTGGGTAAACAGAAGAGAACATTACAAATATAAACTCTAAAACGATTACATGTTGTATAGTTCAGGAAATTATTAATATATATTTTAGTTGGAGTATATACATTACAGAAAGAGTAGTAAGGTACTCCTTTTAATGGTAAGAGATTATTATGAAGTTTTAGGTCAGAAAATTATGTGACACCGTTTTGGGGAGTTTTTTCTTACTTTTCTTTCTTAGTCTGTCCATGTACCAAAGGAAGTCACTCTTCAATTACATGAGACACCAAGGGTTAAAAATTAACAAAACCAGAACACAGAGTGTTTTTAGAAGTAAATTCAGGCAGATGCTGTAGTTTTTTTCTAATATTTATAAATTTCATATTAAATTGGATAGCCAGTGCAATGTGCTAACATTTGTTAAGTCAACAAGGATCTCTCTGAAGTAAATTTATTATACTAAGACTGGGAGAAGTCTATCTGTAGCTTATAAAGCACAGAGATATTTCTCAAGGTATCAAGTATAACTATAAAAACTGATTCATGAAGTAAATAATTTCCAGATAAAAGCTATGTTGAAAGTCTTCATTAATGTTGCAAAGTCTAGCAGCTGGCATTTAGGAAAGGTCTGAATCAGAGTTTAATACACTACTGTTTAACTGAAGGTCACATTTTCCATAAACCCAAATTAGGCATTTCTGAGACATATATCTGGAAATGTACTCTGATGAGGCACTGATATTATTTACAAGTTACACAGTAAATATTTAAGATTAATTCTTTTCCCTGTGCTTTTTAAAATCTTCATGGTTTTTAACAGCATCCATTTTGTTTGTTTTAATGATACACAAAAGCAATTATTAGTTGGTACTTCCTGCCTCATAAGCCTTGTATTTACAGCCCATTCCTCTTTCAATTTTGACAATATCAAGTCATGGTAAAAGAATTGTCCATGCTGAGATCTAGACTTTGGATTTGTTTGTTTCTTTTTGTGTTAAACACGGTTTAAATTATTAAACAGTTATGGGCTTCATCTTTGCATTCATTATTCCTCTTTTGTAACCATCTTGTACTCATATCTGAGTGTCATTAAGTATCACTACTCAACAGAATACTCTAAACTCTCCTTCAGTGGAACGTGTATGTAATCAAGCTCCTTTCAATGACAGAGGCAAGCATGCATTTGCTGTGATATCTGGATTATTATATTTAGTAATTTTTAAACACCTAGTTTCACATCAACGTGAAATATACCAATGCATCAATACCAATATCGTTGTTAATTTTCAATATTTTTTATAAATCTTACCAGCCCCAGGAAGGGCTTTTCTGATAAACTCCCTTATCTATACTCCTATTCTGGTCCTTCTATATAGGAGGACATTGATTAAAGTCCTCAGAACCACATCATTATGTCACTGAAAATTAAACTCTTCATCTGCTTTGCCATCTTGAAAATTCTCCCAGCTGCTAAGAAACAAAACAACTCATCTAGAAAAGCCAGCTTAACAAAACTGAATCACTCCATTATTACAGATACCTTCATCTTCTGGCTCCTCATCTGCTCTGTCTCAACATTTGTTTAGAAATTCACTGGAGTGGAAACTAAACTTTAGTATAAATGTATAGGATAGAGTCTTGATCAGCTTTAAGATGTCTGGGTGTCTCACCAATGTAACTAGTAAAACAGAAGAAATGAGACCTACCTTGGGAGCACAGTAACAGGTCATGCAGAAACTTCCCTCCTGGTGTCAGACTAGTTCAGCATCTTTTTAACACAGACATCTGAAATATGAAGATGTAGAGTGAGATTATGGCTCCAATGAAGTCCATGCTTTATTTTTTGTTATCTTATTTTGGTAATAGTGTAACTTGCAGAACATCAATGTGTAAGATTAAGTTTAGAAAATGGAATATAATTTTTCTCTTTCTCTGTTCTGCAATAGCTTTATTATTGTATTTACAAGCAGCATGACAGAATGTTCTTGTTTTCATCCTTGGTTTTGTAAAGGAGCTATTTATTTTTCCTTTCAAGCTTGTGAATCTGATAGCAGCGTGTCAGTTTTGTAAACTTGACAGATGTGTTCTGTTAAGGGAGGAGATCAAAGGGAAAGCTGGTGGGCCTCAAAGCTTTGGCTGTGACAGGATGAACTCATCACAGAGGACTGTGCTGACAAGAGCTGCTGGCTCAGGGATGGAGAGCCAGGGGTCCCCTGTGCTGGCTGTGCTCTCACACACAGGACAGGCTCTGAGCATGGCAGGCAGGACACAGGGCTGCCAAGAGGGCCATCCAGCAGCCCTACACAGGGCACTGAAGCAAGAACACATCAATTCCTGTCGGGGGCAGCTGTGATGGGACAAGAGACAGCGCTGGGCAAAGGTCAGGACTTGTGGGAGCTGCCAGGTGAGGCTGGTCACAGAGCCCAGCAGTGAAATCAGACCCCACAAAGAGGTGATGGCTTTCATTCTTTGCTCCAGTTCCTTTTTCCTTCCTTTTTCTACCAGCTGCCAGCATAACAAAGTGAACACAGTTCACCTCATTCCTATTGTGAATGATCTTGCTTACAGATCCATGAACAGCACTTAAGAGGGTAAAATGCTTAAAGTGTTCTCCACACTTAAGGGAAAAACAATTAAATGCTCTATTGCATATGCTGAGTTCTCAAGTGGCCCCCTAAACAACGTTTACTTAACTAGAGCTCCACCTGTATCAATCTACAAATCAGCACCTCAGAGACTCTTTTTGCATTCATATCTTTGGGCTTTTACACATACAATTCTGAAAACAAAATGCTGGTTTCCTTGCACAGCCACATACCACTGGATAGCACTAAAAGAGGAAATTTTGTTCAATGGAGATGGGATTTCATACTTACTTTTTCACTGTTCTAACAAGTTTATCCATGAATGTCACAAATGTGTTTGAAAAGACTGATCAACACCTCCCTTGGGAGCTGAAATAAATGCAGAACAGTAAGAGAAACTTCTGCATTTCAAAAGAGGTTCTTGGGACCAAGTTGGTTGCAGAGAAATATAACAGGGACTCTTCCCTTCTTTTAACTAGCTTAATACAGTGATTTTGAGATTTATTTCTTACTTATGCCCCCATGTTTGTCAGTCATACTTACTCAGTTATTACCCATTCATTTGCTATTCTGTAACTTATGTTAATTCATTTTACAACAGAGTATGCAGGGATTCTTCCTCCTCTGTTTAAATAAGGCATAAAACTTAATGCTAACCTCCACAAGTCATGATGAACTTGTCAGGAATATTTATTATGTGACCTAAAAATCTAAGATTTTCAGTTAGCGATATTCTTCATTAGCTTATTTATTTCTTTTTATTTTTACTATTTTATCAGCTTGTATTGATATGTCATTTGTGATCCATACAGTTTACACTGCAGAGTTAATCAGGTCAAAATAAAATGAGAAGTTGATCAGATATTTTCATTGATTTATCAGTTCTAATGACAACATACTGGTGAAAAGTTTTAAAGAATGTCACATAATGATAATGAAACAATCTTGCCTCATGATAGTCCATTGTATTGACAAGTGGCACAGAAAATCCATTCAGTGTTACCATCATGCTATTAGAAACATCTTGAAAAGTGGATACTTAGTTATTGAATTTATCAGTTGGAAAAAATATAAATTAATATAATGTTCTTAGCCTGTGAGTGTGAAAACAAAATACTGGTTTTGTCTCACTAAAACCAATATATACTACTAAAGTTGGACTGAAACCAAAATGGGGCACAGTGCTTTTCAGTGACATTTAAGAGCTTATTGACTAAAAGAAAGCTTCTTCTAAAAGAAACTGGGTACTTTGCCACATCTATCTCATTAACTTCAATGGGATTTTTGGAAAATTAGGTCACTAAGTTGCCACTATGAAAAGTATTAATGTAATACTTTCCAACATTTTCATCTGTCTTAACCCCAATACTTGAATGCCTAAATGTGTATCTATAAATCATCAACTTCTTGATTTTTCATTCTGTAATTTAACTGAAGCTCAGATTGACCTCAGCACTTCTAAAAATACAGCCTGTGTTTACTTAGAACTCTGTATTTCGAAACAAATCTTAAAATAGGCATCCCAAATAGACAACACTGGTTTAATTTACCTAATTTAATAGTCTGTTGTCACCAAATATTTAAATAATTTTTCTTTGATTTTACCAACATACCAACTGTTGAACAAAATACTGGGAAGCAGAATATACACACTATTAGCATTTTGCATCTAAGCAGATTTTAGGCCAAAGGAGGACACAAATATAATTGAAATAAAAATTTTTAATTCCTTTCCCCTCAAGGTCTCTTTCTTGCCTTCTCCGCTAAGTCAGTGCTAACTGTAAGAATCTCTGGCACACATAAAGAAATCTTAAAAATGTATGTGGAACACTCTTTACTGAAACTATTCTATGGAAATCAAAAGAAAAGTTAAAACATCATAATCCAAACAAAAGAATCAAATAATTACAAATACCCTCAAATAAGAATAAAATTATTGTAGAAATGAAAACTTCTCTTTATACAGCACAGATTGGCAAAAATACTGAGCAACTTGTGATTGGGGACAACAAATCAAAGATCCTTGTGAGACACCACTTTTAGCAAAGGAGTCATTCATGCCAAGAAAACTCTGAACAAGTTATATTGCTATGCTTGGAATGGTATTTATACCTCTTCTGTTTAATGTGTGTAAAATACAGTTTAGCTAATTACACTTTTGCCTACTGGAGAAATCTATCGATGTTCCTAAAATCATTTATGGATACTGATTGCCACAATAATATGGATATTAACAAAAACACCTTAATTTGTGGCATTTACTGCTGACATGGCTGTTACAATTCCATAACATAATTTGCCCATTTCTGGTTTGTTTGCTTGGCTTTTTTCAATTTAAAAATCTTCAGACAGTGAGAGAGGCATTTGTAACAACCCCCCTTGACATGGAAGCAGCCACTGCAGCAGTTCAGACTCATTATTTTAATCACTGTGCAGCATTTACAGCTGGAAAGGAGAAGAGCTGCTTCCATTGGCTCCATCTGGCAAGCTGCCTGTCATCTTAATGGACATAAATTCCAAGACTTCTTACACCCCTGGCCATGCTTGAATTCATCCCTCTCAGCACAACATTTAACAAGAGCACTTTTAAAAAAACCTAGTTGACTGAACTATCAAGCCTGGTCTTCAGGGTTAATAGCTATTTGCCTCATTAAAATGCTTAGAAAACATTTTTTTTAAGGCTTTCTATGGTTATTAGGTTTTTGATTGGGGTTTTTTTTTTCCTTTTTTTTTTGCCCTCCATCAGTTTCCATCATCAAGAGTGATTCTTCTTTTAAAGCAGCAACAAGACTAAATTAAACTGTGGACTTAACTATCACCCTGTCAAAATTTATCAAAGGATCTAGCCCTAAAATGGGGGTCTCTCATGCAGAGTTACAGCAAAGGTACAACTCAGTGGGGAAACAATTCCCCAGGATTTGCTCAAAAACATAACAGAACACAAGACATATTCATCAGGCTTTATGTTCTTCAAGATTTAGACAACAGAGGGGAGAGGAATTTGTGATTAATATATTTTTGGCAGCCCAAAGAGGAAGTCTGGCAGTTGTTGAACTAAAATTGTGTTATTTTTGTAAAGTCTACAAATGTATGCATACTTCATATACGTGTCTTCTTAATAATTTGGGGAGAGGCATACATAAAGAGAACACAGAGAAGTCTAACCTAAGGAAACATTGATTTAAAAGGCAGAAGACAGCATTTTAAAAAGAAGAAAAAAACCAAAATAACTGGAAATGGGAAAAAAAAAGTAGAAGATATGGCTGTAATGATCTATTTTCATAAAGCACACACTTTGCAAGTGAAGTGATAACTGAACAATAATTGGTTTTGTAGTACCTACACATCAACTGTAGGCAGCTGATCCATGCTGTGAAGGAAACTGCAATTGAAAATCAGATTCCAGTTTCCAGCTGCCAATAAATCAGATAATTTACATTTAAACACTTAAGCCTCACATTTTTGTTTTACAGACATGCATGGCCACGTTCCATTTTTAGCTTCAGTAGATCATTTGCAAATGAATTTAGGGGTGATAATGGAGCTTCATAAAACAAACATTTACACTAATTTAAACCACATTAAAGTAGTTTTATTCATCCCATTTGCCATAGCTTTTGTTTTACAAATTTTCTCCGTGCATTTGCATTCCTAAAATTAATAAAATTAATATTTTTTGAAAATTGCAATGTCTCTGTAATTACCTTGGATACAAATTCCACACATTTCACTGCCTTCATTAAGCCTGCAGTCATATGTGGCTCAGAACATTAGTAATTAAGTGGTTAATGGACAGTTTACTTTTCCAGGCTGCCTTCAAATTTTTATCAACCTCTCATAGCTTGTTCAAGCAATTTTAGCCTTTACATACTGATATATCCCTTCTTCCCTGGCTGAAGGAATCACCTACATGGAGTTTCAGGGAACTGAGAGCACCGAATAAATTAGTTTATTTCACTGAAAAGGTTTCTTCCTAATAAAATGTTGCTGCCTGTAGTAACAAAAACTATCCATCTGTAAATCACATTGTGTCTATTAGCAGTTAATGAAATACAAGAAAACTTTTATTCCCCACAGTATTAAGAAAAAAGGGTGTGTAGATTAAGGAAAGATTCAGCCCAGATTCCTAGCAGGTAGCCCACAAATTCTCAAAAGTGCTGGTAAATTTAAGAAAGGGATGTCACGTGGGAAGCCAGAAACAAGTAAAAGAGCAAACTGTAAATAAATTTTTCTTGTGCTCTTCCCCCAAGCCAGGGATCCAAAAAACTTGCATATTACTCCAGTAGCTCATATGACACAACAAGATTCAGAAACACACCAGGTTTCTACTTCACACTCTGATGACCAAATCCAGATCTTTCCTACTCAAGTTGAAGGCTTCTTTTGAAGACAACTAAAGAAAAAACTCTCCAAAGCATAGAATGACAAAAGACAAATACTGGTTTAATTAGAGGAAACCCAACACCTTCAATTTGTTGGTAGAACCAACAAGGGCAGGGGTCAGACCTCCAGCCCCTGCCCTAGGGTGTGCATGCCAGAGATGGGGACAAGAATGGGGCAGGACTTTCTGCTCACAAGTTATTATTGAGTATCTCACTAGCTATCAGGTATTTTCTCTCAACGTCTTCTTTGACAATGATTAGATTCACAAAACGTTCTAAGTGATTTCAAATGTCCTGGAAAATCATATTCTTGTCATCTCTGGTTAGTTATCAGTTAAGAATGCCCTGCCTACATCACTGGCAGATCAAGAAAGGATGCAAAAAGCCAAGCATTTTGAATGGTTTAAGGCTTTGTTTTTGTTTTGATAATCAGGATCCAAAACAGCTAAAGCTATTGAAGCTTTGGAATTTCATCAAATGCAAATTTTCAGCTTTGGTACACGGAAGGTTAACACTCTACTTCTCAGCCCTGGAGTGATACATGAAAATATACAGTCAGTGACTTCAGGAAACACATCTAATCCCTGCATGTACATTTTTCACTCCACCAACTACTCTGGTGGTAGCCAGTAGATCTAATTTCATCAAGCTTGTGCTCCTGACAGCAGTCACATCAAATTAAAGAATCTTCCAGACTTAGCTGGCACCTTCATCTAAGCCTTTATATCAAATAATATGCCTGTTGCCTTCATCATGCAATCCTTAATTATGTGAAAATCAGCAGACTGCTGCTTGTGCCAGCACAGAAAATGAGGAAAGAATAGTGTTCCTTGCAATGCACATGGCTGGACATCCTTCAGAGACATCTGATTTGATTGGCAGTAACAATATTCCATTGATGCTCTTTTTCACATCTATAACATAAGGCCCTTTTCCTAAAGAATTAGCTTATGCATGCACACGTTAAAACCTGCATTTTTCTTTTTCTTGGCGACAGAGATGCTGCAAATTTTAGTTCTGGTTTTTAAACAGATGCTACTTGGTGGGTAAGTGTATGATGTGCCCCTAGGCCGACAGTATTTTGCTTTAAGAAAGATGAGGAGGATGGCTGAAGATTGTTTACTGCAGAAGCATGCTATGCATAAATCTCATGGGAGACTCATAAAATATCTTACCCAAGTCCCAAACAAAGATGTTCTAATTACCTGAAGTCAAATACAAACCCCAAAGGGGATCAAGGTCAACACAGCAAGCTAGGTGCTCCATCTACAATCTAATTAATTACATGCCACTGACCCAGAAAAAAAAATCTAGAAGCAACACAGATACCTCTGGTGCTGGAACAGCATCTATCAAATGTTCCCTCTGGGGCTCATCATTACCTGACATCTCCACTGCTAAAACCATCCCTAGGAATCTTCTCATTTCCTATAACCTGATCATTTGGGCAGGATGCTAGTACCTAACAAACTGCTCCATGCTAAATTCCTGCAGAAAGCATCATAAAAGGGATTTTGTTTCTTGTAATATCCTGCCTCTCATTACCAATGCAAAATATTTTAAAAAAAAAACTTACTTGGAAATCACATTCTGATATTTACCAAACATTTCAGGAAACCTGGCCAGAAGGAACCTCTGAGGACTCTTGTCTCCTTTAGTTATAGAAGAACCAAACCCCAATAACTTCACCAATAAGATAACAATGAAATATTTTTTAAATGGAAGAAAACAGAACTATGCATAGACCAGCTGGAAGACACAGACATTTGTCTATATTAGGTATTTAATAGATCCCTTTTTTTTGTTTTGTTTACCTGATATCTCAGCTGGACAGGGATCTGTTGTATGTGCCCACAATCTATTATCAATAACAAATTAAGAAGTAATCAAATTCATGCATGACAAACATGCCCTACAAACGTTTCTTGCTAATGGCTCAGCACAACTGCTCTTTTCAATGATGTCCACTGGTGCACTGAGGAGAGCTGAAAAAGCAAACGAGAAAACTGCACTGGAAAAATAAAAAGAAACTGCTGTAAGGATTATCTGTTTCTCACAGTTGGATGACTTTTCAGGGGGAGAAGCACACAGGGCTATTGGCAAGAAATTAATATTAAAATATAAAATGAAAGGGACCGTATGTCAAGTCCCAGGACTGTGAAGTACTGTGAGTGTGAACTGTAAAAAGCATTCAATTGTTGCAACTGTATTGAACTGTACACTATTGCATTTCTTTTTGTTTATTGCCTCATGCTACAAATATTCCCTGATTCCAAATCTCAGCCACATGCAGGAAAATATATTTGTGCTGCAATCTAAATGGACTAATAAAAAAACAACGTTCAACCATTTGGAACTGAAATATTCATGAGATACTCAGGGAACAATGAAACTGAAGTGCTTCAGCTATCCTCAAGGAACAAGAGCCAAGAACATACAGGAATAACTACAGAGTGTCCTACTGTGCCTTCAAACTTTGCTCTTTAATTTTCTCCTGCCTTTTACTCTTCTTATTTCAAATCAAGCAACTTCATTCCCATGTAGTAGATACCACTCCTGGTTGCCCAAGTGGCTCACATCCATTTATTTAAATTTTAGCCTGTATTAAATTACTATGAAAGCAAAATAGGAGACTACTCTGCCTACCTGAGTGAACTCCCTTTGCCACAGTGCAGTCCTGCAGCCAGATTATGCATTTATCTGAGAGTGTGCATCTTCATGTGAGTCCAAATCAATACTGAAATTCATTTTAAAAATTTCTTAAAATTGAATCCTCAGTCTCAGGGAAAACTGCATATCCCTTGCTAGAATTAAATGATACAACTGTTGAGAACTAGCTCTAGCTCAAGCTTCTTGAGACGTGTATTAGCTGACCATTTCCTGCTTCAATCAAACTTATGACCCAAATAAGAAAAACAGTTTCCTAATTAAAACTGCAAGCAGTAAAATGATATTATCTTAGACAGTTATTTAGAAATCTGGGTCAGTGCTATTCTTGCCAGGAATTAAATGGGTCTAGAAATAATGAGCAATGGGGCCAGCTATTTTAAACTGCTGCAGCTCTGTGCCCCAAACCCTTCTGACTGACATCTGTGGCTGAAGAGGATGTTATTATCTGTGCCTCTTCAGTATCTGCTGGTCTGGGCTAGCAGAAAGTAAAGTAAATTCACACGATGCTGTTTATAATTCTTTATTCTTAGCAGATGTGTTGCTATCTGTAATGTCAAATATATCTACCACTTTTCTCTTCTTTTTAATAGATGTCCTTTTTCAGAAGGGAAGGTGGAGGATTCCAGCAATAGCCCAGAAAAGGTCTCTGTTTCTCCCATATTTCACTGATATATTCAGTTAACCCATACATTTTCTCTCAGCCTTATACACAGGAAGGCAACTAAAACCTAAATAAAAAGATAAAGCAGGTAATCAGCCTGCTAAGTCTGGAAATAAAAAATACTTGAGAGAACTTTTCAAGGAACCTTTGATCTCTTGTGACCATTTCAGACCATGTTCAAACTTCCAGGACTGCCTTTAATGCCTACACTACAACTTGCATTTTCCTTTTGGTGTAACATCCAGCACTGCCTACTCACAACTTTTCTTTGCACATCCTGTAGGGAACAAGGCTGCTCTGGCTGCCTCTCTTCCAGCTCCCCAAAGCACCACCTGCAGCACCTCTGTGCACAACCACCTCTCCCCAGGTCCCACTTAGGGCTTCTGCACCAACACCTAAACAATGTTTCAGGTCAGGAAATATTAACATAATCCAAAACCACATCTCTAAACCCAGGAGTAACCTGGAATTGTTTAAATTCTTGCTGACCAAAAGATATTTCAATAAGAAGAAAAAAATTTGATATGAATTATCATCAATTAAACTGTTCTTTTTAAAAGCTTTTTCTCTAGAAAATACACACAACACAAAAAAAAGAGCAATGTAAACAAGTTTTTGTGCTTTCTGAAGGCACTGTATGTAACAGAAAATAAATATAGTTTCACATTTGCAACTCAACCATTAGTTTGGTCTATTGAAATTATTACTCTGCAGTCCTGTTTGATTCCAAGTGTGGCAAATAATTATTGTGTTTCCAGGCCTATTAACAGAATTCTGAATCCAGCTCAGTTAAGTCTCCTGAACTTTGTGGTTACTATCAACAAAAATGAATATATATATTAAATTTTTATGTACAGAATGGCATAACTGAAACAAGACATATAATTTATATATGAACTTTTTAAAAAATCTAGTAATTTATTTGAACTATGTAGAAACTAACAAAACAGAATTTATTTATAAAAATAAATGAGAGAAATTAAAGGAAAATATAGTATTTTCAACAATTTTGATAATAATGCTTATCTTCTAGAATATCAACCTCGAAATTTCTCTTCTGCAATATCATTTTTAGTTCATTATTTTGGTTGAAGAGCTGCTCAAAGCATTGGATTTCAATGCACAAACCTCTTGCTGTGAAGAAATTAATGACCAATTATTTTCTTAATCTCCCCTTTGAAGAACTGCCAGCCAGCAGTAGTTATGTTAAGCATTTATCTATTGAGTTACTAGAGCTTTAGATTTGAATCTGTGCTATAGATGATACCTTCATTTTCTAAGGTATCTTTTTGGTATTATCCTAAAGAGAAAGTCTGTTCTTCACAACACGTGTGGAATAGCAAAACACCTGTTCTGCATGGAACAAGACCTACTTTTTCCTGCCTCATAACGGCAAAATCAATTAAACCTTGATTAATGTTTGGCTCAGTGTCACATGAATTTGTCTAAGAGCTGATGGTACAGAAGATGGCTGGATGCCAGCTCTCTGGAAACGCTGCACCCAGTGCATCCCTGCTCAAACACAGGTTTGCTTCCTCTCACTGCCAAACACTGACCACGGGAAGAATGAAGACCTAGAAATACCCATCCTGTCTCTTCTGTTTGCTATCAAACATAGCTAAAAATTCAACCAGAAATATGGACACAGTGCCAACTGCAAGTTTCAATAATATGCTTTAGAGTTAACACTCTACTTACTACTCCTTTTGTGTGATAGCATAAAGAACGCTAAACAAAATGCAAGATTGATAAAGCTGTCACATTCTCTCAAAATAAGAATTCTTGATACATCTCAGATACTTTGATTAAAAATTCTGTAAGTTTGAGTCATTCAGATCGATTGTCTGACTTAAGTCATCTCTACAAGCAATCTATCTTCATACTCAGGCAAAGAATGGCTAATGCTGTGCTGAGCTTCCTTTCAAGAAAGTAATAAACTGACTTCTGATTATTTGGCAATGCCAACCAGAAAGGGTGTAATCATATAAAAATTCAGTTTTAAATAATTTGCAGGAGCTCCAAACACACAGGAGGAGACAGTGTGCTAGAAATGCAGAAAAAGACAATAAAGTACAGCACACAACAAATTACATGCTGAGAATTCAAATGTCCTCTTGATGATACAGTGAGAATTAATCCTTCTTAACATGGACTAAGTATGTTCAACATGTTTAAATGTACACCTTCCACCTTCTGATCACAGCAAATGTGGAGCAGCATCTCATATATTTCACTGCCCATGGCTGCAGTAATATGTCCAAAAGCCCACTGATGCATTAAAAGCATTTCTACAATTATCAAGTCATTAAAAAGCTGCTAAGAATAGCAAGCAATAAATGCACAGGCAATTTGTGACGTTAGGAAAAGAAAAAAAAAACAACTCAAACTAATTGACAGAGAGTCATTATTATCAGTTTTGATGTGATACTAATGAATATTATTTGAATATTTAATCAACATTGATTGTATGGTTTAACAGCACCCACTGTGGTCAATAGCTCCACCCTGTGCTCTAGAGAAATATGAAGGTCAGTATTTGATGCCCTGTGTATTATTCAGTATTTATGGTAAAGCCATCTGTGTCACCTCTATCACTGAGCACTGGGCAAGATCCAGTTGCAGACAAATGCAAACTGGAATTAGAGCAACAAGTCAAGTTTAAACTTGCATAATGGCAGGTATCTACAAAGTGACCAGATTTCTCAATTATTTCAGATTACTTTTCTCAAAATGTCTAAGAATTTTCATCAGTGTCCACATTTAGATTTTAATTAGATATGCAGCAGGCCATTAGACCTTTATTTCAAATGCTGTTAGAATTGTTTGCTGGCTCTCTCTTCTCAAAAAGCCAAAATAGCTGACAATGGCTAATGACTACATATTTCACGTGAAAAAGGATATGCAGACATAATTACTGCTGCAATCTCATCAGAGCAGCCAAGTCTAATTAAGTGTCAAACTAGAGTTACAGAAGGGTTGTGCAACTTCCCCTGAAAAATGGCAACTCAGCTGTGGTGACACATAGACAATAAAACAATCTCAAGAGCAAAAGAAACATGACTGTTATGTAGCTTTGTGAGTAATATTATGGAAAAGACCCTGTTCTTTCACATTAGTCATCATATATTATTGACATTAAAACAAAACTGGAATATACAACCTGTAGCAAAGAAAACAAACTTATTGTAATACTCCTCCCCTTCATTAACAAGTCCTTCAAGCTGTTAATAACTTTTTAAATTGTTCTTCTCTCCAAATCAAATATAGGAGGGTCTCATAAGCCTTACCTCTCTTCCAATTCTAATTATTTACGTTTTTAATTACTACTATATCCTAATAATGAGCATATTGATTATTTAATTAAACTGATCCTTAAAACATGAATGTTCTGTATCCTGTTTGCAGGCACAAACAAACCTCATGGAAGAGTAGTGTGTTAGATGTTCAGAAACAAAGACAGGCAGGAAATTGTGTTATTGACCTGTCGACCTGCTACTTTTCAAACAGCTTTCCTCATTCCATGTTGCTCTCAGAACTTTCAATTTCTCATAAAAATCCAGACAGAGTCAAAAGCCCAGCTTTTAACCTAACCTTAGTGTATACTACGTAAAGTCTGGTTCTCAATAATCAAAGATGTAAAGATGACACATTTTATATTCTGTTTACCATCCTGCACATACACACTGACATTCCTCATAATTTCTTCTTTAATGCAGCAATGACTTTTCCTCATTTGAGAAACACCCCCTAGAAATAAAAGGCTGTGGCTCAATCACATCCCATCATTTCTAGAAATGGCTGCCCATCTCAAGTTAGATGAACTAGATGGACTCTTCTTTTACTTCTTCCACAGACGTCAGTAATTTTCATATTTGTGTTGAATAATACCGATCCTTGTCTAATTTAAAAATGTAATTGTGTTTCAAGTCAATTCCTGCTACACTACTTATCATGTAGAGCAACACAGCTATGCTAATGCTTGCTGTGGTAACAATACAGAATTTGCTCAGATTTTACTATTAGGAGACACTAAACGCTTCATGTGTGGCATGCTAATCTTGTTCTAATTCTTCATCCATCTCTTTCCAACTTTCCTTCCTTCCTCATCCCAAATAAGCTGACAATCTCGTGCCATTGAATATTATTACACTTCCCACAACTCTTCAGTATGTATTTTATCTTGCTCAAGGAATCCTACTAATAATATGAATATGCACATGGAATATCAGTCACCTTTTCCTCAGTTAGGACAGGTATTTAGTTTTTTAATAACTTCTATTAAAAATTAAAAAAAAAAAAAGGCAGAAGTTTTACACCACCTCTAACCCAATCACAGTTCTGATTTTCCTTCCTATTCACAAGCAATGGTGTCTATGCTATGTTCCAATCAAACATCATTCTGCACAGGGGATGGAATATCAGGCTTACTTAAAGAAATTACAAATAAATCTTGAGCTTTTCAGGAAGATTATTTTGGGTTTCTTTGTTTGTTTTGGCGGGGTCGTCATTTCGGATTAGTTTTGTGATCTGCTTTGTCATACCAGCAGTTTGAAAGGGAAGACATGACAGAATCACTGGAATAACACAGCCCACTCCTACTGGTGATTTGAATGAAGGTATTTGAGATTTGCACTTTCCACATAATAACTTTGCTGCCCTCATAGAACACTCCTTACCTGCAAAAACAGATAGGCTGTTAAACTATTTTATCTTTTCCCTATGAAAAAATCCATGAAAATCAGAAAGTCACTTTGACTTTTTTTCAAAACAGCTTGTTCAAAGTACAGTCAGTGCTACACAGTACTGAAAACAAACCTTCATCACAGAGTCTGACTTGAAGAATCAATGTATGCATCCCACAATACCTGATTATCTGCTGAGATAAGGGCATGCATCATCCCATCCTCTCCACCCTCACTGAAAATGGCATCCCTGTGCTTCAGCTGAGCTGCCAAGCGGGGCAGTCAGAGATGTGAGCCACATGATGCCCCAAAATCTAGTACCAGCAAAGAGATGGAGTGAAGGACTTAACAAGACAAGAGTGCAAAGTGAAGTAATAACGCACTGTTTATGCACTTACATTAAATAAACTTGTTTTCCTAACTGATGTGGGCAGTAAGATACACTACTTCACAGAAGAAGACAGTTTAATTACCACTGAAATGAAACAATATTCAGTAAAAGACAAAGACAACTTATTTCTAAGCATAAATGCTGTTTATATCCTGCATTATGGCTTCTCTTTCCTTGTATGTTTTATTTTACTTTTGATGCCATTCATTAATTTTGGGATATCACTCACATGATAAGACTAAATTCTAGGAACTCTGAAGAATATGAGAACAAACTCATACTCACCAGAACAGAACCTGTCTGTAAAAATCACAAAACTGCAGCCAAGAATTTACAGTCTAAATGGGTTTTCAGGCTTTTGTCTCAATGGAGCTCTGTCCATTCAAGCAAGCCTGCAATGCTGGCCACAGGAAGACTGTGAAATACCACTATGAAATAAAAATAAATTGGAAAGAAAATAAGCTACTGAAGTGACACTCATATTTCAAAGGCATTGTCTTTGAGGATGACAAATAAATTCTAGGAAATTTCCAGTGGTCTTAAAAATGCTGTTGATCTTACGAAAAACAAAATATCCCAGGTAACTGTTTGTCTCTCTTACCACAAAAATATACCCATAAATTTCCTAAAATGTTTATCATAATATCATTTTCAGAACCACACAGGTAAAGTATAAAATTCACTTGCAGAAGGGGCTTCTAAAAATACCTTAAAAAACCCCAGAGGACTAATGTTTCTCATTGTCTCTGTATATGACAAACTGCTTAAAATACTTGCTGTAGAAGTCTTGCTAGAGTGAAATTTTAGTACTGTAAAATCTTTGTAATTGTTCCTTGTATTTGGTGCAACTCAGCACCGTTGCTGTCACTGGCTGTTCCACAGACATTTAAGAACAAAATCCAAAACCATGAAGATCATTTTTCCTATTACAGAGGGTACCATTACAAGTGAATCTCCAGTTTTAAATTCATATTTTTGGGGTTTTAATTAACAAAATACAAAACTCAAGACTGCAATTCTGTTGTTGCAAAGACCAAAAGTCATCTCTATACAAATGCTATTTTGAGCAATGCATATTGGAATTGAGTTAAATATTAACACACTACTCATCTCCCAGAGTCAAAATTATTATTCTGTAATAATCTGTAAAAAATGCAGGAACGTTAAGCATAAGAATTAACTAAATTGAGTCCAGATGATGGCCCCTTCAAATAAAGTATGAAAGGCTACAACAAGAAATAGAAAAGATATACTGAATATAAACATTTTGTACCACATGATCAGCAGAAACTCATTGCATCTGTAAAAAGCAATGATGTTTAATATGTTAGGAAAAGCAGACAGCCTCCAAGAGACTATGTTCCTCTGATGTCTTCCTCACTGGTTTTCCATCCACACTTTCTTAACACCTAGGACTCCCTTATTGAAAAATTCCATGAATTTTTTTTCAGAACAAGGTATTTTTTTTTTACAAATGCAGGTTCTTATTATGGCTGTCAAATACTGTCAGACAAATTTAACTCACAGAGCATCAGACAGGCATGGCTGATGGTTGTACAAACCTGGACCACAAATTTAAAATCTGCCCCGTCCTTATGATCTACTTTCAGCAGACAAATGTCTCAATACAAAAGAGATTAATAAATCTGGGGGCTTGTGAGGGCATCAAATGGCATTGTGTAAACACAATATTTATTGTAGAAAATTCAACAACTATTCAGGGACTCTGCAAACATATTAGAAGTTTTGCTCCACTAATATGATACATTACATGATAAAGTTTTCATCTTTCTTCATACACAGTCTTACACCTGTGGAGAAACTTCTCCAAATCTTCTCCAAATACACAAAAATTTACTTTAATAAACTTAAGAGCTCTGTGATAGAGTTCCATTTGGAGTGTCTCTTTCACAGAGGATTGCTTCATTTTCATCTCACCTCAATACAGAGAGAAAGGCAATTATTCATGAAGGAAGGAATACCAGTATCACTGATTTTATTACAAAAAGAATTAAAATAGATCAAAGCCTATCCTACTAATAAAAAACAGGTTTGCTAGACGTACTTTTATCATCTTGAAGAAGATGGAGTTTTCCAATCTTATGAAATTATGGCCAGATACAAGAAACTATATAAATCCAAAACACCTTGATTAAAAAAATAGAAAACAGCAAAAAAAGCTGAAGTCTCTGCTTGTCTGGTAGCATCTGGTAACATACTAACTGACTAAGAAATTTATACATCTGAGAGGTTTGGGATCAGAAGAATGAAGGGGGTTTAAAGGGAATTATTAAAATTTGTCACATTTACATTACTGTGAGGAAACTTAACTGAGCCTTTGAAAGCATTTCAGTATTTGGTGAAAACCAGACCCTGAAATAGAGCAATACATTCTCTTCTGTCATTCCGTGCCTCTCCAATTACCAAGCTTCAATCCACTTCTCAGAGGAGTAAGAAACATGAAAGACAGCTTTGTGAATGACTGATTAACATGGAAAAGATCATTTCTCCAAGATTATATTGTATTCCTAACAAGACCAAAAGTGTGCACTAAATTATTATTATGATAATTAACTTTGGCAGACTTTGTCTTATTGTTAAAAAGCAGTAATAAGGTACCTTAAGAGGCAGAATAATTACACTTAACTGCTGTAATTAGCAAGTTAATTCTCAGGTAAAAATGATTCATAACATAGGAATTATGCAACTGCTGCCATTTAGAGTCTTACTGCGATGCCTTCATATAATTTAAATCAAGCACTGTTAGTATTTCTGAACCTTTACTTCAATAAGGTAAGATTAAAAAAATCGGTTCAGGAAGGAGACCATTTCTTTTCTGCATAAATGGACTGAAATGTCTGAAACTGAGTATCAAAATATGCATACACATAATCCAAACGAGGAAAAAGGAGGGAGAGCAGAGTTTAATATTTGTACATACAACATTCGTGATATTAGTTTATTCTTTTTCCACTACATGCCATTCCAAAATCTTTTTTCACTTTCATTAATTTTTGTTTTTCACAGCAGGATCAAAAAACAAAAAACAAAATTTCAGAGAGATTTAATCTCCTGTTCTGTTTGTAGAGAATTTGTGCCAAAATTTGTCATTTCCTATAAATTAAATTGAATTTCTTTAATTGCTTCTATTTTTCTGGTGACCTACACTGCTGTTTCTGGGTGATCCTCAGAAAACTAAAAAACAAGTTATTTCAGCCATGTTTTATAACAAATGCTTCATCACAACAATAAAAATCCATTGCATGGTCACACCTTTAACAGAGAGAAATAAGGACATGGGCAATACTTGCAAGGCATTTTCAAGAATTTGTCTGGTATTGTCTAGTAGCTATTATATGAAGGGGCCTCGTCAGCACATCACCTTTTCTCCTCCTCTGATCACAGTCTGATCTTTCCACCTTCAGGCCAGTTTGTGACGAATTCCAAGATCTCTGGGGGATTGGGGTTGCCTGGTGAAGTTTCCTGTGCGATCAGCACAAGCCCCTAAGCTCACACACCATCAGTGGCACAGATATTTGGGGTGGCAGAAGCAGCAGTGCTTCAGTGCCAGTCACTCCCAAGGAAGCTTGAACCCCTTCCTAAGCTGCCGGGATCTCTTTTTCAGTTGGGGTACAAAGAGCCTCAGATTCTTTGTATCCCCAAATTCAGAATCTCAAGGGTCATCCTCGAGTTTCTCTGGGTACTTTTTGCCAGAGACCCCAGGAAGGCCCATTCTCCCTGGCTGCATCTTGTCCTAACTGGACTAGTCCAAAGGCTATTGTATAAAAAGATCTCTCTTTTAATTTGTTCAAAAGCTTGCTGTTCAGGATTCCTCCTAAAATCATTTTTCTTCCAGATCACCTGACAGAGAAGGCTTAAAATATGACTGTAGCCTGGAATAGGCATCCTCTCAAAACCCACAGTGCCTAGAAAAGCCTGTGTTTCCTTCTTGTTGGATGGCGGGGAGACCTGAGTGTATTGCAAGTGTTGGGGAGCCTCACCCTCTTCCAGTGCAGCCAGGATGAGCCCATGGCAAACATTGGAGCTGTGTTTCCACCCCTGGGGCAGTCAGTTCCAGGTGTCTGTACTGCACAGCCTTGCAGGTAAAAGCAAACCGTGCCCTGCGCTCTGCTGCTGAAAGAATAGAGAACACATCAGCATTTGACAATGGCACTCTCCATACAAACTTCTGCCAGACTACTTTTCTTTCACCTCTTTCATCACCTTATAGAGTGCTTTGGCTGCTCAGGAATGAACTCTCAAACCACTGGAGCAGAATAATCCTTCAAAAGCCAGGCCAATTTTTCCCACCTTCCATGCCACTCATGGCTATCCACCCTCAAGGCAGATCTCTGAATAACCTCCTGAGAAGCCTCTGTCTTGACTCTTAACCTGGCAGATGTAGCAACAAGAACATGCTTTCCTTAACATCCAAAGGGAATTCAAAATTCTCAAAAGCTGTTTTAACAGGCCTGAAGGAAGAAAGGCGAATGAGAACCTGGGAGAAAGCATCAGCCCCTGTTTCTCCCATTCCATTATTAATGGAATTTCAAAGACAGCATTCCCGATAAGGGTAGGAAAGCAGCACTGAATGCACATCCCAAATGCCCCTCATTGTCCTGGATGTTTTCATGTCATGAGCTGCTGTCTCACAGTGCAGCAACAAAGCAATCCTGATCCCTCTCCCTGCTCTGAAAAAGAGCACCATGGTGGGCACAGAGTGGAAACATGCACAGGGTTAGGTACCACAACCATCTAACAGAACAAGAATGTTTAGATAAAACTAGTTTCTAATGAGCCAGGGGTTTTAATCAACAACTTATGTCCATCATAAAGTCAATTTGCTGAGACCTAGCATATCACAGGAATCACAGGAAGGTTCAGGGAACATTTTACTAGACCAGATTGCTCAGAGCCCCATCCAACCTGGCCTTAAACACCTCTAGGGATACTCTGATTTTGTTGTCAAGTCACCTCTACAACTGGACATAAGCAGTTTCCAGAAGAAATACAGAATTACCTCTGAGCCATAGGTATAAAATTGAATTCATGGAAAAAAAAAAGATACTCTATTATTTTCCTGGAACACTTGGTGGGTGTCTGAACCATAATACCATATTCATCTGTATGCACTCAGGTATTCTAAGCTTACTGTCCTCATTATAACTTTAGTACTTAATTATAACATGTTTCAGACTGTGCATGAACAGGTTTGCTAAAAACTTACATTACTGGGGATCACACAGCGAAGAAAAAGACAATATTGTGAAGATATAAGACAGAAGCTTGATTACCAAAGAAGGATTTGAGTTGTGTCTTCTGCCTCAGCTGAGAGGCCAATTTTCTCAATGGCCTGATGCTCCCCTAAGATTTATCATCAGTCTCTGGTATTCTACATTCCATTAGGGCTATTTTTATAACTGAATTCAACAGTGAAAGCCCTGACTCTTCAAGAACAAAATCTCAGCATATACACCAGGAAATGAGTGCTTCATTCAGTTCCTATTCACTGGACCAGACAAGGAGGTTCCATGCCAGTGTTTCAGCACTCCTGGCTTTAAAAGGAACAGTTAAATTCTCAGTGTTCAACCCTAAAAAATCCTAGCTTCCAGATCTCGTGATCCTACCTGAATCTATCACTGATAAGCACCATTACTGATATGATAATTCCTTTTATTTAAACTTTTTTACTTCATTAAACATCTTTAAGAATCAATAAACACTTTGAGAGATAAAATAAACCAACTGTTACATGATAAATGAAGCAGGTCCTTATAAAGATGATAAAAGTTTAAAAGCCATAAAGGGTTCTCTACAGGTGCTAATTTTACTACTTGAATGAAATTAATAAGACTTTCCATAAAACAGCAGGAGATCCTTAGATTACATGAGTAATCAGCAAGAAAATTTATTGTGGATTCATGAAGCACTAAGTGTTTGTGTAATGTATGCAAAAGTGGTACTTTATTCTCTGCAGTGAACAATTCTGAGTCCTTATAATAGAAAAATATTTAATAGCTTGAAAACTCTTGAGGCATAGTTTTAAAAAGTTGTTCAACTGTGATTAATTCAACTCATGACAAACTAGTAATGAAAGGTCTGCCTTATTTTAATATTCAATAGGAGCCATTATTAAAAAAAACTACTTAAATTTAAACAATGGATACAAAGGCAACTAAAAATCCAAGCCAATGTCTAAGAATGTAACAGTTAGGTGAGTGAGATTCACAAACTCGCATCAGGGTATTAATCTGAAAAGCTAAACTAACTCTTCACCTTGGCTGCTGTATGAATAATGCATTTATTTACATGACTATTTGTTCCTGCAAACGTCATGTTTTATGAATCATTTCAGATTAAGAAGTTCCAGAAGTAGTCCCACAGAGGAAAATCTGTCACATTTGTGCTATCAAATTCTCAGTGAATTATGCTCTCCAAGGAAGAATGTAGCCAAGCTTTATTACTTTTTCCAAAAATCTTTTATTACAATGTTCCATGGAATCATGATTTTGTGTTCAATACTTTACATTTAATATGTATTGATTGCTGCAATTAATTGCTTTTGGTTTGTAGTTTGGAGCTTAATTAAGTAGACTAGAAGTGTCAATACACTGAGGCTGTTCAACTGACAGACAAAACTAAATAATGCTTCATCTTGACTAGTTATTAATGTTCTATCAATGAAACAAGCAAGGGGAATGCATGGGTCAGGGAAGTTGTAACAATCATAAAATACAGAACCTTTAGTGTTTAGATTAGCTGCTCAGCACAGATTAACAGGAGCCAAATGACTGTAATCTAAGGACCCAAATTAATTAATGATGCATTATATATTATGTGAAATGAGATTATTGATAACAGTACAGTGCTTAAAGGTATCTCATGTCCTGAATACAGGTGAGCAAACTCTGCCCAGCTCTAGAACTGGCTGAAAGGCACATGGCAGGGTCAGTACACTGCTCAAACAAAGTAAAAACATGCAGCAGACAGGGCCACAACACTAGCTGCAGTGTGAAAACGTGTTCCCCATGGCTTTGGAACTTAATCTGTGTCATACTCAACAGGCCTATGGTATGGGCAGTGAAAACATACAGTGTGGATACAGCTGCTGGCTCATCAGGAGAGGGTCTTTCCATCAAGTCATTTGGGGACTGATGTACACTGTGACCTCTGCAACTGTTCAGCCCTTTATAGGACTTGAACCCAATAATCTCAATAGGCTCCTTTCTGCACATACCAAGTGGAAAATAAAAACAGGAAAATACGTATTCTTAGACCTTTGGCATATCTCAGGAATATTATGTTAAAGCTTATGCAAAGAAAGATGCTGTGTTTGTTGAGGTCAATTGGTACATCTTTGATAGCAACACAGCTTTGGGGAAGTGAGAAAACCAAATCCAGAATATGAATTAAAATCCAGTTTATACAGAAAATCCAGAAGTTATACTTCAACAGATGTTATCAATTCTAACTGAGCAATATGTTCTATCTGTTCTAGGCAGGTTTCTCCAGTCATCATTTTAAAGCATGCAGGACACATACTGTTAGACCTTAGGATACATACTGCTTCTGAGGTCTAATTGGTTATACCTTACTCTAAACCACAGATGTTCACAAATTGTTCATCATTAACCAAAAGCCTTAAAGAGAAACTTAATTTGGCAGTATTGCAGATTATCCATGAAGTCTCTGCCCATCTTTTTTTGGCATCAATGTGATACTAGACCATCTTTTCCCATGCTTTCAAGGTTTTCCTTTCATACATGCAAGGCAGTTTAGCTTGTCACTTAGCAGCTTCCTTTCAAGCTTCCACGCTTTTGCCCTCATCAAAAAACAACACTTAGCTACCACTGTCCCTCCCTAAGACACTTAATTTTGAAAAAGCTGATGGACCTGGCTCTCAAAGTATCACAATTTCACAGAAAGGCCGAACTTTCTTACAACTTTGCAAATATTTTTAGTAAGGATTACAGGTTTTGGGACTCTTCTCTCCAAATACCTTACCAGGCTGAATATCTGCTTTTAAATTTACTTCAGCCTTTTTTCCCCTCCCTCTACACACATGCACATATCTCTATGTGTATTTATACATCTGCATTTATTGGGTCTTATCTGATATAGATCTCCTCTAAGACCTTCAGCCATTTTCACCCTCTGGGGGCAAATCAGCCTCACTAACACTTCCGTTTACTACTTAAAGGCAAATAATAATCTCGTGTTCTGGGCAAATAAAAGCAGACCATCTTCAATAATAAAGCATCATGCTTGCATTGTATAACACCTATAGAGAGGGGGTTACACAGAAAGGTAAGTTTTAATAATTTGTAAAATGTTTCTCTTTTGGAGGAATATTTATGTTTTTCGTATTATCTGCAAATACAAGACATGAATTATGCCCTTTAACATATTTCTGAATTTTTTGAGAATAGATCAGATGAAACATGTCATTAGAATCCTTGAAATCATGCAAATAAACGTGAGCCTCTGCATTAAGTAAAGCACTATGTAAACCTGAGTGCTGGCACATTTGCTGTGACTCTTCTGGCAGAGCATGGGCTCATAGCCTCTACCTTAAAAGCATTCTGCACAGGAGATGAATGTGAAACTCAGCTTTCATAGCTGACAGACATATAGCAAAAAGCCTTACCACCATTAAATTAAATCCTGATAAAGAACACAGCAATTTCTATGCTACATTATTAATATATGATTTAAAGATACTATTCCATAGGCCAAAACTCAAATAATTATATCCACCTTTCATCGTTAAATCTTGTTAATGTTATTTCAGCATCTCTGTGAGTGACTTTACCTACAAACACACAAACATTTCACCCTGATAGGCCAATTCCATCCTTCAGTGGCCTCTTGCTGTGTGATGGATGGAAGGATGGGAGGAAGGAGGGAAAGAAGACCACAGGCAGTTCTAAAATAAATTATCCCATTTAATGACAAAGTCCAAAATAGTTATGTAAAAAGGAAGGCCTGGCCAGCTGTCTGCATTTTTCAGCTTTATAGACTACTCTCAAGTTTTCACCCATGTCTACATTGGGCAACGTAGAACTAGTGCAAGGATCCCGGTGTTTGCAGCAAATCTGGAATGATATGCATACACTGGTCCATCCAAAGCACTCACTCTGAAAAAATGCCTGGGATAATGAAAAAAAGAGACTGCCAAATAGTAGGCACAGAGTCTCTGAGGAACGTGAAGACTTTAAAAGCAACAATAACCACAGAAGTATGCAGACAAAATCTGAATGCTCACATAAAGTAAGATCTGGAACAGAATTCACAGCTTGGCGGAGTTGCAACTTCAGTTTCTTCCTTTCAGCATATAATATATTCCTCCCATCATATATCATTCCCTGCACTTGTCTAAATGATGTGGTCAAATTAAAAACAGCACAAGCCCCAAAGAAAAGAAAACAGGCCGAAGGACTGAGGGTTTTATAAGCAGCCCAAGATTCCAGTCTTCAAAATCCCCAAGGCAGCTTTGAAAATCTCAACCTAAATGTTTAGCCGAGTTACTATCTGCTTTTCTTTCAAACTGCAAATCCCAGTTGTTCTCACAATTTCCTAATGCTCACCGTGCTTATCCATGAAACATAAGCTGGGCTTAGGATGAAACCTTTGCCCTGCATTTTCTCCACGGATACAAAATGCCTGTCAATACACTACAACAGCACTGCTACCATTCCCCTCACATTGCATCCACCAACATCTGCACTGCAGGATTCAGGAGGCTTCAGAAACCTCCTTCCTTAAGGATTTTCAGCCATGTAAAAAAAAAGCATTGTTGGTCGATCTCAAGTTTTTAATATTATGTAAAAGAATGTGAGGTGGTTGCAAACACAAGGCGCCGTGGAAAGGAAGCAGGCGTTCTAGATAAAAGTACTTAAGATTAATTTAACATGCACAGGATTTCCCAATTAAAACTTTCACATTAGCACTGCATTTTAAACAGTTAATCTCCTAACGAGACATCCCCAGCAATAAGAAGTGAATTGCAGGACCGAGTAAGGCCCCGAGGCCTGCATCTGGAAAAGGCTCTACTTCGTAAATGTTGGATTTATGCCGCTGTCACAAATTCCGCAATCAAAGAGCTCCACTGCCACCTACTGCCAAAATGCCTTTTCCCACCAGGAGCTGCCAGTGACAGTGAGAAATCCTCCGTGCTCCTGCACAGAATGCTTAACCAAGGAAAATTATGCAACTCAGTTCTTCACACCCACAAATTCTATGGTTTTATAAAACCTCTAGTAGTTGGAAAGGCAGATTATTTACTTTTCTGTGCTTTTTCTTCATAATATGGTAAAAGCCAAAGAATGACATGCTGTTGGGACAGTCTATGCAGAAGTTTGGTTTTTGCCTCTCTTATTGCCAGATCCCCACTGCCATGCTTTTGAATCCCGGCTGACCTGCAGCCATCTCTGCCAATGAAACCCCCATGGCTCATCCAAAAGAGTTACACTGGGGCTGGGCTGGTTTCTTCCCTTCCCTGGGGGCCAAAGGCAATAGCCCTGTGATCTCCAGGAGTCTAAATGGGAGGGAGCCATGCACAGCATCTCACAGCACTGCTGTGGACACACCACCTGAACTGAAAACCGAATTTTACTGTGGTTTCCTTTTGGGGTGTTTTTTGACAGCTAAATTGCAAATCAATTAACATTTCAAGAAGAGCTACTCTCTTGCCTTGTAGACATAGTCACTAACAATTGTTCACGAAATAAATGTTTGGAAGTAGCAGCAAACAAAGGGAATTAATATTTCAGAACACAATGAAAGACGCTTAACAAACAGTGAAGCAGGGAAGAGAGAACATCACGATTAATGAACATCAGCTGAGCTCTCTGTAAATTCCAGCCAACTTGAACAACCATGGATCTAGGATTTGAGATACAGTAGTCTGTAACAGAGGTGTTTTTTCTCCTCTTTGCCTTAATATTGTGTGCAAATAATATTATAGGTGTATAGGTGAGAGAATCCCCATCCTCGTGTTTATAGCTGTTTGGTAACATTAAAGCACAGCTTGACTCGAGCTGCTGCTAGGAAAATCACAGCATTACATATCATCTGCAAGCACCCTGGAGGGAAAAATATCTTCAATTCACTGTGTCAGTGGTGGCTCAGACTGAAGCTGTATGCACACACTCAAGAAATATGTGCCCTTCCTACATTACCATCAAAATAAATACAAAACAAGCAAGAGAGCCTAATTGCATTTTTTTGAGACCTTTTTTTTTTCTTCTTCTTTTAGACAGGAGCTCCTGCAAGCACGCATGTGGTGAGATTCACTTGTTTAATATCTGGGAAATAAAACTCCAGACATCCTGACACTATCTCCCTCTCTGCCTTCAGGCTTAGCAGTACTCCACATTTCAAATACACAAATTTTGTAGTTGAATTTCTATCTCCATTCTCTATCTTTTTAGATACATAGTATCTCACAGCACCAAAGGATTTCTATGTTTAAGGCCTAGAAGAGAGCAGTTTCTTTTCAAAAGTACAAATACAGCACAATAATCCGTGAGAAAGCATACATTTTCACACACGTGCACTTGAGAAGTGTCTTTTCACTTTTCATTTATCAAGAAAGTAGTTCTGAAAAAATATAATTTCTAACAGAATTAATTCATCTGTTGCCTTGAAATTAAAATCTTGTATTTACCTGTTCATGGTCTTAGGCACTTGAAGGTTTTTACTGCAAATACATTCAGAATTTTTGTCTTCATTACAAAACAGTGGCAAGAGATAAGAAAAAGCAAACAAATTTTGTTTTGTCTTTATGCAAGTGCTACCTTTTCTTGCCACTGGACCTTCCTCCCAGCAATAAACCCACATGATAAATTTTATATGGCATACTATGTTGTGCTAACAAAACCAAGTTGTACTTTATCTATTCCTTCCATCCACTGTTTAACTGTGTTTAACTGCACCTAATGGCAGGAACAACAGACTTTTAAGTCATCTCTATACAAGTCCTTCGGTCAGCAAAGTCAGTCTAAATAATTCTATGTTTTCACCCTGTGTTTCTACATAAAATCATAAGAGACAAGACAAATACACAGCAAGAGAAGTTTAGAAATAAATTTATGAAGAACAATCTGCCCCTCTACACTTTCACTACCTGCTGTCTTGGGTTTCATCCCTAGCAGGCCATCACATACTTGGCCCAAGTCATGTATCACTTTTTACCTATTTTAACAAGATGAGTCCACAAAACACTTCTAAGCTTCTGCACTTTTGCTCAAAGTCCTGTAACCCAACAGGCAGTCCTTATTCCAAAAGCATTTTGCAAATGCAAAGCCAAAACTATTTAATTCCTTTCTGTATTTAGCTTCACAGAACCAGGAGGTTTTTTACTCTGCTCTTTTCCATTTCCTCTCCCCCAAACTGACTCTCTTGATAACCTCTGTCTTTAGACAAAGAAACATCCGACACTACTTGAGCTGAACCTCCTATAACTTCCAGCTGTGTCCATGGTAGGGAAAATAGGCTATCCATATTCAAAAGAAATCTGAGTAAATATGAGAATCAATGTACAACTGGAAATTAAAATCTATAGGAAAGTTAAGAAGATGGTTGTGGCACACAGCCAATTTCTAACCAACTATACCTATTCTTTTTCATTATTATTGTTCGTGAAGTACCAATCCTGCAGTGCATCCCTTTTAAGTAACCTTTTTTACTAGTGGGAAGGCAAAGACAAAAGGCCAGAACCTCAGCTTCTGTAAATTATGTGGCTTGATGGCCCATAATAACACTATTCTAATAGCAAGCAAAATCCTGATGTACTACAATGTAAACCCAGGATTTCCACTGTTTGTAGAAAATGAACTTGAGAACACACTTAATGAGAAGCTTCATTAACACACAGCAGATATTTCGTTATACAGGTTAACAGAATAAAACTCTAGTTCTCACAGAGAGAACAAACCTCTCAGAGCCCCAGTGGCACTTTGTGACACAGACTGAGTGCCCAGCTTCCTGCTGATGAATGACAGGATGTCCAAATGACAACGCTGACACTTCACTGAGCAAAATAAAGATACAACTTTCCAAATGACAAAGGTTAACCACACACAGACACATGTCCAGGCTAACAAGAATGCCAGGTTATAAAGGCTTTAACTGTAATTTTTCTCAGTTCTGGTTCACCATTAATATCCTGACCCCTACTACAATAGTCATCACCATTGTCAGCTGTTACAACAATGTTCTGGCAGACCAGCACAGTTCTTTCACATTTTTCTCTCTTCACAAACTGCACTTCTGATACTTTCAGTAGAAGTTAATGAAATATCTGCAAGATCTGCATGCATAGTTACATCTCTTCTAAGAATTTGAAGTTCTCTTCTATAAAGCTAAGTAACAAGCCCAGGTCATTTTAGGGCATATCTCCCTGGAATAAGCAGTATATCCTGAAAAAGCATAGAAAAAAAAATGACATCTTTTATACAGCAGCTCTGTTTACACTTGGAGATTAAGGTGGGTGTAGGCTTTTACAGATGCTCCAGTTCTGCCCACCTCTAAGGCAATTATCTCGCCTCCAGCTTGGTCCTTGGATAGAATAAGGAGTGCAGCAGAACTTCTTACTCAGGAGCTGATACTTCTTGAGAAATTTAGTTTTAATGTTACTTGTTATTTATGCTTCAGCTGATGAAGTAAATTAAATAGCCTAATTTGTTAGGAACGAGTTTAGTACAAAGTACCATCCCTCATTTTCTACTATATGTTTTATTTTGCACATGCATACTTTTGGTAAGGATCCTCAAGGAAAAAGAATAAAATATATACATACACATTCAACTTCCATTATCAGTTTAAAAATGCAGTTCTGCATCTTAAAGCCTTTACAACCAGGCTTCTTTGGTTTTTATTCTCTGTGATGGTTAAGAAAGAAATAAACACATTCAAGAGCTGGAAAACATTCCTGGCATACAATTTATCCTCAAAAGGAAAAACACAGCTCAATCCTAGACATAAGAATAGTTCTGCAAAAGAAGTGTCTTTAAGTAAAAGTGGCTAAGCTTAAAGCACCACAGTTTAAGGAAAAACCCTTTTATTATTTGTTTGGATTTTTTTTTCCCACTGTATTATGCACAGGGAGTTGCAATGAATTGTTCTTGACATTAAAGAGAAGATGATCAGTAAAGTATTCTGCACATCTTCCAGCTGCTGGCAATAACAGCACAGAGCAATAAATGCACTGTACATATTGACGTGGTCTTTGTGAATACCTGTCAGGAGTGGAACGTAGTTGAGATCAAGTATCTGCTCCATGGTTCTCCCAGCCACAAAGAAAGCAGAGATTGAGATAAAGAAACAGAAATTCAAATGGTAATTCTACAGCTCAGAGATAGGATGCTACTGAGCTGAGACTAAGTTAAACTGGTATTACTTATCCACATGCAATGATTTCATAAACTGATTGTGCCTTCAAAGTACCTGTGCCTGGCTCTCAAAGGTGCTGCTTACACTGTCATCCATAAAGCACTTCTGCTGAATGTGACACTCAGACACCCAGCTAAACCTCAACTACATGAAAGAACAAGTTAGATTTTACTTTTATCTTCATTATTGTACACGATCAACTGCCTGAATTTAAGATTTACAACTATATTTATGTATAATAAAGTTTATGTGCCCCTTACTTGGACAGCCATTTGTGAATTGCTTGTTAGACACAGAACACTCATTTGTTTCCATGTTAAACAACTGGATCTCAAGTGAACCTCTTCATTGCCGAGTTGCTTTCTGCCACAGCTCCATCAAGCTGCAGTGACAATTAGGCTGGAATTCTGCTAAGGTTTTGCAATTGATAACACAGGAGTCCATAGCTTTGGCAGAATACTTTACCAAGCATTTCCCCCAAGGAGGAAAGCTCCGACTCTCTTCACTTGGCAGTTGAATTATTAGGCTCCTGGTTTGAAAATTCCCAGTCAAGGGAAAAGGAAATTTATCAACAATTCAAAGAGAGAGCTGTGAGGTTAAAAGAAAGAAAAAGAAACAGAAACCATAGAAGTATTTAAACAAGAAAAGAAAGGGACTCAGAAGTTCTGAAGAGGTTTCTCACCATCAAAAATAAGACTAAAGTATTTCAACGTCCCCTACACAATAAGGTTAAATGAGGTCCTTGAGAAACCTCCATATTAAAGTTGTTTCTCTATAACAAGCCAATCCAGGATGACCTGTCTTTCACCTAAAAGTCCTGAGTGCAAGCCCCTTTATCTTAGGGATCTTAGGTGGGGTAGAGGCATGAGTACTTAATTAGGGCCAGGACTGACCGAATACCTGAGAACACAGGCTAAGCTCTTCATGTCTCATTCCTCCACCTAAAAAATAACCCATTATTCTTGAAGGACGAGGTTAATGTCAAGAAAACTTGACAGAATTTCTCCCAGGTAGTTCAGTCACCATACTTAGGGCCTAAAAGACCACTCTATTCTGCTCTGCCATGCTGATGAATAAAAATTAGAGATGCCAAGCCACATTTTTAGATTACCCAAAGCACATGCTTTGGGTAAGTGTTGTGTTCTGCCTCTAATACAGAAGAGGAAATTAAAGCAGAAACACCCACCAAAAATAAGACAGCATGAAGAAATGTACTGTCAAGACAAAAACACTTGCAACACGAACCTGTCATTTTATACTTGAGAATGGCAAAATGAGAGTTGAAGGTGAAGAGAATTATTCTGAGAAAAATACCTTTGCTTTATCTGATGTATTGAAATGGCTTTCAAGTTTTACTGAAGTAAACAAAACTGAGAAAGAAGTCCTTTTTTTGATAGCATCAGACTTCTGAAAGGCTGCTGCAGTGGCCAGGGTGAACCTAAAATATTCTTATTCCAGAAGGCAGAGCAGCAGCCAGAAGGACTCAGTGGTACTATGGCAGAAAGGGACAATACAGAACACGTGGATGTACCTCTGTCCAGAGAGCCTGAGTACAAATGGACCTTTCCTTGGTCTTGTGGCAGGAATTTCTGGAACAGGTAGCCAGACATTAGCTCCCAGATGGGATGAACCCATATCCCACAGGCATTGAAAGACCAGGCACTCCACCCTGGCCTTTGAACCTCATTTGTTTCATTTAACTCATGTTTTTCAGAATCTTCATATACACAGTATTTTTAGAATCTCCTTGCTGTTCACAGGTTCTATTTTAACATTTTTAGAGTTAAGCATGTACAGCCAGGTCAGCAGCTGTTAAGTAAGTAAAAGTGAACAAATTCTGTGCTGGAAGAGCAATGGAGTGTTTGTGCTCCAGTAAGACAAACAGCCAGACTCTGTGTTACATCATCCAGGTGTTCATCCCCTTAAAATCTGAGCACAGTTTCTAAGTAATTGTATAGAAAAACTGTTAAGCATAATTAAATATTATTTCAATCCCATCAGATTCTCATGTAATTCTCTTTAGGATTAGTTTTAGACTTCTAAAAACATTATTAAACACAGATAGTGAAAAGGCATTAATTAGCTCCATTTGTTCATTTTATGAAGCTCTACAGTGCAGCATTTTGCAAAAATGAGATACGATGAAGAATGCTGAAATGCATGAATTGGTATATTGAAGATATTCCCATTGCTACCACCAGACTTTAAACAAAACTGAACACAATCCTAAACTAAAAGCAGCTATCAGAAAAAAAACTCACAGTAACACTTAAATTCTGTTATTTCCCTTCTTTCCTTGCACACATTTATTTGTTCACCTATCAAATTCATGGTATCAGAAGCATTTTAAGCTAAGTCAGATAAACTCAGGTGCTAAGAAATACTTAAGAGAAAGTCCATCCCAAATCTCCAGCTTCAAAAATGTTCATTAGGAATACGGACATGTTTGTACTATGGTAAAAGTTAGATTATATTTCTTAATGAATAGTACTCTATATAGATTTGTTACTGATGTGGTAATCCTGTATCATATACCAGAATGGGCACTATGGCTCTGAAGTCCATCTGAGGCCTCCTTTGCACCACCAGGGTCAGTGGGAAGTAGCTGAACAGCTGCAATTGGTACCTTGTCCCACTGTATTATACACAGGGTAAAGTCTTTTCATATTCTGATCTTTTGGAAAGGGCAATATATTTTCTCACAATATTGTATGCACACAGCAATGTGAGGAAAGAAAACCATAGTGCTCTGCATCAAACATAATTAATGCACATTTAATATGGAAGTCACTGTGTAGTGACAATCAATTATTAAAAGCACAGATTAATTTTATCCCTTTCCACATGTTAACTAAATAACATCCTTTCAGATTTTGTGTTTCTATTAATGCTTCTCATTTTGCAAATCAGAACCATTCTTGGGAACACGTTGACTTCTGTACTGGTTTTCAGATGGTTGTTTCCTGGAAGGTGGAAGGTGACAGATGCTACTGCACAGTGCTTTTCTATTGTCTCATAACCTAATCACCTGGATACATTTCTGTGTCCTGAATCATCATGCAGTGCCATTGCAATTATGAAGACCTAAGATTCCACCGTATGTAAGCTCCCATTAATTAGTTCCCCTGTTTATATGATTTCCTTGTTAACTTTTCAGAAGGCTTTAGGATACCACAGACTTATTAAGCAATATTAAAAATGTACATAGAAGCCATCTCTTAATATAACATCACAAATTAAATCAGCAGCACCACTAAGCATTTGCAAATATGCATTCAGTTGCAGATGCATCTTGATGCATTTCTGACTTATTTCAGTCACTTTCCATAAACATTCCAATGAACACACTGATTTTGACACAAACATGCATTGAAAAATACCAGAAGTGCTGTGAGTAAACATATGGCCACACAGCTGCATAAGTGCTTATGTTAGATGTCTTAGTGTATACACTGAAAGCTTTTGGTGGGATTACAGATCATCAGAACACAGTACAGAAAAAAGAAAATTACTACTCAATATATTGTTGAAATTCACATAGTCCAGAGATAATAGATTTGTATTAAAGGCAAAAAAAAAAACCCCACGAAATCTTCGATTCAAAGTGGTAGAGAGAGGTGTTTAATAACTCAAATTCCATTGTAGTGGAAACTTTAGATGGGCAAACTGTAATTTGCTAAGTCAATTTGCATTGTGATCAGGATACCAGGGTATGGAAGCTAATAATAATTTCAAACATTTCTTTCAATAATGCCTGACTTTATTTACTATAAAAGCCTGTCTTTTTATGTCATACTTGACATTTCAGATATGACCATTCTATTTAAAATAGCTTAGTAAGTACATTTATAGAAATTGCAGACCAGTATTAGATATTACCACTCCTTTAAGATGTGTAAACTTATTTAGGCTGATAAATATAAAATTAACAAGACATGCATTTCCCACAAAAATTATTTACAACAATTTTATGAGTTGCTTAAATTAATTAATCCTGAAAATCTTTTGGTAGTTTAGTAAATGTGTGCTGCATAATGGGTGCATTTAACTCCATTTTGCTCTGTTTTTTCAAACTAATCCAGTATCACCTGACATGAAGCTGGTAATATTTTTTGTCCAGTAATTACTAACAAATGAAAATCAAGATACAGTCTTAGATCTTTATGCAGCAAAATATGTTAATATTCATTTGTATTTAAGCATAGAGTGCTCTTTTCTCTGTTAAAATCATTATGGATGGTCACACGATGACATCTAAGCCGGCCACCAAGTGGTAAACTGGATGAGGGCCCAAACATTTAAAGGAAAAAAAATCAATCCTTTGAAAGCCACCAAGAAATCCAAGTAGAGAAAGCCAGGGTTCTCACTTAGCAAGATTTAGGATAATAGTAAAAAATGATTAACTGGAATCAATTTGCACATACTGTATGCACTGTATTTAGATCACACAAATTACTTCGTATTAGCAAATCAATACTTCCATTCATTGCAAATTCCAAGACTGATTATCCCTTGCAACTCTGAAAAAACCGTAGAGCATTTTTATCCATTAATAATTCACACAAGGATAAAGGCATTCTCTAGGCATATAGATTAAAACAGGTAACTTGAAATATACCTTTGATTAATATAAAAGCTAAACTAAAGAGCATTCGGGAACTTGTTTTGCAAACAGCCGAAGAAAAATGACAGCATTTTATTTGCAGATTCCTATTCTGTTACTGAAAAATGTACTATCTTCCCTCACAGCAATCCCACCTCATTGTAAACAGTGACTATTATAAACACACTAGGTGAGCAAAATTTGCTTATTTGGAAATGACCACCTGAGCTACATTAAAAAAATTAAAATCCCAGTAGTATCTGGTTCTTAGGCAAATAATCCAGATGGAATAAGAGAGCAACAATTCCTGACATCATAATATAACCAAATGGGGAACAATACAATAACACGTTGGCTGGGATGAAAAGTGGCCAACACAGGTTTTAAACAGAGCACTCCCAGTGAGAATATGGCCCTCAGTACTAATACAGGTGGGTGCAAACCTGTTCTGTTTGCTGGCAGAATTGTTCTGAGAACTGTGAGATTGTATTACCAGAGAGCTGAGCTAACAAGCCCACCGAGAGCTAAAGCAAATGCCTGCACATTCAGGTCCCAGACCAGCCCCCTCTCATCTCTCACCTCCTGAGTGCACTGCTTCCCATTCTAGGGCAAGTCACTTCATCTTCCTGTTTCCCCTCCCACTTCCCTCTCTTTCCCACTCAGTGTAAAAGCTCTGCAGAGCAATGCAGGCATGATTTCAGCCGGGGCTTCCAGATGCTTCTGTAATACAAAGACCAGCCATAAATCGGGAGAGGATAATAGAATGTCAAGCAAGTCCTGAGTGCAGCAGCAGAGCTGTAATGTACTGTGCAACACCCTCCATCTAACACCACCCTTCAAGGACTCTGCACAATATGGTTTATTCCACTGCAATAATAAATGTATCCATGATGCATCTCCAAGTATTAGCCTGCGTTGAAAATGAATCACAGTAATGTTACCTTCACTTCTCTCCAGCAAGAAGATAATACTTTTTTGGATGTGATACCACTCCGTATAGGTTTTTACAAACAGGATATGCTTTAGTGAAATAAGGCTGTACAGGGAGCACATCATTCATTTTGAGGCAGCGACATATAAAAAGACAGAGCTGAAATAAGCATGGCAATTCAATTCTTATCTGTTTAGTTATTCCTGTTTATATTGCTATTCCTACCGGTTCTAGATTCCCACAGATACATCCTTTGAAGCTCCTCCCATTCCCCATGATCAGCAGCTTCTAAGAGGTTCCTGAGATGCTGCAAACTAAGCAGGAAATACCAGCAATGTGTGTAGCACTAGCTCATAGAAAGATGGCAGAGTAATCAACGTGCCATTTTTTAAACGTCCATTACATCAAGAGTGCTTTTTCAAAATTTGAGATACTGCTGTTTCTCTCACAAGTCAGTAAACCTGGTTACTGGTAATCCCATCAATGTTACTGTGAAGAGCATAAGTGAATCAGTACCTTCTTCTATTCACGCTGTTGGTTTTTTTTCAGGATGTTTGCTCAGGTCACACACATCACTCTTCATTCTATTTCAGCAGTTTAGGCTGATAAAATGTTTCATGATTTTGTAAATCCATCTAAGTATCGAATGTTTTCCTAAAACGTCAATAAGTTCTGCCATGTAGCTGTTTCAATGTTTTCTACTAATTTAGCAATGTTCAAAAACCACACATTTATCAGTCCTTGTGTCCTCTTTATAAATCAGTGCCAACAGACATGGCATTGAGTGGCACGTTTTGAGTCTGAATATCCTGTAGTTGTACCAGTATTTTCTTTATCTTCCCAAGAAAATCTGGTGTGTTCCCTTAATTCCCACTACCCTACAAAAACATCTTTCTCTTCCATACTGCTGATCACATCTATTAATCCTCCTGGCAGAAGACTTGCTTTTTTCTATTGCTAATAATTTTTGAAGGCTAATATGTGATTTTTCTGAGTGTGACTCTTCGTCAGCTTTTGATCATTCTAATTGCCTTATTATAATCTGCTCTCCTACAGTGATAAAGGCTTTTAATGTTTCATGTGCTAGGAATGAAAGAGGAAAAAACGTGAGCAAAAAATCTTTTTGTTCCTGGAATATTACCACCTCCACAGTTCATAACTATTAGGGGGAAGAATTCATTTTGGCCCTCTGTTGTGTCAAAGTTTTATCCTTTCAGTGCCCCACTGTCTCTTTGTGATTTTGTTCACTTCAGCAGCAAAATGGATTGATCATTACAGCTACTTTTGTCATCTATTTCACATGCTACTTGAACATCCCAGAATAATGATTTGGACTCATTTCTTTAATTTCTCTATGAACTGTACATATCATACTTTTTTTTTAATATCATTTCTTGTATAATGACAAAAGCATATCATCATTACATTTGCCCAGGACCTGAATTTTATAATCTCAGTTTTAACATCCTTTTCTTTGTTACAAGGACACGCTTAGAAAATGGAGATTTAAAAACCATGACTGAACTTGTGTAGATTTATCCACCATTTTCAGTTCTGCCCTTTGAGAAGTTAGAAATGGTTCCAAATAATACAGTCTCTACCACCCTCCATGTTATGCTGCCTTTGAATTCCAGACTTCAGAAGCATACACCAGAAGTTACAACTAGTGCCCCCAAATGCCTCATTAAAAAACTTTCCAGATTATCTTCCAATAATTTTGTAGCCCATTTAATTCAAAAGCATACAAACTTCACTTTGCAGTTTTTTAATCTCGTTTTGTCAGTTAACCCAGTATTTTCTCCATAAGGACTCCTCAGGTTCATAGTGGAATTAATGCTCCAAACAAAAGGCAAAGTAAAAAAAGAACAGAAAGAAACAAAAGGTATAGACAAGTCCATTAATTCCCAGGAGATTATCCTAATTTAAATTAGAGAAACAGTGTGCCGAGAGTGCCATGAATATTTTTAATAACTAACTCCAACAGTAGGAGGAAGAAAAAGAAAACAGCACTTTACAGTACTGCAGCAGAAGTGTTCAGTGCTTGGCAGGAAAGCTGGGTTCCAGTTATCCTTTTTGTTCACAGCCTAGAGCATGTTTTCCAAGGTAATTGGGACACTTCTTCCTTACTGACAGTTGTTGAAGTTTTACAAGTCTGAAGAAGGAATATGACTCCAGGTCTTGTGAATCCCAGGATATGGAAGATATCTCCAGAATATTAGCTCTCTCTGCCACCCCTTTGGAAAGCTCCTATTTTGGAAAATTCTTCTGCTATGTAGAAGTAAATGTTTCATTTGGACAAGAGAGACCCAAACACTACATGGTCTGGTGGCTACAGCATCTGCCCAGGAGACTTGTATTTAATTATCAGTTTCAGGAAAAAAAAGCAGGAAGCAATTATCTGAAACCTTTCTTCAACATTTCCTGTGGAGCAATTGTCTTAGAGAATTAGCAAGCTGCTGAGTACAGCATCATAACAAGGCTATGCTGTGCTGGGGAAAAAGGAAGGTCCACCACCAAAGTCTATTTCCAAAATGGTAATCTCCCATCTTTTCTTGTAGAACAAAACCAGTTAACACACCTAGAAGGTTCTGATTTTTTCATTTGTGTAAGTTTTTCAGTCACATAATTATGCTCACACTAAATTCCAGCACATTTTGAAATTCTGCTGTCATATTATTCCTATTTCAGCTCTTCCTGTTTCATCACGTGAAAGAAATGGCTTTCTCTAGAGTAATAAATTATTATTTTGAGCCAACTGCAAGTAAATGTACATTGAACTTAGCAGCCCAAACACAAAAATCATGTTTTCTCACTAAAATTATTTTGCAGGTCTACTTAATTAAGTGGTACAGACCTGCATGAACACTTTTCAACTGATCTGCAGCAAGTTTCTTGTGCTGTAGCTTAAATAAGAAATCTACTTAAGGTAAACCAATACAAGCATTTTGTAAAACCATTTAGGTTCATATGAGGGCTTCAAGATTGTTACTAAATTGATTAATTTAAATGTGAGTTCAGTTAAACAGATGCCGCTATTGTGTGGAGAGAAGACCTAAAGGTGTGACAGTGTCTTACCTGCCCTGGCTCTGTACCTATTTTTCATCTTGTTAATGTTATGGCCTTCTGAAAGGGCAAAGCTCTAACCTTATTTACATATTCTGTGATCTATCCCTTGCTCAAAAACAACTGCCTGTTGGTAATCCCTTAACTACCTCTGATCAAATCCCAAAATAAACTTTCCTGATTAAGATGGCAACCACACTGCTTAGTTACCTTACCCATTAGGACAGTGAGTAGTGTGTTGTTCCAAGAACAGTTTCCTTCAAGGCTACAAGAAGAAAACAAACACCTGTTAATGCTAAGGGACAGCTTTAAGTACCACTGGTCACAATGAGGTGTTCTCTGAGGGGGACCAGCAGAGCTGTGATGGGATTACAAATCAGAACCTGCTCACACTTAGAGAAAAATCACACCCACTGGATTCTGCAGGACACAGAATGGAAATGACCAGGTAAACAACATACTCTTAAAATATTGAAATATTGTGGTATAATCAGAATGGTGATGGATGTCAGGTAGTCCAGGCAGCCAACAAACTGTTTCATACCTCTAACTGCACTTTTTAGTGTTTAGTCCCCCCAAAAACAAAGAAGAGTGTGCTATGATCTAATAATTAACTAATTAATAGAACAGTGGGGATTTTCTGGTGTCAGACTCTGGATTCTGGCCCACAGTCATTTCTAAATTTTTTTTTTACTGGGTTGTTCCCTAGCTTGATGTTTTCCCAACACAAAGGAGCATCCCTCTTTTGCAATTTTACAAGATGTGAGATATGACTTAAAAGCTTAAGAATATAACAAGCTCTGCAAAGACTAGCTACTACTGCATTCCTGGGGAGTTTCCTTCCCTAACTTCTCATGAGTATGTGGAGGGGTTTAGGATTTTCAATGGAAGTCATACAGTATCAGAATTACTTGGAAACAATTCTGTTTTGATTTGTCTCCTTAGAAAAGACAGTGATCATGAAATCACGACCTTCAAAACCCTGGGACCTCAAATCCGTGGAAGAAACTTCAACCAAAATGAACTGAATGCCTCCAGGCACATTTTCCTGAAATTAAATGACTTTGTCGTGACATATAAGCAGATTTATTGAAAGACTGCTGTGATATTTCCAGGTACGTCATCATTATCACATTTTTCTGTGCAACAGCGTGGAATAATGCATAGGAATAAACATGCTTCTAACACTAAGTTAAATTCAGAGAATAAATATAAGGATATATTTCTACTATGGCAGCTGCGGTTTTGTGAGAAAACTAAAATGTTCCTTTCTTACATCTTTAATAATAGATAGCCATGGAGCCAGCTATGCAGACAGAAAGGGGGGAAAAAAAGGAAAAAATAGAAAAAGAAAATTAAAAAAAAAGGACAGTAATAACTGATTCACAGCTATGCCATATATTGTGCATTAACAAATACCTTCATATTTAAAGGAATGTATTCTAAGTAATAACCATTTATACACAACTGCAAATGTATGCAATACATTACAAAAGCCTAAAGACATGTTCTTTTGTCTGGATTGCTTACCAGCTACCAGTTATAAATATTCTAATGATGCTCTTATACCTCTAATGTCAGTGTGGCACCAGAGTGCCTTTCTATTAGTGCATTAAGCTACATGACTAGCATTTTTCTGTCTTTCTGTCCCCAGGTGGAAAATTGCATGTATTTAAAAATAATTAATATTTTATTTTATCTATGAAGTGCATGCACTTTCACTAGCAAATGCAAACAGAATAATACCTATCACATTTTACTGTATTGAATTTAAAGTACTAGACAAGCCTGCTGTAATAAAACAACTATATGCCCTTAGCATGGAATAATTTTCATTATCCCTGTTCCAGAGTAACAAGTGCTGAACATTTTGGGTGGATTTTTAGATACAGCATTGGCCTGACTTTGCATCAACCAGGAGTTTTATCACATATGGGAGCAGGGCTGGGCCACTGCTTCATGCATGTGCAAACTCCAGGCTCTGAGGAGTGTGAGAGCACAGCAGAGAGCCCAGAAATCCCTGGCTGGCTGCTCAGGGACCTAATTAATCTGCCCCACTTCCATCCCAATCTGATGCTGTTGTTTTGTTTGCCTCCAAATGCATCAAGTGCAAATTTCTTCCTGCTATGCCAACTGCAGTCACCAACAGAAATTGGGTGTTTCTCACTGGCAGTTACAAAAACATGGAACTCAAACTATTGTGCAGACAAAATATTTAGAAATTACAGCTCTTCAGAGTTGTTTGGGGTATTCAGGGTTTTTCAACTCCAGGAACTCTCACTCACACCACCTGTACTCCAAGAAGCTTAATTCCATACAAGTTAGAAAAAGCACACTGATGATGAAGAAAAATGTGTTTGCAGATTGTCTACAATCCAAATTCTCTAAAGACTGATACTACAGCATCAGGTAAAATAATTCTGCTTGCAATATTATTGAACAGACATCATCTCATCAGATCTCACCACATCCTATCGAGGAGGAAAAATTTTGAGATGGAGGAAAAAACAAATGGAATGCCTATAATTAACTAGTGTATTCATGTGGCAGAGGTAATAGTAATAAATATTGTTTCAAAATACTCATTTTTGCAAAGCATTGTTTCTAAATCTAAATTGCCAAGAAGAAATTTGTGCTTCTTGACAATTACCACAAGGACTGGTGGAACTTGAGACATACCCATACTCATTAGATGACTGCAAAATATCCCTGAAGTACTTGAAAACCCAAGAAAAAAGAGAGCATTTTTACCTTTCTTCACACAAGTAGACACAGACTCAGTGATTCCAGTGCATCATCTGCACACTGGTCACTGGCAAGCCCTGGAATACTGTCTGGCCACCCCTAAGAGCATGAGACCTGTGACTGCTTGGTAATCACTCATCACTCATTTAGCCACTCTTAATCCACACAGTATGTACTGAGACTATTTTGTACTCCTCTAGCTGCTTAATCTAAATTCTTCACCACCTCAAGCCCCCTTTTGCCATAAAAAAGGCTCCCTTACTTCAACTGCTCTCTCAGACCTATCAACCCAAACTGTAATCTCATCAAAAAGGTGTCATATCAACTCTACAGTATCTGTCTTCCACAAGCCTAACAGTTATTATTACCCTTATTTCACTCTTTATAATTGAGTCTTAGATCAGCCGTGCCATTATTTTGCCTAAGATGCATGTCAGTCTGACAGGCCTATAATTACAATTGTACCCTCTTTCACCCTTTCAAAATATTGGCTCAACAATACATTTCCTCTCATCTTCTGCATTTTTCCAGCACCAGTTTTATTGAAAAGCAAAGACAGCAGTCCTCTGAGACAGTTTTTCTGTAACATTTGGACACACTATAAAAATTGCTGGTTTTAAGAGGTCCAAGGCCAGGCTCATTTTCATTTTCATTAATTGTTGTAACTTGGTATTTCAGCGTGGCTATCACCCTGTTCCTTTTCCACAGACAACCAAGAGCAACATTTGGATCAGCACTAACTTGGAATTTTACACATTAACCTGTAGCAAGCTCCATTTGGGAAAGGCAGCAAGTTAGACAATAAAGGAGCAATAAATGAGACATGTGCTTGAGGAATAAAAAGAGCTGAAAGAAGAGAATAGAAGTCTTCTAGAACACAGAAAAAGCCAAGTTGTTTGCTACCCAGGATGAGGACTACTACAGAACTCGAGGGATTTGAAGAGACACAGTTTGGCAGATTAAGGAGAAAAGCATCAAGGTACAAATGAGAACCTGTTCAAAATGAAACCTTGAAAGTTACAGATCGTCACTTAAGGAATATTCCCCCTCTCATTTCCAGTTATTTACCACCTTACAACTCCCCTGCTACTGCTGACCCTTCCCTACTCCTGCTTAATTAACAATTTCTCTGGCAGCACTTTCCTGTGCCTCTAAAATCCACCCAGAAGAGATCACTGAACACATCTGAGCTGGGAAACTCCGTATCTTAGCAAAAAAAAAAAAAAAAAAAGGCAGGTTAACACAGAATTCAGAAAAATAATTTGCTAGCCAAGTAACCAGTATTTATGGACTACCTCTGTTTTTCCTGTATTATTACATACATTTCTACCTTTTCCACATAGTAACAAGCCAGCATTACTACTTTTTTACCATTACTACTTTATTTTCACTTTAAAAAACTTAACGAAGTCCTTAATTAAATGGAAATTTCTTCGTGTATCCTTCTGCTTCCTTTACAATTGTCTTCAATTCCTAACTTCTCATCTATTCTTTGTAATCAACTTTTTTTTTCCCATTTGTTTCATTATATATTACAGCTGCTTTCTCTTCCCCTGTAAGCCAGCCTAGTTTTCACCTGCTGAAAAATTTTCATTAAAAAATCCCAATGAACTGACCACGAAACATTTGACCCAAGACATCCCTAGTTTGATAAAACTTGTGTCAAAATCAGCAGAGGATTCAGGAAATAAACTCAGATGGGATTCCTTGGGACTGCCTCAGGGCCATGCACTCACTCTCTGTTCCTAGCTTTGGGGAAGATCTAACAATAAAACCAAAAAAAAAAGGCAAAACCAAAACTCATACAACACAACAGACAAACAAACCTCAAACCATACCACACTTTAAATTCTCGGTGCTTAAAAACAAAGGATTGTATTTCTCAAATACTTTCAAAACAGAGACACCTGAATAAGACTGTAAAACTGGAAAACCACAGGACAAGGAGTGTAGGGCTTAGTATATGCTTGTCTACATTAGTAGAGCTTTCTTAGCTATCCACAGCTCACTCCATTCCAACATTGTGTATTTTTTAATTTGTTCAACTAACTCACTGAATGTCTCAGGAAGTGAAGGCTGTCTCTCTGGCTGAGAGTGACTGACAGATGCTGTGCAGGCACACATGTAATGAATGTCACGGGTAACACAGAGACCTCCTCGGAGAATGCCACTGGGGCACACAGCTTGTCTGCTGGCACTTTGCAAACAGCAATCCCCCGGGACTTACACGGGCTGCAGCTCCAAGTCACTTCACTCCTGCCTGCTCTCCAGGGGACTCAGGAGAACAAACAAGTGCTTTTCATCATGGCACTTGCCATGCAGTGGGGGACAGTGTCTGCTCAGAGCAGACCCTTTCAAGGGACAAGCTGTATTTTGCTTTATCAACACCCCAATCATGTAGGTAAGACTGCAGCTGTAGCCACACAGTCATCACAGACCTGGATTTCCACAAGATGCATTCCTCCATGTGCCTATTCTCTCCTCTTTTTTAAACACAGCACACCTGCCATGCACAAATGGTGGATGGGATTCCTCAAAGTCAAGTCCTTTAGAGATTCATTAACATGAACATGACTTTTACAGCCTGTTTAACTGAGCTATGCCTGGACACAAGAACAGTTCAACAAGAGCACTCTCAACACATCAATGCAGGCAGCACATCTTCAAGATTAACTTTTTCTATTCAGAATAATAAGCATCTTTCCTCTTTTTTTTTTCCCCCTCTGTTTCATTTCTCTTACTGCCTCTATCATAAGAGCAGAGCACGGATGATCAGCAATACCTGGAGTTTTATCCAGTCAAACACGGATTCTAGGAAAGCCTTGGAATGCATACACAGTTGCTCTCTTTTGGCCTGCATGTCCCTAAGTCAGCTGACAAGCATGACAGAACTGCATTCTCTAAAGATGCACTCAGGAAATGCACACACACACTTTGAGAAAAATCCCTGCATGCTTGTGCTGTGTGAGAGGCCAAAGCCAGCAGGTGGCACTCAGAAACACACGCCAGAACCTGGATCAAAGCAGCATTTTCTGCACTACAAAACTACAGTTTCTCAGCAGTACCTGGTCTACATCACCAGATAGACACCCACAAACAAGGAAAATAAATTTCTCATGCAGAGTCTGAGTTTTCACACATTATCCAAGAAACATGTATGAACTCTTAATCCCAAGTGAAATAACTGCGTCAATGACATCTCTAAAGTCACTCTCACACAACTCAACCAGGAAAATTCGTTCACTCCTGCTCCATTTTCTTCTTCTCTTTATGCCAGTATAATTTGCCTGCACAAAGAGCATTTCCAAGCTTGATTACGTTTCTTCAGTCTCAAGAGAGGGAAGAAATTTTATCACTTTTCTGTAACAGGTATGGGATTGAAATCTTTTTCCCACTGCCTCCAGTGTTCAGCAATGAAATATCTGAACACCTGCAGGCAATTGTACCTATTCACTGAAGATGATTATTAGTTTTCCAACATTTTTCCTGCTTCCTGCCTCTTCTTTCAACACATAGCCATTTGCTCAAATTAGCAGGTGTCCAAGCCCAAAACTAAAGCTGGTTTCAAAGTTTGTCTGTGTTGGCAGAAATTTACCACTGCTTTATTAATGATCAAACCAAGATGCTTCGGTTTGAGATAAGGCAGCACCAGCCTTGTCTGTCATTAAATAACACGAAGTCAGTGCTGCCTGTCATTCCTAGAAAGACACTGAATCTAAGGCTGCCACTTGAAGCACAGCTCTCATTATTTATTCTCTTTCTTCTACACTGCCTGTTATCAAAATAGACTTCCTTTCATATTTCACTTTTTTTTTTTTTCAAATTTTAAAACTCGACATTTACAGGTTGGGCTTTTTCCTCCTGTTATTAAACTTTCTGCAGGAAAAAAAAAAAAAAAGCCAACCTAAAAAAATTTGCAAGGTTGGATCATACTGCTAAAATTTTTTCCTACACTTTTAGGATTTCTTTCTAAGGCTGTGTCCTACAATTTATAGAGGACCCTGTATGTGGGTCTGCAAGAACAAAGCCCATACTTACTACTCTTTCTGAAAGACTGGCTATGACTGAAAATGACTGATTCAAGCAAATTCTCTAAAGTGGCAACACAGACAAGCCAACCAGAAAAGTCACAACAGAAATAAAGTAAAAAAATCCTTACACCTCTTCTATCCTTTTGCTTTTCTTTTTTAAATATGACCCTTATTGTTCATCCAGTACCACGGCAAAATCAGCAGAAAAAGGCCAAAATAACCTTATTCTTTCCCACCACAAAGAAACCCAATAAGAACAGAAGTCTTCAGATTTATATAGTGAATAGTTTTTGAGATAAAACTGTAAGTTCAGAAGTACTTACAGATAGGTCATGAAGCACTGCATAAACTATTCTCAAACCCAAACACAATGTTGTTGAATTTGTCTCCTGGTAAGAGAAGGAAATGCTCCATGCTCAGATTTCATTTTTTTAAGAGCTGCAAATGTCTATTTTCTTCCCTCTAAATGACCAGATGGAATATTTCAGAGGTGTTTCTTCTTTTCCTTCCAGCAAAAAAGATAAATACAGCAAATGTGGTTAAATTGAATCTGTCCTCTTGTTTTTATTGAAGCAATTACAGTGTGTATTTATCCAGAGAAGCCTAGGGGATTTTTTTTTATTATTATTAATTCCAGTTCAACACTCAAATGAATAAGCAAAGAAATCTAAATCTAGTTAAGGAACTAGTTAGCTCAACTTACAAAGTGCAAGCTATTTTTGGGTGAGCCAGACCCAAATTTTACAGTCCTGATTAAATTGGTCTCAAGAGTGAAGAGATCATTTTCTTCATCATTGAGTCAGAGATGTGGCACAACAGCTGGATTTCAAAGGCAATGCTCAGACACTGTCAGCTTGCATGGAATCATCACGTGCTTCAGACTTCACATTTTGCAATATTACTGCCCCAATTACTCTGCTGCTCTCATCTCACAGAAAAATTTAGTTTAGTTAAAGATGAAACAAATAAGCTTCTGAAATATTTATTTTTATTGTAAAAGAGTACAAAACCACCGTTGTATTTCCTTTTTCTCATACTTTTAAGGTGACATATTCTTTTATGAAGGTATTATTCACATTACCATTAGATTACATACTCTGCTTATAGCAATGAATTAAAAATTAGTAAAAGTGAACTGCATTTTAAACATTAATTAGAAATTACATACCTGCTGTATAGGGAATGGCAGGGAGGACTACACATTGATCTACTTTAATTAATTCCAGCTGACTTAATTACACAACTTGATTTTTTCCTTCTTGTTCATAAGTAGACAGTAAGTCTTCAAAAATTCTGCCAGTCTCCTAAGATCGAAAACAAACCAACTATACAGTAGAGAATGCAGAATCATTATTTGGGATTGACAGAGAACATACTGTAGCTAGTTAGAAATTTTTCCATTGGTGATGAGGCCATTTCTGTGGGGAAAAAAAAATAGCCCAACCTTCAGGACCCATCTTACTGTCCTTTTCTGTGCTCCTGCACTTAAAGAAAATTCAAATTTCAAAAATTGTAATATTTGAAACCTTTCAAAATACAAACCCATACAATTATTAATACACCTATCTACATTAAACATACTTGCACATGAAAATAAAAACTATTTGCATCCATCCTTGTTCCTAACTGTCTGGAACAGAGACTGGCAGGAATGCATCCTGGTCCTGAGTGTCCTACAGAGTTAAGTGTCCAGGACCCACCCATGTGTCCACAAAGAAAAAACCTCTGAACACGTTAACTAAGGCACATGGATGTTTTCAGACTTTAAGCAACAAGTTTTCATTACAGTCCCTGATAATAGCTCGAAGTCTAGCTTCACAATTTTTAAAGTAACTGTCTTGATTAGGCAAGTAGAAAACCAACATAATCACAATATTAGCATAAAAACTTTTGTTAGAAGGTTGGGATCCATAATGGAGGAGAATTTTTTTCTCCCCTAGTTGGAAATAGTTACAAGTGCTGATAGAACTCAAAACAGAAAACATTTTTTAAAGTTATAGAAGGTTTAAGTCAATTTGTCTTTGCTAAGTTGTGGGTTGCTTTTGTTTTTTTTCAACAGAAAGTTTAACAAGCCTTAGACAGAGTCAGTAAATGACATGGGTGTCAGAATATATTTGCACAGGCTGCAGCTGTATAGAACATGTTGACATTTGGAAAAATATTGTTTCTTTTAATCAGATTTTTATCAAAGGAGTAGAGTCCTTCATTCTAAGATGAGTGACTATAATTAGATGGTTCCCCAACCAAATCCTCCTACTCTCCCAGCTTTTGATACAGCAGTAAGTTATTTACTCATAGAATAAGCCCTGCACCAGGCTAATGAGATGCACAATAAATGCATCATTAATTTATGCTAGATACTATTGTGTTCCTTTCATATCTATTGTTCTTATCCTCCCACAGCATTCAAGCTAATTCTAATTGACAGTTTCCACAAGCAAATTAAAAAACAATACAGTCCATACTATAGTGATGAAAAATACAGAGAGTTAAACAATATGTTCTAAGAGAACACCACACTTTTTTATCTTTATGGTGCAGAATGAAAGACAAATTAGCTAAAGAATGCTGTGCAAGTCTTTTTATTGCTTTTATGATAATAAGATGATACTCTTTATTTGTTTTGATTGGATAGTACAAATTCATTGTCCTGTTACAAATTATTGATATGGTTGAAAGTCAGCACTGCCTGATTTAATACTTACAGGTGTTCCCTTCTGATAGTTTACATTTACAATTTAAATTGCATTTGGAAAGCTTAAATGACTAATCCTCAACTTGTAGGCACACTCTTCTTTGGAAAATATAAATCCAGTGTCAAACACCTTTTTTTTAAAAGTACCCTACTGGTAAAACATTTTTTACTTGTCCTGTGGAGAGAGAATTACGAAGTTTTGGGGAGAACTGAGGCAGAGCCAGCCTGAGTGCCACACTGGGGCTGGTACAGTATCTATATAATAGTATAGATGTAAAGTATAGACACCTCTCCACAGAAAATTAAGCTTTAGCATGTACTGCTCAGCACTAGGGGAAGAGCTAGAAAATGTTTCACGTGAGCCACTCCTTGTGCATCCTTCTGAAACTGGACTGCAACAGCAGCAGCTCCAACTCATTTTACACACAACTTGTCAGATGCCTTCTTCAAACAACTGCCCTCCCTTTCTTTGATCTGCTCACATGCCCTTCTAAACCCCATGCCAGGCAGCCTGGACCCCTGGCACTGCTCAGACTCTGACCCCAACACATGCAGGGGCACATTTGTTACCTTTGGTGAGCTTCTTGCCCTCTCTATAACTCAATCTCATCTCAAACTATAACCATGGCAGCAATATTTCTGTACAGGGCTAATGTTGGAAACCAACATGAAGTCCAAGTAACCATCACTATTTTCAACTGGTTCTCAGCTGACAAAAAGATTCATTGTATTGATGTTTGGGTTATAGCTTCAAAGTGAAAGAGAGTTGGTTTAGATTAGATATTCAGAAAAATTCTTTGCTGTAAGGGTGGCAGGGCCCTGGCACAGGTTTTCCAGGGAAGCTGTGGCTGCCCCACCCCTGGAAGTGTTCAAGGCCAGGTTGGATGGGGCTGTGAGCAACCTGGCCTAGCATAAAGTATTCTTGCCATGGTCTTTAAGGTCTTGTCTAACCCAAATCACTATGGTTCTGCAATGTTGTTTTTGTTTTATTTAATTGCCTTCTAAAAGCTATACCCTTACATGACAATTTTAATGTTCTTCCTCCTTTCCTCTCATGCCCTGTCACTAGTAACCAGTCCTCTTACCAAGGTTTCCATTCCACATCTACATTTCTTGAAGTTCCCCTTCCCTCAGGCACACGTAAACAGTGTAGTTTTATAACTAACATGATATTTTTCTAAGTATTCCATAAATAAGCAATATAAACATGGTTTTCACTGTTGACAATGTCTGATATTTTCATAAAACACTGTTCATTTACCATCATTATTAACACTGCCTCTGACCAACAAAAGACACGTGAACTTATACAACTCCAGCAGATTAACTACACAACACCAGCAGGACACCACTCAGAGGAAAAATACCATGTCTTAAAAAAATGGATCATCAACTGATGAGGAGCCTACAGCTCCCAAGCCACAAGCCTTGATTCTTCTGTCAAAGTTTATCAAAGGAAAGGAGCTGCAAAGGGGAAGAGCACTCTGAGGCTTGCAGAGGCAGCAGGTGGTCATTTCAGGTTACTGCTGCTAAAAGGAAGTACTGCACATGTGCATTCACCTTTAGCACCCAATGAAATATTTTGAAGAGATTCTGGAGCACTTATAAATTTATTATTTTTCACTTTGGTTTAATGCCCTCTGAGAACCTTGAATATCCAGTGTCTTTTCCTATAAGTTTGTCCTTTTCTATTTGGCACCTTAATTTATCTGAGTTTCTTAGCAAGACTCAAATTAACATATTTATCTTTCCCTGTCCCTTATTTAGAAAATCTATATTGTTTTTCAGGTGGAAGATCGAGTATCCTGCAGCAAACAGCACAGAACACCACAAAACTCAAAAACTTCATCCCGACTTCCCAGAGCAAGACAAGGAACTGAAGAATGACATCAAAATATTAACAGCAGCAAATAAAACAGCAGCCACGCAGTAAATGGTAAAGGAATAAGTACTGGCTTCTGATAGATTGAGTCCAGACATTCTTGCATTAAAATTTAGATTGCTAACTTAAAACAGAGCTCACAGTCAGCAGAGGTAACCCTGGACTCAGACTACAGAATTAAGGTAGAGATACCAAATGCAGAGCTACAGACCTGAAATACCCAACTCAGCACCTGCTTAACTTGAAGGCCCCTGAAGCCATAGGATACGACATGTAGGATTTCCAAGCTACATTCTTTTACAAGTTACTCCTCTTTCCTAATCTGACAGAAGCTTTCCATGTCCTTGGAACTGCCTCACTTAAAAGGAATCAAGATTTCTAAAGCAAACCAGCATGCAAGCAGTCCCACCTTGACCTATGAGGGAACAAATCCAACAATCATTGACTGTGCAGTTAAAACTAAACCATACCAGGTTGGATACTCGGTGAGAGGGTCTGCAGGTACCTCCTGATGTGGCAAAGTTTGCCCAGAAGTCAATGAAAAAAGTAATTCGAAGCAAAGAGGCTCTGAATTGTAAGCAGGACAACATTCTCTGCTGGCACCTACAGAAGCTTAGCCAGGTAATTTTCCTGGCTAAATTAAATGTGTACAGTAAAGAGTTGATGTCAAATAATACAAAGCGGTGTCCTTTGTCCTACAATGCAAGGAGAGGGTGAAAATAGCATTCAGTAGTCTTTCACTGCATTCAGGTCCTGTTTCCCTGGACTGTCACTGACTACTGAACGTAAATGGCACAAATGCAGAGAGCAGGTGCCAGTAGCCATTCTGCAGGCACGCCCAGGCTGTACAAGTCACTCGTGCTGTCTCTTTTCGTGTGACTATTGCACCCTTTTCTACATTGTGGATCAGCTTCAAGGGAAAAATTAAGATGGCTGAGACTGCTGTGCCAGCCAGGTGACTTCATATTTCACATCACTCTCCTGGTGCTAAAGAAAATGCATGTGAAGCAAAGCCAACAGCTCTATGACTATCCCTGCTGTCCAGCTCTGCTTTAGGAATAATAAAGACAAACACTCACTTCTCAGAAAAGCTAGTTAGAAACACTTACCATTAGGAAATAGTGACCACTTAGAGGTCTGAGTGGTATAGTAAAGGGTAAGAGGGTACAATTTAAGGCACAAGATTTATTTGCTATTTTTCACTTATTAGTTAAGGCAGCTTAACGTTCTCACTGCGTAATTTCAAATTACTTTTAATCAATTTAACTCACCACACAATGAGCAGGACTACAGTTTTAGTTACCCAGGGATCTGCTCACAGCAGGTATCTTGCAGATATTTACACTCTTTATCAGAATTACCCACGGTGGAAGCACTCCCTGCAAGCAATCACGGTGTCAACAGCACATGACTGTAAGAGAGCTAGGAAGTGTGAGAAAACAAGTTTGCCCAAAAAAAAGTGAGAAAGGGGGCTGTTAAAGATCACTGAGTGCCTCAAAGCAGGTATTTTTCTTCTGAAGAGGGTGTGGATTTGTTAATCCCAGGTGGTCAAGAGAAACATCACATTCATTTTTATTTATTTAATGCAGCAGCAATACCACCCTTTGTCTTGTCCAGCAAGTGATAAAGTAACCAAGCATCGACAGAAGGACCCACAAAAGGATTAAATTTACAGTCACAGCATTATTAACTAAAGTCATCAAGTCCAACCATTAACCCAGCATTGCCACCACATCCCTAAGTGCTACCGCCACATGATTTTTGAACACTTCCAGGAATAGTGATTCTACAAGTTGCCTGGACAGCTGGTTACAATGCCTAACCACTCTTTCAGTGAAACAATTTTTCCTAATATCCAATCTAAACCTCCCCTGGTGCAACCTGGGGCCACTTCCTACCACTCTGTCAGTTGTCACCTGGGAGGACACACACCAAGATTGTTTATGCTTATTATTGTTTCCCTTGGAGCATGAGGTCTAAGTAAATTATAAAGCTTCAAATGCCATTGACATTTAGAAAATCATGTGGCTTTCCTGCCTTCAGATGAAGATTATCTTCCATGTAACCCTTAATCTCCTCTAGATGCTGAGATTCAGGAAAAAACTGTCCTGGTATCATATAGACAGACTTTTTCTATGATTTTACATATCTAAGGAAGTGGCACATTTATAGCTTATCTTCCAGTGAAGTGAGGAAAGGGAAACAATCCTTCACACCTTTATTTAACTTTCCCATTTTAGTGGAAAAAAAGCATCTGTTTGCTTACCTTTGTTTAATATGCAGGTAAGAAAACATCTTCCACTCTTACCATAGCAAAGTTGCTTCATTATCTTTCAAAAGTCAAACTTACAAGTAATTTTACCACATTAGTCTACCTATTTAACAAATAAAGAAGGTCTTGATATAATCCTCTAACAATCCTTTTCCTGATGCCTGCCTCAGAGAATGATTTCCTTAAGTGTCATAGCCTTAAATGTAAACCAACAACAATAATTTTAGTATCATTTCTATAGTAGATTTTGGTAGTGAAAATGCTTTTAAAATAAAACTGCTACAAGCCTGCTATTACTTTGTTTTCCCTAAGACCTTTCTGAGTAGTTAACAGTTTTCTAGATCCCTTATCTATATCTTACTATTAAAAGCCATTATAAGCTATTAATTGTTTTCAAAATTGTTGTCTCAATTTTCTATAACTTTGTCTTATGCAATGTATTCTTCTTGTATGCAGAAAACGCACTAGCTTATGTTTTTGGAAAATATCTGTATGCAGCATATTGTACAGAGTTTTAGTTTTACCCTTCTACTTGTAAAAAAAGAAATCAATACTACAGAAATGTGTTGGCTTTTAGGAATAACCCACACTTCCAAAAAGTGAAGGCTTGACTGACATTGTCATACAAAATTAAGATACCAGAACTCAAATAGAAATGTATGGGGAAAGAAGCCAGAAGTTGATGGCATTACCCAATAACAGAAACTGAATTTCAGCCCATGACCCTCACTCTCCACTGCTCCCTTTCTTTGCTCCTATTTTTCATATGATGGTTATCCAATTCTAAACAGATTACTTTAAAAATTCTGCTTACAGTGACAGTTTGTTTTATGTGATAAATGCACAGGTTAGTTTCTAGCTTTATTTCCTTTCCTGAACAGAATTGAAAAATCATTTTCCTAATTTCATTAACACTCTGCTAGTCCTGCAAGAGGGTTCAGATGCCCCTTGGAAATATCCCACATTAAAGCATCATGTGATTACAGTAGGAAAGGAGAAGCATCCTTCAGGGAGGATATACCCACACATCTGAGCACTGTCTCCTAGGTGTCCTGTGCTTCCCTTGGCCTCTGGAGTCATATCCCATTAGCCAACATCCTTATTTTCCCCACCTTATTTGAAATCACACCTGTGACAGTAATGGTATCAGTAGGATTTAATTTCTATCATGAAACATGCAATTAAACAAGGTTTTTCATGTCGAGAATCTTGACTTTCATTTAAAAATGAAACAAAACCTTGATCAATGGTGGAGCTATTGAAGCCTAGTCTGATACAACTCAGTGCCCCACAGCCTTCTCAGAACACCACAATAAATTCTGATGCTTCCATTCATCACAAAATCCACCACAGCTGCTACCACAAAGGCTGTACAACATGCCAGTCTTATCAGGCCATCCTTCACTGGAATTGTTGATTTTTTTTTTTTCCCTCACTGCATTCCATTTACCAGTTTTTTCTGATCTGATTTAAACTGGCTAATTAAGTTCAAAAGTTATTGGACAAAATGATGAACAGAGGCAGGAGTCTTAAATCATCCTTTCCTTAAGAAAATAACTGAAAACTTTTATAGATACAAAGAAAATAACTGGAAATAAGACTACATATACACTCCCTTAAAAGAGAGCAACAACTCAAGACGTTTTAAGATGTTATATATTTGTATTCTATATTTAGGCAAGAAATCTTATTAAAGAGATTTTGAAAAGCACAATATGAAGTACAGAACGAGAACTCTGTAAAAAATCTGACCATTCTGACTGATAAGCAGCTTTACCATAATCAGAGAAGGGTTCCAAAGCATCTGCTGTTTACAGGGGCTAGGTAGTAAATAAGATGTGTCATAAATCTAATTTAGGCCTTTTTGTTCAGGAAAGGGCTCCTATTTCTACTGCAGGTACTATTCTGCTATGCATGATGCTCTTTCAAATACAAAAGAGTACAAAAGCCAGACTTGTAAAGGCTTTAAGATTCACAACACTTGCTTTTCTTCTAAGCAAGTGCCCTGTTTACACAGATCTAATTACTCCAGTCATCTTGTTTGCAGACATTAGGTCAACAAACAGCAGCATGGATACAGTTTCTTGTGACTTGGGTAACCAATATGAGTAACTCATTCTGAAAATTATACTCTGAGGAGCACTTAGAAAATTCCACAAGCCTAATGTGGTTGTAGGATTATTTGATGAACTACATAAAACACACACAGTCATATAAAAAAATCATTAGCAGGTCATGGATAATTCAGGGAGAGAAAAAGTTATTAAATCCCAAAGTGTTTATATACAATGAGTAGCTATGACCCACTCTATTCAGTACATGTGTATTGCAAAAGCCAAGGATATTGGTTCTTTTCTGACACTTCATGGCTATTTACATACACTATTCCAATTAGACTGGTGTAAGAAATTACAGATTAGAGTAAGAAAAAGATTTCAGGTGAAGAAGCTGCTTCTGAAAAACCCAGCAATTACAGTGACTCATAATGCAAAACCTGAAAAATCCCACAGATTTACTGGAAATATTTTCTTGAGTAACCTATGGAATACAAAGCCTGTATGTTCTGTATTTATGCTGGAAAAACGCCTTGAGTGTTTGAGAATAGCAGTTTGCAGGAGCTCATTAAATTATTATAGGGTTGTTTGGAACCCTGTTCCATTAGAGCTACTCCACGTGCAAATGCCAATTGATTTCAGTGCAACTCCAATTGCACTATCTGCTGTGAACTCTTATTTATTTCTCACTGAAAATCCCCACTACTGTGATTGCTCATTTCATTTTATTATTGATTCAAATCATGGTGGTATTAGAGCTAACATATCCAGGCTAACTAAGAAATGAGAGAGACTACAAATAAGAATGTTAATGATAAAAAGATGGTTCACAAAGAGAAGATTTAACTACTTTTTTTAAGACTGCTAGGTATAAAGAAATCCAATCAATAAATGACACTTAATCTTTCTTAGCTTTAGTATACCATATATAATCTTATTTGTCTCCACTGTTTTTACAGAAACCTCCTTGCAATGTAAGATTAATTCTGTTTAATAATTAAAGTTACTTAGAACCAAAAAATTGACTACTTACAGGTACAAGCACTGATTATGTTAATTTAAATTATAAATGCTTTTTCTTCAGAGCAATCATGTATTTTTAAGTCTTTTAGACATCATGCTCTAAGCACATTTGCTATATGAATGGATAACTTTTTTATGGTACTACATTTCCAATTTAATGTAAGCCTTTTTTTCTTCTTTTTTATAAGTGAAAGCATTTATCTTTTACTCATTACCTAATCCTCCTTAAATACAAAAGTTATAAAAAAATCATGAATTCTCTTTTATCCTTTTGATTGTTTAACAATTTGACACAACAATTTATTTTTTTATAGCACTCATTTTTATTTTTTGCTTGGTTCCTGTGTTGCTTACACCCAAATTGGGAAACTGATGAAAATACAGGCAGACCTGATTCTGTAAAAATAGTTAAAGCACCTGTGAGATGGATGTGGCAGAACAGTACCTACTTGGAGTGTTTAAATCTAGGTAAGGGCTTATGTGCTGCACCTTAAAAAACTTGATTTTCTATTCAAGGCATTATAGCCAGCCCTATATGCTCAGATGACACCTTGCTAATAATCAAGCAGATTCTAAATACATGAAAACAGCTCACTGAACAATCAGCTTTTGATATATCATTACCAGGCTGCTCACAACCCAACCTTCTTTTAACCCTTCCTAAGAGCATCACTGGTGGCTGTTTAACATATGCAGAATAACCTTAATTTGCTGTGTGCTGGATGCTCTCACTGTTCACATGGATGCCTGAGGGGCTGTGGAGCCTCAGTAATGACAGGAAAAATTGGATTTAACTCATCTCATTGTAGTCATATATATCTAAGCCAGTCGATTATTTGTGCTTCGTGGTTACTTGAAAATTGAAAAGAGGGTTGGACTTGGGAACATAACAGAGCAAATACGCTGCTGTCTTGTCTTAAAAGAGCCAGTGCATTAAATATAAAACACAATGCTGATTCCAGGACTAAAAAAAAAAAAAAAAAAAAACAAAAACAAAAAAAAAAAAAACAAAGCCCAAAACCAAACGAAAAACCCATAATCCCAACAAAGAAAAACCAGCCAACAAACAAACAAAAATCAAAAACAGAACCAGCAACCAAAAAAAACCCAAAAAATCCCAAACTCTTTTGGACAAGTATTGCTACAGACAAAAAGAGCAGCATAAGCACAACTCCAAATAAACCCAAGAACTCTATTAGACTACAGAGATGTGTGATGCTAATTCACGAAGTTCTCCATCCAGGGAGGTAGGTGCTCATGAATCCAAAACTTTATGGAGTTCTCCAGTATTCCAAAACCTCTAGTGCCAAGGGAAAAAGCAAACTCTGTAGTGCAGATAAAAGTATAGAAATATTATTATTAGTCCAACTTTTGTAACCCTATCTAGTTCATCATCCAGTAGCCTATCAACAGTCTCTACACAAAAGATCCCAATTAGCACCTTTTAACTTTTCAGTGAAAAGCAGAATTGTGCTGTGTACAAAGTAGTTTTTCTGCAATGAGCTGGGCATGCAAGCACACCGAGCGTTTCCTAATTGTTTTTCAGGATTGGAATTTGTCCGACAGTCACTTTTAAAGGAATGATCCCAGTTTTTGCACTCCATTGGCAGGCAGAAAACAGTTGACAAAGGTCACCACCAGAAAGGAAATGTCAAACAAATTACCATCTAGGTTGCAAACTCTGCCTCTAAAGGATACACAGTGTGATTTGCAACTTCAAGGTTTTGGGTTTTTCACTGTTCATACACTCCTGAGAAAAATCACAGTGGAGCTCGTTTGTTCCAGAGCCTGCAGAGTCACAACTCCAGCCTAAGGAACTCACAGAAGGCATGACCACCACACATGTTGCTCTTTTGTTCACAGAACAGCATTTTCCAGAGGTCAAAAGAAAATAACTTATAGGCTGATGCCAAGTCATACTTGACTGCAGAGAGAGCTGACAGAAAGTGGCAAAATCAAAGTTCTATTTCAAACTGGGATCATCCAGTAACATCCTCCACACCCAATGTCTCAGGAACAATAAAGCAAGAGAAAAATCACAGCACCTACAAACACCTTAAGAGATTGAAAGGAAGTCTATGGCTGTGTGTTCACAGTAAGAATCCTTAGGTGAAGGTTCAGTTACTGGTTTACATGTGTTTTGTTTTTTCTTTAACATCTCAATTTTTAGCACATTCTCTTGAAATTAAAGTTATTACCCATATGGATATATTTTACTAAAGAGACCATTATGTATCTTCAATCACATACTAAAAATTCATATAAAACTGGTCTAAAAAGTTAATTTTTTTGTAGGACCTTAGGTGAAACTGTAACAGTCATTCTCCTTTTTAATTCTCTTTAATGAGAAATGAGGCTTCAATTAGAGACTGCAAGTTCTGCAGAGGTATCATTACAGAAGTTATGTACATGTGGATACAGAGAGTCAACAACCTGTACTTGTACTGCCTCATTTTACCCATCATAAGTGATTTAGGCACCAGCATCACCTGCATTAGGGGACGAGCAGATACAAATATAAACAGAGTGCAAGTTTCAAAATACTCCTGTGTAAGATCTGTTCAAGTTAACAGTGACACAAATCTACTTTGAATTAAGAAGGAGGCACTTTTGAACAAAATTCTAGGTTGGAGGCTTTTGTAAAGAGTGGACTCCAGATGGGTCATGAGCAATTAAACATCTTCATCACTTCTGACTTTCAGAGCACGCCCATAGGCACCAAGTGCAGGGCTCAGCAGCTGCAGAGCAGGAGCCTGGAGGCTGCCAGCAGTGTCCATTTCATGTTCCCAGATGCATTTATGGTTGGTATTAATGACTTAAAGAATAAATAAAATTAAACCATTATTTTCTTTCCTGGCATTCAGAAACATTGTACAAAAACTACAGGAGAAAATATTTCTTACCTGAATCTGGCCTGGTTCTGTCTGTTTACTAGATAGATCAAAAAGGGCTATTTGTGCATTTAAATGTGGTACTGACATCACCAGGCAGTGTTCATTAATTAAGCTGCACACAACTGCACTGGGTGACAAAGAATGTTTGTTTATACAGAGATGGTTCTGATTTTCCCCTGTTGTACCTGAAGGAGATATTTTGGTAAAGATCTTTACTGCATTATTTTTAGGTGCTTCACTACCTCCTTTAAGTGGTGTGGTTGATGTCATCTGGAGGACTCTTTCTCAAATCACCTGAACCTATTATCTGTCTGTGTTGGCAAATGCTTGATATTCCACCATACTATCCAAATCTGTCAAACCTATGAGCAGTTCTTTAAACTTAAAAAACTCTGGGAGGAAAATAAAATTTTTACATTAGAGATGGAGAGCAAGGGCAGAGGCAAATGGAGATGACCAAGCCCATACCACAAAAGATATCTGTGCCTTGTCTGAAAACTCACCCTGGATTTTTTACATTCAAGCCAAGCACCTCAGCCCCTAGACCATCCTCCCAAGTGCAAAGATAACTGCACATGGATTAAAAACTATTAGACTTGCAAGACTTGCACATGCACTCATCACTGTGACCAGTAGGCTTAAAATATCGTGCATCACTCTAGTCTCCCAAGAAAAATTTAAATATATTACCTCATCCCATCCACAGAGAACTTTTCCACTATCATTGCAGTGACCTTTAACAAGTGAAGGACAGATGGGAGAAAGTGTGTTAACATTAAAAATGGTTTTTGGTTTTTTGAGGCTCTAGAAAAACACTGAGCAAGGATCTGCTTTCATACATTTCATACTGATGTTCTGTTAAAAAGGTTTCTTGCCTTTCTTTTATACTTTGGTACTTGCAGCAGTTAATAAGTTAGCACTTATCAACTGAAATAAAGTTAAGCCATGTGAAGTAATTTAAATTATTTCAGTGTAAGTTATATAGTCACATTTAAATGTAGCTCTTATAAAAATATACATATTTTCAGTTCAACTCTACTCCAGCTCAATCAAGCAGAAGCCTCTTGAATCTGAGTAAGAATCTGAAGCCACATGAACTACTAAAATACAAAAAAGTCCAAAATAAGTCTTGTAAAGTAAATACTAAGATGATAAAGCTCAAAATCTCAGATAGTGTCTAAATGTTACTGATATAAAATGAACCATGCAGCCTCAGAACACCACTGATTAAAAAGTATTTATAATCGATGTTCTTTCTTAAAGATGAAAAAAATTTGAAGACATCTCCTAAAACTCCAGTCTTGAATTTTTACCGTATGTCAAAGATATTCAAACACGACAATGATCAAGTAACAAACTAAGACTATGAATTAAACAATAAGGAACCAAGTCAAATATATTTCACCACGAAAAAAAGGTTTCATAATATGTCTTGACACTTCCTTTGCAGATCCTTGACTATCCAGTTCCCAGCACGTTAATTTAGAAGTGTCAATCAACAGATTGATTAAACCACAGTTTTAACATTTGGGAGGAAATTCAGCTTATTAGAGATATTACATGTGTTTAAGCCCTGATGTTGTTCTTTATAAATTAGTGCAGTCTAACAGCAATTACTGCATGCATTTAAATTAAATATTGTCCATGTCTTACAAAAAATACTTGCTACCTTAAAAAGCAAGAACTGCAAGAAAATATTAAATTACAGAAGCAATCTTACTTCACTGATAGCTATGGGAAAAGTGGTTTTTGCCCTCACATTCTGGTTATAATTTGTCTGGAAGACAGTACAACAACTGAAAAGAAAACAAAATGTTGCCATGGTGTAACAAAAAAAAAATTGGCTCCCTTAAAAAATTGGCTTGAATTTCCATCCAGTCTCATTAACAGGTATCCTCAGCAAAAGTTATGACCATTTCATTTCGAAATATTTCTTGCAAATTTCAAAGGTGGATTGCTCAAAATCACTTGAGCACTCCACATTCCTTCTCTAATGCTCACTCTTTAATTGAGCTAGCCCATCAATGTCATACACTGCTTGGAGAATGGATGCAGGGCTAGGACTGTTAGCACTGCATATGGAAAGGACTTGGATTTAATTAACAATAATATCTCCATAGACAAGTTCAAGGCTATAATCATTCTGTTCTAATAAATTGGATTTGGATTTTTTGTTTGAACGGAGTGGTGAATGATGTTCAGGTTTATTTCTTAGAAGTGCCAGGACATGAAATGGAGATAGGTTACAGAATGTCAGTAAGTTCAAAACACTTAAAAAAATAAATTATTACTTCACTTTATTGAAAATGAACCAGGTGCATTGGTCTATGCACCAGTCTATGAAACTCTACCACTTCCTACTTCTGTGGTTTTTTTACCTGCTGGGATGAAAATTCAATTTCAACAACAAAACTAAAAATAACCAGGTCTGTAGTTCCATTTCGAATGCACAAGGCAATCCTTGTTGATTTTGTCTTGGCAGTTAACTCACTGGAAAGGCTGAGTTAAGGTAATTACTCACGTGAAACAATATTCAAAGGAGACCAAGATACTCTGAATGTGTGTTGATACCAGCAAACAAATTTCATTCAGCTTCATGGGTTTCCATACATCTTAATTTATTTTTCATTTTGAATACTCCACTGAGCATCTTTAAAATAATAGCTAGATATATTTGTTTAAAAAAAATCATCCTGGCTAATACATGAAGCATAGAGTTGAGCTTGGACCATGAAACAGGGAGAAGGTAATGCTCACTTAAATTCTCCCTAAATGCAGTTAAACACCAGCAGTGGCAGAATTGCTTGGCAATATTTCATTAAGGTACAGAACACCACATTAAACTGGCACAATAGAATTTATCCCCTGCTTTTTATAGTACCTTCTAACTTCGTGTGTCAGAGGCAGGAACAACACGAGAAGCAGAGTGAACAGTCACTGTTCACATTTTAATCCAGAAATTTTGTAATTTGATATCCAAAAACCAAGAATTGCTTGTTCCATACAAACAAAAAGTTGTTTGCAGAAAGATAAATGGAGCACACTGTTTCTGAAGTAGAAATACAATAATCAGTACCAAAAGTGAGAAGTGATGATGCTCAACTGAACAGGGGACCTGAGAAAAGAGCAGGAACTACTCAAATGCTTTAGCAACAGCTTATAGGGGGGCTCTGAAATATTGATTTCATCTTTTATTTTCCTAGGTCGTGTGAGTAAACAAATAAACAGCAGGACCACATCAAAACCACGACTACTCAAACAGAGATGAGAAAGATCAAAGTAATCATGAATATGTTTTAACATCGTTTCCTGCTGGGAAATATTGTTAAGTGGAGGCATAATAGGAATCCATGAGAGCAGAACAAGAGTTACGCATTTTTTCCTAGAAGACAGTACATAAATAATTAGAGCAACAATACATCAACATAAGTTTAAAGACAAAAAAAAAAGGTGCTGTTATTACACACAAATTGAATCCCACAATACACAATTCTAGAGTATTTTAGAACACTTGAGGTAGGACCTTCTGTGTGTGGCTTATCTAGCTTTACTGTGGGGTTTTTTGCTTGCTTGTTAAAAGAAAAAGTTGTCACTACCAATAAACAAGGATGATTAGATGCCTTTTGTTCAAGATAATAATACTTCCTCTAGCATAAAAACATTCTTGGAATTGAACAGTCTTATGAATAATCCCAAAATCTTGCTGAGACAGTACTTGATTCAAGGTAACTGCAATGAAATAAAAAGCACTGCCTAAAAATTGTACCTTTATGGCAAAATAAAGCAAGTTCAGTCCCCAGAAAAAAAAAATTAAGTAACCCCTATACTGCATTTAGCTGCCATAACAATTAATACAGGGGAGAACAACAAGTATTTTTTCTAATCTACCATTATCTCACTTCTCTATGAGGAAGGCATAATCAAAAAATTTGAGTCCATTGAATGGTATGAAAACAAGCAATGTTCAATATCCAAAGCATATCACAGAATGCTCTTGATGTGCTATTCATGGAAACAGTAATATGAGATGAAGTACTGTGAATGAACTGCAGGTAAACCATCGAAGTTCCTGTTTGCACAAATCTTTCCACTTTTGGAAAATATTCTGTGGAGCATTTCTTATCATAAGAAAAAAAAATTAAGAGCATCAGAAACATTTACCTTTCTACAGAAAAGTTTTGTGGTTCAGGAAGGAAGAAAGGACTAAGAGCATTAATACAATTTTAGGGAATATAAATAGTCAAAAGTAATCATTAACAGCCACCAGATATCTTTCTTTCCTCACATCTTTGAAGTTCAGTGGTTTTCAGCTTTTAAAAATTTGCAGTCTACTAAGTTTTCCAGAGAAGATGCAGCTTATGTCAAAAAACTTTCATAGATACATGGAATGTTGTGGAACATTAATAAACTTTTCTTCTGCCTTTCTTATTTTGAAATTTTCTTAGAAACAATCACTGATCCTCAACCCATGAATGACTGACCACAGATGAAAACATTGCCATGTCCCAATTATAAGCTCCTTGGCAAAGAAACTAAGGTACTATTTGGAAAGATTTTATTTCAGTTCATTCCTTTATTACCTTCCTGACTGTGGACTGCAGAGGCTTTCAAGGTTTTCTGCTCTATTTAATATACATTTCACACAACATCCAGTTCAATATAATTAGCTTCCAGAAAAATCAAATAATTATTATTTTTTTCTTAATGAATGTGTTGAACAATACTGGACATTCAGCAACTTTTCACATTTCAATCATAATTTTCTAGTGATCTTGAATCTTCCATTATACCACAATAATATTTGTGTGGTCCCATTGCTATACTATTCAGAAGGCACCCAACCCAAATTTTCTTCAGAGTAGCCACCATGTTAACTGCTCTTCTGGACTAGACTTGTTTTAAACAACTGCCACATTTATCCTTGTCTAGTATGAAAATTCAATGTCACTGTAGGTCACAGACACCAAACTGGGTAATCATTCAATAACTGGAAATAGTGGGAATTCTAAGAGATGAGCTGACACAAAGCAAAGGGAGCTTCCTGAGGGCTGAAGGATTTTGGTTTCCTTCTTTATAGACCTGCTCAAATTCTTAAGGTAGCACAAGGAGGACATGGAACAGCTCACAAAAACTTCCAAATAGTCCTGGAAAACAGGAAATGAAGTAAATGTGGTACCAATGAAGCCTGTAAATATATAACTCTAAGCTCAAAACTACATAAATTTAATGCACATAGTGCACTACATTAATTTATATCGGTATCATTTTGTTTACAATCCAGATACTCCTCAGACTGGCAGCCACACAGTCAAGCACCTGCTTGACTTTGAACATTGATTTAGGAGCTTTGGGGTTTCAGGTTTTTTGGTTTATTGTGGTGGGGCTTTTTTTTTTCCTTTTTGGTGAGGAATCTGTGCCGAGTCATTTTTTTGGTTCAGTGGGGGCTTTCTTGGGGGTTTTGTTTTGGGATTTCTTTTCCTTGCTATTTTATAGCAATGACATGAGTCACTCTACCATGAAATAAACAGTGTGACTTCAAGCTGACTTATCACTGAGCACTCATGCCACAACTACCATGGCCAATCACTGCTTCTTCTAGGCAGAGAAGAAGAACCTGAAGCTCAGAAAAGGCAAATGCAGGATCCTGGTGAAGAATATTGGTGCAAAATTGACAAAATCCCACCATGTCTCCACCCCAACTTCATGAGTCTCAATATTGTTCTGCTGTTAGCAATTAGTACAGCTAGAAATGCTGTGGTCTCTCTCTGTAGTAGAGAGTTTACCCAAAAAAAATCTAACACTTTATCAACTTGTTGACTTAGAACAAGCAGTGCTACAGAATTCCAAGTCTCATATGCAGTTTCACATAACTGAGGTTTTTATTTTTACCCTTCACTCAAAAAAGTAAAGAAGAAAGAAATAAACCACATGAAATCATTGTGTTAAAGGTTAAGACTAGAAAGTAAAGCACTCCAAAAGGTAGGAAATAAAGGTGTACTATGCAATGTATCTCAGATGCTTCAGCCACCAACACTGCAATTTCAATGTTGCTTTACACAACACGCGCATGCCATGTGTTCTTTTCCCTTTTCTTCTCCCTGCTCTGTGCCTTCCAGCCAGCATGACCTACACTCTTTCATGGGAAAAAGGCCAAGCACTGTGAATGAGTCAGTTTTGTCCTTTGGAAAAGAAGAATGGTGATATCAAAACAGGTAAAACCTTCTTCTCTGCTGACCCTAATACTGACCCATAATGGATGTTTCAGACCCAGTAAAAGAATAAAAGAAGCATAGAGTGAAAAATATTCCCTGGAGTCCAGTGACTTACAGCTCAAAGGTTTAAAAAACTGACGTGATGAATATTCAGATCAGCAGGAACTGAGCTTTGAATTCAGGAAGTACTGTATTAATACTAAAATTGATGGAAAACCGGATCAAAATTGACACTCAAAATTAGTGAAAAATTTTGGCCTCAAATTCTGCACTGAACTGGATAAGAAAGAAGAAACAAGGAAAATCTTGAGATTGCTTCGAAGACAAATTCCTGAGGTTTTGTGAAGTAGTTCAACAAATCTAACACATGTAACAAAGGGGCACACAAGGAAATCACTAATTTTGTACTCTGCAGAGTTTGGATGGCAAGGTAAATAAGACTTGGGGATATGTAACCTATGATTCAGTACAAGCAAATTTTGAACAATTATCCCCATGGTTCTGGGGAGTTCTGTATCAGTGCATATATGAACTATATATACACACAGTGTAAAGGGTTCCTGTGGAGGGGAGAAACTCTGTCAAGTGCCAATTAAAACCTTTCCAGCTACAGATTCATTGAGGAGCTGAATAAAATATTTCTGTAGATCTCACACATTCTGACGTTTGAAAACAAGATTTTTTTTTCTAATGTGTTTCTGGGGTGCAAAATGCATATACATCTATATTTACACTAAGTCTGTTGATTGACAGAAGTACTTAATTTTTTTTAATACACAGCAAGTGCTTTCCCTTTAGTTATGCTGTTTTTTAAATATGTACATGGAATATAGATGGACTTGAAATTTCATTACATTATATTAAATACTCAAAACAATGCATCTGGATTTATATCTTTTAAATTCTTTTTTTCCTGTGTACTGAAGTTGACTTTATTAACGAGTCAGATGACATCTGCTACCCATAAAAAAAAAAAAAGGACTATTGGGAATATATTCTCCTCCTCATTTGGATACACAACTTAATTCCTTACCAACATTTTCAGAGCATACTGAAGCCTCCAGACTACTAAAATGTAATAAGCATTTAAGCACTGCTGAGCCCTGACCCAGGCTGTCCCAACTATGGGGATTATATGTGCAAGATCACTCCATAGACATTTGCCTTGGGGCCTCCAGTCAGGACCTGAGCAAACCATACCAGTCACAATCTCCACACATCACCTGCACAAAACCCAAGAGATGTGCAAAGACCTACCCTGGATTCTGGTACTGAGATGAATTTCACTCTAAGGAACATTGCTGGGAGCAGTGACAAGACGAAAGGTAACTATCAAAATTTTATATAAAGGATATTAAATCTTTATTTTATTTACAGTCCTTCTGAAAATTCTATATTTGAACTCCTATGAATGTATACACCACCTTAAATCATTGCAGAGTTTTTTCACAGGTTTTACTCGACAGATTTCCCTCCTCTGAAGTCTTGCTTCACCCCTCAGGAATACACCAAAAGCTCATAAAAGCATACTGCAAACTTTTGAAAACTATTATTTAGATTCTTTGTAAGGGAAGCCCGAGTTATAGGAAACCTGATGATCAGGAAGCCTTTGGGTGCATTCTGATTCTAGACCTGTTCCTCTAAAACCTGCATTTCACTTCCAGGGAACCCAATAAAGCCAGAAACATCAGGGTATACAAGGAAGCAGCATCTTGCCAACCAGCATCAACAGAAAAATGAAAAACAGCCTTCAATACACAAAGGAAATTAGAACAGTTGACTGGATCTCTCATTCTCATACAGCTTCTACTTCCAACATTCACAAAGATTTGTTTTTACTTCCATGCTGTGGTCAAGAAAAAAAAAAACCTCAGGTTGTTACTACAATATCACTAAGAAGCACATTTCAGGATATACATTTGAAAATTATGTGTAAAGGTACAACTGATTCAGTTCACCTTTCCATGTTACTGAATACAGATATTCCAATGGCTAATGCAGGAAGCTACTGCATGTGTCACACCTGCTTCAGCCTTCCACTGTGCATTTGTTTAAAAGTAACAAAATGTCAATACAAAAACAAAGTACTCAAAAACTTGAACTGTAATGAAACCTATGAGATTTTCCATTTGCTTTCATCTGAAGAGAAAGATGAAACTGAAACTCTTCAGTAAGCTGCTTGTAATGGGCAAAGAAAGACCTTAGAAAATAAGAATATATGCATTCCTACCAGAGATCACAGCAAAGAAAGCAGGAGAACTTACAGACAGCAACTACCCCAACTTTCAAGGAGCTAGCCCAGGCATCCTTGTCTCAGTAGCACAAAGCTCCCACAGATATATTCATCCTTCTGGAATGTAATTTACCTTGTCCTGGTGTACACCCAATCGAAGAGTGGTGAATCTTGGTAAGGAAAATGGTGTTCAGTGTGCCAGGGGCACAGACTTGACTTCTGCTTGGGAATTGCCTCAAATGTTTTTCAACCAAAATGCTTCTTGTTTGACTTGGATATCAGTTCTTAGGAGCACACGCATTCCAAAGGCAGTGACACAAACATTATCAATCCACCAACACACTTCTGTCTGACCGTGGCTATGTTCTGGTTTGCCTGTGGGGAAGCATTTTCTCTGCAAATGAACTGCTGCTTTTCATCTGTTAAATGTATAAAGCACACAAAACAGCTAGAAACCATCCAGTAGTATCATGGTATCTCAAAAACCTGACCTTTATTAGTAATTACTCAGGAAAGCATTACAGTGGGTGTAGAGCAATTTGAATTGTGACTTTTTAGAGAAATAGAGTTTCTTCACCTTTAGAACATGTAGGTAACAAAAAAGCTTTCAGTATTAAAATGTGTCTTAGACAATTTAAATGCATATGAATTTTACAATAACAAACTAAAGCTCAAACAGTTAGGGAACAAGTTTTATAGTTTGTGTAGATGGAGAGGTAGATAGAAGAGGTTGGCAGCTTTAAAACCCACCTTCAAATCCCCAGTTTTAAAGCTGGTCTTGATCCAACTCAGGCATCTGCTTTATGCTGTAATGTGTTCCCTTCTATTGCCAAGAATATCTGGAAAGCAGCAGGCAAACCAGTAACAAACAACAAGACAATAGTCAGATCAACCTTTCACAAGAGAACTAGCTGATGGAATAGGCAGTTCTCAAATGAGATTTCTGTTTTCTTTACTGCATTGAAGTAGAGAAAATGAAGGGTTCAAGCATGAAATGTATAGCACCAGCTGTTGCACTCACTTTGGGTATCAGAGCAAGTTCTCCATAGCTTTTTCACTGGATCACACAATTATTTCAAGTAAAACAACGTAAGGGTCTGATCCTGCTTTCAAAGTAACTCAGCAGCAACATCACTGTTTTCACATATGGAGCAACCAATCCAAATTTTAGGTATTACTTCTCTCCATTTACGCACCTCCAGAGCAGTGTTCAGCAAGGAAGTGCTCTCATGTGGCTCCTCATGAATACTTCAGTGACTCACAGATGATTTTCTCCATTGCCTTAGTTTCATAACTTCAAAACCCTGCAATGATACTTTGCTATCTGCATCCAACCTGAGCACACTCACAATTCAGAGACCCATGAAGAAATTTAATCTTTGCCATGTACTATTCAATCCATGGTGCTGAGCAGAGCAGTAGAGCATTAATTCTGCCAGACCACTACCAGATAATATTCAGTGCTGGTTGGTAGCCAGTGCTTCATAGGAAGATGCCAAGCACTGTTCACTGAAGCAACTGCATCAAGCTCAGAATGCTAGGTGAACAACTTCAGATGAAAAGCACTTGAAAATGGGTCTGAGAGGCAAGACAACCCTCCTTTTCCCAGAAGTGAAATTACAGACTGAAAAATACACCAGATGATTCTTCCCTGTGTATAAGGTATGATCAGTTACGTTTTAGTCATTTCAACTTGAAGTGTAAGAAATTTGTCTTTTTGATAAAGAGCAACAGTGAAAAATGCCCCAAGATTAAGGAAAACCAGACTGCTATCTACAACTGTTTGCAGCTTCTGTGGACCTGTCCAAGCCCAGCATCCAAGAGACCCCATGGAGCTGTAGCTGGGGCACCCCAGCTTCCCTCAAACCCAAAATGGTTTTATACAGCACAAGGTTCAAACCATGCCAGAGCTCACACTTTATAAGCCATGCTATCTTAACTTATGTTAAAGCACAGGTGGCACCAAATACCAGATCTTAGTAACTCTTATATTGTTGTTTGTAGTAAAGTTTTGTTAGGAGTATTTCAAAGGTTCTCCTGAATTTAGTGAATTAAATCGTTTTCACCCTCTGAAACTAGGATGAATAGATTCATGTTACTGAGACCTGTCTCAGAAATTTCCTAGATAGCAAAATAGCAACAACAACAATCTCTAAATCTATTGTTAATAAGGTTCTTTCCTCTAATAGTATTTGTGGCACATGCCAAAAGCGTGACTATATTGTTAGAGGCACTTGCTTGGGTGACCTACAAAGCTCATTCATGTCCTTGCTGCTTATCCATCTTTGATATATCTATGTGAAAGATGTCAGTAAACATGTACACCACACATTTTTATCCAATGTTTGGTTTTTATCATAAATCCAAGTTGTACATTAAAAGTAGCCAGAATTTCAGTACAGGAGCTTTTCAATACTGAATTAAATTTCTGCTGCTATCTCTGTATAAAAGCAAAGATCCTAAAACAGGGGCCGACCATAAAAAAAAAAATCTTGAACATTCCTTAGGCAAGTGTATAAGTATGAAAAGGGGATCAAAGCTGAATATATAAATCCAAGATGTCAAAGAGAACAAAACACTCTCAAAGTGTCTAAAGTCACTGACAATCTGTTTAATGTTAGGCTACCAAGTAAAAGATAAGGAAAGCATAGAAGGGGAAAATAATCCTTTCATACTATAGGGGAGAAAAAAATTAAGCCAAAAATCCCCTGAAGAAAATCTCACATGCACAATGCTCATAGTATGCCCAAGCTTACTTATGCATCCATAAATGCATAAGGAAGTATGAACCAAGAACACACATATATATTATATATATTTTATATATGTGTTATTGTATACAACACCATACAACCATAAAATATGCTGAGTTGGAGGGGACCCATCAGGATCATGGAGTCCTGAGTTTTTGGGTGGTTGAACTTTCACCTCTGGAGCATTTTGGTTCCATCTGAACACTCCATGCTGCACACTTGACATGAAGCATGTTATATTATCTGACAGTCTTAAAATAATCAGCATTTAATTAAAAGTTAAAGAATACCGTTACAGAATAATAAAGCTACAGGCTGCCTGGAGTATTAAACTGTTCCTATTTTGTCTACTGGATTATTGTTGGATTAACAGACCTCCCAGGAAGAGCACTGTAAAAAGTTCTCCTGACAGTGAAAGACATTTCAGAGACACTTGTTAGTGAAACATATATTACGAGACATCTGTTACCAGTAGAGGTTCTTGATTGTTGCACCAAAGAGAGAAAGGATGAAAAGATAAAAAGAAGAAATGTCTCTCATTCCTCAGTTGTATAGATAAAAAATGAGGGAAGAACTAAGCAGATAGTTTAAAAAGAGGAAAGAGGCATGCCAGGAAGATACAAACACATAAATGTTTGTATTTTAAAGAGAGTTAATTATACAAAATGTGGCTGGCAAGAAGTTATTATACAGGTTGGAACTTGAATACAACCCAAGATGAACTAATAAATGAGGAATAGAAAGCTGTGATACAAAAAGACCTGGGCAGAATTTGGTACTAGCATTACTGGAGACAAAGCATAACTCTTAGCTGAGGTGTCTGGTACTATCATAAAGGACCTATAATATATATATTTTTTAAGCCTTTTTCCTTACCTGACAGTGAGCTACTCAAATCCAAGAGTAATGACAAGCAAAGCAGGCTGTTGTGTGCTATATGCAACATACTGTACCATATATCCATAAAACTGTAAGCAAACCTGATACAGCAATCTGTAATACTCACTAGAATTAAATTCTGTTTAGCCTCTCAAGATAAGATTAATAATGGCAAATTAATTTATGCTCCCTCTAAACCAGTACGCAGAGACATGCAACCAGTATAGTCATGATAATGTCTGGCTCACTTGTCTCCAGTGCAATAAATTTCGATGAGGTATTCTCTATGCAAATTGAAAACAGATATCTGATCCAAAGGAAAGTGATGCTGTACAAAACAATTTGCAGGGCTGTGTCAGGTTATACTGAGTAATGCTCCTATAAATTCATGTGATATGAAACCCACCTAAGCCAAAAGCACTCTCTTTTTGACCTACACCGTAAGATACAAGATTATTTAAGTGACAGGATGGGTAATGAGGGCTGTAATTGTCCACACTTATTTTGTATTAAAATTACAGTGAGCAGTAAGACTAGAGTGGTGAAGTCACTTAAGGATTTTTTTTACATACAGGGATGATTATTAATAAAACAAAAACAGATGAGCTCTAGAAAACTCAAAGGCTGAAACTTGCACATCATGCCAAGTCTCAGCTGCTTGTCTGAGTCTGCTGGTTACCCCAAATAGAGTAAAAGCATTGCAGGCAGAAGCGCTTCTGACAGTTCTACTTTCAATGCAACCCAAAAATTGTACAAGAGGGACACCCATCACCTTCCTGTCCATCTTTAATGTTAGATGAGCTGCCCCAATTTTCAAAATGAAAAAAAATAAGCCCTACAGTTTGTGCTTTCAGCCCTGATCAGATACTCTTGGCACACTAATGGCCAAGAAGAAAGTTAAAGTCTCTGTACCATTCTATATCCTGCAGTTATTTAGATAAGAATGAAGGACAGTAGGAGGTACCAGCTGGCTGCAGTCCCTAGAGCACTCTATCAAATAAGCCCAGCCCAAACGCTCTGCCATGCCCTCTGCACACCTCCTGCCTGAGGGGGAGGACAGGGAACTGCTCACCACCTGAGGGGTCACCTTGGCTCTATTTCCTTGAATTCTAGGCATGATCCGCACATTTATTAAGGTCCTGCTGCATTGTCCGAGTGCCTTTCCTTCCTAGATTAAATTTGAATTACATTAAATGATAAAAAACTAGCATGTAGCCCAGTAAGACTCAATGCATGCAAGTGCAGAGAAATCAGGAATGTTCACCTGAGCAAGGAGCACAATGGAGAACCTAATTTGACATACACAAAATTCTCCCAACACTAAACAAACAACACAAAAGCCAGTTTATACATGCATTGTAGAGTTCATTGGCTGAGTGGCATCTTATTCTTAAAAGACCTTTATTACCTTCTGTGGATCTCCCAAGTATGTAAGGTACCTCCCCCTACCACTACGAGTACAGCAACCCAATGCAAGGTCCAACAACCAGGCTGCAATTCTCCAGAACTGCAAATATGAGCCAGGGCACACAGAGCCCAAGGGCAGCTTTCCAAGACACACTGAGATGCAGATATGCATTCAGAGACTAAGAAGGCTCTCCAGTCACAGCTGCACAACTGAAGTCACTTCAGAGCAAAACAATCCAGACTGCCTTGCTGTCCCACTCTAGGACTAAGCTTAGCAGTTCAGATGTGGACAACAGATATCAGTTGTACTCAGCAAGACAAAATTGTTTGAGCTATCCCAAAATATTATACTTGATTTAGAATCTCCTGGATTCCAACAAGAACTGAAAAAAAAAATCCAGATTTTTTTACATGTCAAATGTGCCAACTGTTGCCTGCAATAATAAAAACATGTAGTCCCTGTATTTATGAGTTGGTTTGTAAGCCCACTGGCATACAGCCTGCTTTGTGTTTTCTACGTTCTCAAACTGCAAAACCAAGCTCGAGACTAAAGCCATTACAGTTTAAATGACACCAAAAGTAATTAAATAAATGCAATTCCAAATTATTCATATAATACTGCTGCACATATCATTAAATAAGTGTATTTCACTTATATTTTCAGAATATAAAAATCCTGCAATATGGAAAATATGAGCAGCATTTCAGATGTACACATGGTTGGAGTTATCCCAAAGCTCCTCAGACCCAGGAACTTCACCAATCACGGAGTAAAAAAAAGAACACAACAAAAATAAAGAAAAGACATTTGCTGTTTCTTTCAGTACTTGAACACCTTCAAACATGTGAAGCAAATTCCTCAAACGAAAGGTTGCAATGGATGGTGTAATGCTGAAAGCATTTATCGAGCCCAAGCTTTTTCTCATTGAATCAGCACAGCTTTAACACACATCACTGCCCTATGGAAACTTATTTCACAACTTCACATCGTCTATTCATATTGTATTATTTTAGTGCACTCTGGACAGAGAGCTGGATTCAAGGGGATTTTAATCAAGCACAATAAGCTAAGTCAGCAAGGCATTTCACCTTACAAGCATCAGAACAGTCCCACCTCCATCATGTGCCTGTTCTGTCAATTTTATGCTCAAGTATTTTGCTACTACAAAACTGAAACTGGTTAATTTATATTGATAGTACCAGAACAGCCTGTACACCTCTGGACTTGCATCCTGCAAAACACATACTAAAAAAAATGTCCTTTAGTCTTAAAAAAATTCCCAAATCAAATGCCACACTGGATAATTAGGAAGTTAGCTTTATTTATTTTTTCAGCCCAAAGTAAACAGGCATGTGCAGTTTTGCAGCTGAAATACTGTAACATCCTAGAGCATCAGAAGTCAGAAACCGAAACAGTGATTAGTTTTCTGTAAATGAAAAGGTCTGCCTTTGCTCTAGCTGAAAAATGAGCCAAAAAAAAAAAAAAAAAAGCTGATAGAGCAAACCATGAATGGGGATTTCATCAAATCTGAGTGTTTGACCCATTTTTCATCTACAAAGGTCCCTTAGGCTGTCATATAAAATATAAAAGGCTTTCATAAAAGATTGGAGCCTTTCAGCTATAAGCTGAATGATAGTAAAATGTACACGGTTTTTAATGCAAAAGGTATTATTATACACTTTGATTTTTTTTTAAAAGCACAGATTTTAAGATAGTAGAATACACAAAGCAAAAGTAAGTTCATGGTCTATGCTATTATTACCATATATATCCAGTATTAAAGGAATAGCAGTGTTCCTGATCTGTATGAAAAATAAATTACACCAATGCAAGCTGAAGCAAATTAAAGCCATTTAGAAAAATAGAAATATTAAATTTAGCACATGTTGGAAAGGGACCCCACTAATTGCATTGTACACAAGCAGGTCTTGTGAAGCAGTGGCTCAGAAAAATCTAAAAAATACTCATGTGGGAGTAAGCCTTTTTTTCTTTTCCTGGGAAAAGACCAGAAGTAGAGATGCAGCAGAGCTGGTATTCAAAAGTCACCAGCATTTTACATTAAATAACAGATGTCCAATTATAGCCAAATCAGTTACTGTAGTTCTGCATTAGGGTTTCACATATTTGGGTGTAACTTACATTAGGCTGTCAAGTCTATCATTAAAGTGTTTTGCAGCTGCATGGCACTAATATTGTACCAAGATGTTTACAAGCACTGAGGAAATTCATATTCGTATCACTGAAATTCTGGATTTAGATTGGTGTCATGTACAATTTAGCTGAAGGAAATGTGCACTGTTTGGCTGGATAGCATCTGGATGTGCAATCCTCTTTTTTTCCACCACTGGTAAGAGCATGTGCCTCATTATGCTGACAAGGAGCTCACTCTGCTGCTTCTTTTCAGGACACTCAAACCCTTACAGATTGAAGAAATGGTAAATGCAAACAAAACAAAGTATGCATTTTCTAAAAAGAAAAATACACCTTGCTCTCCTTGGAAAATCAACAAAAATCCAATTACAGCTTTAAAGTTAAGAATTGCAGGCATTAAATTTGCCCTGAGAAAATGTGGAAATGGTGGTTTGTGCTGGCACCTTAGGAATTACCTCAGTCACACAAATGCAGCACCATTACAAGGGCTCCTACCAAGTAGTCAGTTACCATTATACATCTGCTGCTCAATATTCTTGTTAAAAAACCTCGGCTCTTTCACAGCTTTGCACATCTGACTTTGTCAAAGCGCTTGTCCCAGAGTGATTGAAATTGAATATATATATAAATATATATAGGAGAACTCAGAAATGTTACAGATACACTGCAAGCCTGGAACTGTCAAGTTCAGAATTTGAATTTTCTACTTATTGGATGCAAGATGAAAGCAGTTATCTTTCATTCTGTCTCCATAACATCATAAGCAACAGCATATCCCCAAGACAGTGACAGCACAGGGCATCATCCTTGATAATTCAACTGACTGGTTACAGTTCTTACACTGGGAACATTTCAGCTCAAGTGAACTTATCAAAATAACTGTATTTTTCATCTGAAAAAAAAAAAAAAGATCTAGAGAGGTTTTTAAATGTGCTTTTACGCTTTTAATAATCTTGAGTCCTAAGCAAAATAAACTGACATAATCCCATTGATGAATTTCTCAACAGAGCAGACATTTTTACCTCAAGTCCACGAGTAATTTCATCCCACAATGACATTCCAACATGTACTGTGAGACTTCTTTGTGAACCTGAACTTCCAGAAAACCAAGCTAAGCATGTTACTGGCATACCCAAATTAACCTGTAGGTATTAAAAAAAAAAAATTTCCAGGAAGTCTGAACAATTCTTTGGTATTCTCTACATTAAAAACTCTCACAGTTATTTTATACAGTATTTTCCAATCTCTCACTGTTCAAAATATTGAAGATAGCTGCTGCTCTCAAACATACGACAGGAGCTAAAAATCAAAGCCTAGTATCAAAGTATGAGTAACACCCTCAGTCACATTCTCACTGGGAGGAAATTTCATTACCCAAACTGGACTGTCTGATAAAATGTAGGCACACCAGCAACTGCCTTGTGTGGTAACTCCACAGATGGTGATTTTTGCTTCTTTCAGGGAACAAAAAAAAAAAAAACCAACAGTAACAACAGAAGATTTTCAGTAACATAATTTGCACAAAACTTTACCTGTACACCGAAAAGATTCTCCCACTGTGAACTTGGTACTGATACTTCTTTGAGACTTGCCAGGTCTAACTTTACACTTATAATGAACAAATCTAAGCATCTATTTTCCACCTTGCTGCCCCAATTAATTTTTCCATCTCTATAAATACCATTAACATCTTATATGCAATTCAAACCACAGACCCAGGTACTGCCTTCAAAGCAGCTCTTCCACAAGCCCTCAAAAATGGTAAGATATTCTTATCTCACTTCATCTTCCTACAGAAGTTTTCTAAAGGGAAGATTTTGTTTTGTGTCTGAACAGATGAAATTAGCACCTGGTTGTTCTGGTTTCCAACACACTTCTTCTTAGCCTCAATCTCCTCCATTTTACACCATGGAAATCCATTTAAAATGCTGTACAAAAATCAGCTTTCCTCCTAAATTCCACATACCCTGTCAACTCTTGTTTTCCTTCAGTGGCTTTCTTTTCTCTCTGAATTAAATGAGAAATTATCTTCCTGTATCACTGGTTCCATACGGTGTCATCCTCTTATTGTCCCAACCAGTTCTCCATCTGTTGGATTTTCAAAGACATTCCTACAGTCTCTTCCCGAGGATATCTTCAGCGGTTGGAAACACTTACAAATTTAAAAAAAAAACAAATCCTAAACATCTTCATCGTCTCCAAATTTTACCAGACTGGTGCTAGAACATGAAACTTCTAAAACTTGGGTTCCATGCAAGGAGCAGATAGGATGCAAATAAGACTGACCATGACAAATGGTCCTTCTGCTTCATTATACAGCCTCCATTTTTTGTTCTAGGTAACAGTAATCCCAACACACATTTTACCTTCTTGCTTATGAAGGACTTGATTTGCATGTTTCATCTTATTCCTGACAGTGGACACGTGGACAGAAAACATATGCTAGAACAAAAATCATCAAGCTGCCAACTTCAGTTCTGTATTGTGCACTGTGAATTCCCATCATCATTTCCCCCCCTTGAACTATGCTTTTAAAATCCAAAAGTCACATCAGTCCATTTTGCTGAACTCTTCTTTTCCCCAACATTATCTTTTCTGTTAAACAACAACAAATCCCAGCCATTTGCAGCTGAAAACATCTAAAACAAGTACGAATTTTCAATTCCTCGATGATTCACAAAGGGCAACACACCACAAGCACTTGTGACAACTTGCAGTGAACCACTGACATTGGATATCATCCAAACCTCTTTCAAAAATATTTCTAGCACATTCCCATGGGACTTTCCATGAAGTTATCTCAAAATGTTTAAATGACAAATATACTAAAACCCTGGGCTTTTCCTCTTCAGTAGTGGGTATTTATCTTCTCTTTTATTCACTCTAAAGTTTTCATTCTGCACATCAAAAAACAGCTTAATTTTTTTTTCTACCATTGATTTCATAGTGACTGGTAGACTTAAAGAGAATTCTTGAGAAAATTCTCACCTCATTTGGAAAACCACCAAAAATCCATTTCCTCCCTATGACTTCTTGCAACACTGAATATTTTCAAAAACACAGAATATTTTTACTTTCAATAGCCCTATACTCTTTGTAGTTAATCTTACTTTTACTTGGTGGTTCCTTATTACTGCAAAGTTACCACTATTTAGAAATATTCACCTCCTTCAACTCCTCCTGGACTGCTTCTCAGAAATCCATAAGAGTTCAGAGCACTGCAATTTCTCATACATGTTGGAAAAATTTAAATATGCAAATAAATTTATTGTATGCAATGCTGAACTATCGGTATCCAAAAGCTGATGCCTTCATTACTAAAAGTCTAATGAGATTCAGCTTGACATTTAGCATTTAGTCATTGCTCAAATTGTACTTTGCAGTGGGAAGTTCAAACTGAGAAACTATTCTAAGTAAAAATGTTGATGTTCAGATAATTAAAATTTTAGCAGCATTTTTTTGAAAATGCCCTATGACTCTTTTCTGCAGACTTCCCTAAGAGCTATTTATAGCCTCACTTAAGGGAAAATGTAATTAGGCAGGATTTAAGAGGTCCCACTGGCTACTTCAAGCTCTGTCTTCACTTCAAAAGGAAACTGAAGCCACTTACACTGTATTGTACCAAGATTTCCTAATATTTAACAGAGGTGCTGGAAACCCAAAGCAGCTTTAAACAACCAGGGAACAATGTAAAGCCAGAAGTAAAAATATTTAAAAGAAATGTAAAGAGGATTTCAAATCCATTTTACACGGCTGCATCTGCTGTGACAGTTTATTAAGCTGCAAGGCAAGGGATTTTTTTTTTCTTCCTTTCTGAAATATTTACCATAAGCTAAATAGAATTGTCACAGTGTCTCAAGCCACAGCTGTTGGCAAACTGGGCATTCTCACATGAGAACATCAGTTGGCTGCTCCCTAAGCTAAAGGGGGAGCAAAGTCAGATCAAACTGGGAGCCAAACCTGCAGCATTCCCATCTGCAGAAACAATTGAAAATGGGAGAAAAACTGGAGAGAGGAACTAACAGGCTTTGTGCATTAATGGATGGAAAGCAGCAGAAAATTTGCCATTTTTGTGTAGAGGTTCCAACCTTTTATGATGTTTTCTCTTTAAGAAAGTGACCACCTTGGCTGAGGAAAGTCATTTGTAAAATAATGGCCTGAAGGCTTTTTCTTTATTTCTGAAACCACTCATGTAAGGTATGATAATTTAAACTGCATCATTCCCAAGTGCTGTATTACTGGTTTTAGTAGAAAAGCAGGAACACAAATCCCATCTCCTCCCAGCTTGACTGTCACTGGAAACATCTGTCCCAAAAACTACACATCAACCACCAAGCCTGTAAGAGACATCATTCTTCTACCTAAACCCTTCTGTGCTCAATCCTTGTTCAATTTGCAGTCACGTGAAATAAGCGTGCATAGTAACAAAAAAATTTTGGACCTCCAAACTGGACATTTGCTTCAGTTATTCTTTTTGAGTAAGAAAAATTTTGTGCACAATATTTGATAAATTCTTTCAAGTCCTCTGGAAGTATTTTCGACTCTTAATTGGACTTAGCAAGAATAAATACCTATGATGTTGATAGGAAATTTTGACATTAATTATTGCATTGGAAGCCAAAGGTTTCATCATAGTAAGTCACATCTCTAAGAAGCTATTACATGGTGTCTAAGAAACTGAAATACAAGCTGTGTCATGACTTACTGGTAGCACTAATTTTCCTATTATATGTTCTATTTCTAGAAATTAATTTGTGCTGGAATTTAATCAAGCATAAGTTGCCATGTTCTCTCCTCACAGTAACTCCTTACAATAACGTGCAAGTTCTTCTGACATTTTCACCATCAGCACAGAACCTTCAGTTTCTTACTAAAGGCTAAACAAGAGCTCTAATCCTTTTTTGTAATGCAACTCTTTCGGGGAGAGGTGGTGAAGTTAAAGAATGGGGATGATCAACAAGAATTTTCTTTTTCAACCGGTTATGACTGATGAAACATATGGATTTAATATATTTTGTAAGAAGCTGCATCAGCAGGAAAGGGACATGATGATCATCACCATACATTTGGTACACCAGGCTTCAGAATATATCTGAAAATCTAAGCTAAATTAATAAAATGAAAGAAGGATAATATCTTTGAACAAGAAGAATCAAGGCATTGATTTAAGGCAGGGAAGTAAAAAACAAGACCAGAAAACTAACGTTTAAATGGGAAGGTCTTTCCTTTCTGAAATCAAACAACTGGGGGCAGGGAAGAACTCAGTGAGTGTGCCTGGGATACTACACCCATCCAAAGAACAAGAACTCATTTTCATTTCCACCATGACCAGCACTAAAAAGCTCTCATGTGACCCACTGTCACTGAAAAGGTCATTGATTTGTTCATTGGTTTGTTTTTTAATACTGATATAGTGATAAGGATATTCACTGATCATAAGAGGGTGGAATAATTACCTAATTAAGGCAGCACTGCAGGAAATTAGGCAAATACATGAAATATGCATGGGTAATAGATCAGTGTATTTTTCTGGCTTCTACTCTGCTGTTTTTATCTGCAGCTAGCATGCTAAAGGGGAGGAGAGAGGCAAGAAGAGGAAAAGGAATAGGAAAGCAAGGAAGGCTGGTGTGCTGCATCTGCTTTGCAACCTAAAATAAAAGATTAAATAAATAATAAAAAACAACTTCAGTTTCAACTAGTTAGTGTTGCATGAGGGATATATTCATTATATATTTCTGATGTTTAAAACTACTATTTTTTTCATATATATATATTTTTTAAAAGCCACTTATGTTCTAAAAGTGTAGGGTCCAATGCAGCTTTATAAAAAAACCTAAGACTTAAAAACTGAGGTACACCAGTGCCATATTTAACCCATTCACTGAGTTCTGTACACTTAGGAATCCTGACATTACCCCATGCCTGTTTTTCAGATTTCTAAGTAGAGGCCTCTGGTGCTGGGGAAATTCTTTTCCTTGTTTTCTCTGTACATTCTGTGACCCTGCTAACTTTCTGATGACTTTAGATTATTCTCTACTTTTCATAACACTCTCTGGAGTCTGGGAAGCATGTAATTCACTCTCACTGGGCCTATTCAGTGAAGGAGAGGACAAATGGCTGAATACCTACTTTTAACCTGTTGGAGAAGTTTTTCAGTATAGCTTCCCTTACTGAACTTGTTTGTTTAGTCAAGAAATCAAGAAGAAATTTAAAAAATCAGCTGCAAAAGAAGGATTATAAATACCATATGCCGAAGTCCCATTAACAAGCCAAAATGATGGGAATGTCAAACTTCTGAATAGGAAAGGGTGAGGAATGAGGTGCCAAGAGTGACCTCTTTATATACAAAGATGTTAATTTTGCATGCAATACACTGCCCTTAACACAAACTGATCAAACACCCCAGTTATTAAGAACAACAAGCACTAACATCAGCATTCAAGAGACTGTCCCTGAGAAATTCTGCACTCCTTTGCAAACCTAATGCACAAGTGATGAGCACAGGGTAAATCCTCATCTGTTTACCCTCAGCGATACAACAAAACATCAAAAATTGAATTGATCTCAAAATAAACAGAATATTTGGGGAAACGGGACAGGGGAACAAAGGGGTTGTCCTCATAGCTGCAAGAATAAGAAACTTGGGACAGATGAGTAAGAGAGTTTCTAATCAAGTTAGAGGTGCCAAAAACTTAATTTCCTTCCTCTCTTATTCAACCAAACAAATATATCAAAACAAATACTCTTATTGTTTCCAGCAGTAATCAGGTACAGCTTCAACACCTTTAAAAAACTTAATGAATGCTAAAGAAAGAGGGAAACTAGTTAAAAAACAGGGCATATAAATGATCTTGGAAATAAAGCTGCTGTGGCCAAGAATTAAGAAACACAGGAATATACAGTAGGAGCACAGCTTTTTGTGCTGCATCCCAAACAGCCCAGAGATGCTGTCCTGGATTACATTCTTCTCTAAAGGGAAATTCTACAACCTCTTGCTAAAAGTGGCAATCAGAAATCATGATTTCCTGACAGCAATATGTAACCATCACAAATCAAGTTTCTGAAGGCAGCAGCTCTAGTTGCTACATATCCAGTGAAAATGGCAGTTTTATAGAGGAACACAGAGGGAACTACCACACTTCAGTATTGCGATACAGACTATGGATTTCTACTGTTTGGGTCTGAACAGGTTTTTCTGTTTGTACTCCAAAGCAAAAGGATCTGCAATGGACATGGGTAGCTGAAAAATATAAATACACACCTCTGGCATGCACACATTTGTTGTCTCCATTACACCAGCAGACTGTTACTTCTCTAACTTAGCAGATCGTAGCACAAACCTTTCCCAACTTCACTAATACAAAACTTAAATTTTGGTATTGCATCCCATGCAACAATACTAACAGCATACATATTTGTAAGAGTCTGATTACAAAGACAGAACATCACTATAAGCAACCTCTGACCAGAAACTTTTTGTATAAGGATATTCCAAGTATTAGTTTTGTCTCTATGACAGCAGTTGCTAGTAAAGAATGTAGTTTCATGTTTCTAATTTTAAAAGGTGTTTTTATGGAAATTAAAAATGGTAAATATAAAGGGGGAAAAGTTTATTTTTGAGCTCTAAGGCTAGAGCATTTAAAGCATTTAATGATATTTATTGAAAAATGCTTATGCTTGTTCTTTTGAAAAACAAATTTTTTTTTGTAAGGGAAAATTAAAACGTTGGTTATTATTACTGCAGACAATCCATTAACTAAATACTTCTGTCAACCACACACACAATCCAACATCTAATGCACCCTTCAGCAAGCCAGCAGTATATTGCCTTTTCAAGGAGGTGTTAGGGATCACAATAAAAAGGAGTCAAGAGAATATTACCACAGCAGGTAAATTAGTTATATTTGCACAGCCTGAAAGAACAAAGCAGAATTTTGGTAGAAAGCTTTGAGGTACTGTAAGATGAAAGAAGCAAAATCATTAAGTTAAATGGCAGAGATAGATGGAGAATAAATTAGGAATCTGGGCTACCTAAGACACTTAAAACTATCTGAACTGTTTAATTGACTAAATGACCCTGTATTTCCAGTATTATTAGCATAATTATAATATGCCCAAATACATCAAAATGATGTTTATTTTCTGTAGTCATACTTCAAAACTAGTTTTATAAAACTATCAAGTCCAAAGTAATGTTCTCCAATGTCCTATTCTTGAGTGTTTTGTTCTTGAAATCAACTCTGTAAGTAACATTTACTGTTTTTAGCTAACCTGAAGAGTTGTTAGATCAATCAGAAGTGGAAAGTTGATCAGCAATGCAGATTATCAGCTTCAGGCCACGATCATTAGCACTTCTGAGGACCTCTAAGTCTGACATCAGATGGGATCATTAGACCCTTTACCTGCTCTGCCTAGCATTTAGGATTTACTGTCATCAAGGGCCAGGCTACTCTTTAGAATTCAGTCCACCAAAATCATCATCTCTAGGGTCTTCCTTTCTAGCCTCTTCCATTTCTGCTTGCTTCATGCCTCCAGGTATGAGAAGCTTTGAGCCTAATTAATTTTATCCCATCTAATGTAACTGCCTGTGTTCTCATTACCTGTATAGGTATCTAATCCCACTAAGCTCTTTATCTTCTTGCTATTTCATGGCAAATCATTTCCATAAGCTAATTATATGTAGGGTGCATTTTAAAGAATATGCTTCTGTCATGTCTCTCCACACAAGCTTCCCTTAATTTAATCCCCATTTAATACATTTAAACATACTAATTTTTTCATATAAAAACACACTTTAATTTAGTAACATTTTCTTAGCATCCAAAGCAACAGGCTCTCTGTGCTCACACTTTTTATTTCCTGATTTTTGTTTTGTGTGCCCTCAGCTGACCAATTTTCATGTGTCTAACATCAGTTGTATCTATCTCTCTCTTTTTTACCTGTCCTTGTCAGCACTACAGACCAAAACACCTTTGTGACTTCACCTGTAATATTTCTTCAATTCCTCCTCTAGAAACTGATCTTCCCCCCTACCAAGGTTGTTTATTTATCCCGTAATTTCCTGTCCTTTTTTTTATCTTCACATATCAGTTTTTCAGACGAACTTTTCAATAAGGTTTTATTTTTGAATAGTAGGTTCTGACTCAACTATGAACCATGCAGAAGGAAAAAACACAAAGCTTATACAATAGAGAGCTGCTACTGATCTTTCCAAGATGACCAAAATTTTGGAAAGACTTCCAGCTAAGTGCACAACAGTGTTTAATCGTGGATAAAGCTGCTAGATCCATCCAGTATAAAGTCTCCTTTATGGAGGAAAAGGATCAATCCTCACATCACTGTTAGTCCAAACCTAACTCTTCTCTGCATTGGTCCAAAATTACTCTTAAAACCGAGTGCCAAGACTACAACTCCATTTGACAAAAACCTTTCCTCTGCCCTTACAGTGCTATGTATAAATGCAGCCTCTTTGCCATCCAGAACATAGTTCATTTGTCCTGTTATCCTCTTCATCTTTTCAAATACTCATCTTTGCAATTAAAACTCAACTACAGCCTCAGCACCCATTACTGGAAAAGTTGTGTAAAGAAAATCCGAAAAAAAAGCAGCAAGATGGAGCATGGCTCATGTGGAGGTGATGCAGAAGTTCCAAGAGTAGAGAACCAAAGGAAGAACTAAAACCCTTCTGTGACCCAAGAGAAAAGTCACATCAGACAACCTGGACAGAGAGCAGCACAATCTAAACAAATATAATTCTCTAATATTCATTTCTTCAAAATATTTTGAGGAGAAACCAACCATCAATGTCTTTATATATCATTCATAAGTATCTCCTTTTCTTCTCTACTTCATTAGGAAGTATATTTGTAGGTGTTACCGTTGGCATGTGAGAATTTTTTAAGTATTTTCATTATACATTTTAAAAATTGACAATCTGATAGCAAGATGCTAATCTAAAATAGAGATACTCTGCTTCTTCTATTATCCAGTTTGTTAGAATGACACATCAAGTTGGAAATTTTTAAATTACACTTGATTGAAATACAGGCATATTTTAATTAACTCACTTTTGTACAAATGGGGCCTACATAAGTAGACCAAAAGCTATGACTATAATCACAGCTAAGTTCCCTTGATCTAGACACACTCTGTGTTTTCATATGCATGCCTAAAATGTTATTTTTCCCCCATAGTCCTCTGGTCTTTGTCAATAAATCCACTGTTAAAATTAAGGAAACACCATAAGAGAAATAAATTTTTAATTGTAAAAATTTTATTACCTTCAGGACACATGAGCCAATAAGAAACATATTTAATAAATAAAGTGTAGAGCATAATTGACTTTGAGTAATTAAACAGAATCCTGAAGGGTCTGCATTACCAACAGGTAAATCTTCTGGGAGACACAGTGAAGTATTTAGACAAAATAAGCTCGACCCCATAATCAAACAATGGCCAAGAAGGCCAATGGCACTTGGCTTATATAAAATATAGTGTGGCCAGCAGGACCAGGACAGTGATTGTCCCTATGTACTCAGCACTGGTTGTGGCCACACTTTTTTTCCCTTCAGGGGATTCTATACTACATTAAGCTCATTTCAGAAATACATCATTAATTTAACTACTTGCAACCTTTCTTTAAAGCAACCTGCAAGTCTAAAATGCTCTCCGATAGGATCAGATATTGAGGTTTGTCACTGCCATAGATGCACAGCCTCTATCAGACATAGATATATTGGCTGAGGAGAAAAGTTAAGTCCCTTTCCAGAGCACTGATTGCTTTTTGAGAGCATTAGCTACTTATGACAAGAGAAAGTTCCTTGTATCTGAAGGGAAAACAAAATACCACTTACAAAACGAGATTTTAGATTAATTTGGTCCATCTAAATAGCTGAAGTAATTTAAAAAAATCAGGTCATTAAGCTTTCATTAAAGAAGCTTTCTTCACTGTATTATTACATTTGAAGCCACAGTTTATTGCCCTAGTTTACAGAATCTAAAGAAAAATCCATCAGCAAATAGAGATGGGAAAAGTATGATTCAATACAAGTCCAAAAGCAGCCTTAAACTCATTACTGCTCCCAGAATTCACCTAGATACTGTGTGTCTTCCTTCTGTGCAGCCTGATTCTGCAGTTATAGCCAAATCTATTTGCTATCTTGTTTTATTCAAAACTTCTTCATGAGGTCTGAAATAAAACTGCTCTATTCAATGTCAATATTGCAGAGGTTAGAACAATGAGATGGTGGCTGCTAGGATTCTTTTTTCTTCCATGTAACAAGTAAAACACCTCAAAAATACTACTGGTATCTGCAAGACCCAAGTCACATGCTTCAGCACAATTACTTTGATGTTGAATTTAGTTTAGTTTCATCTAAGAAGTCCAGGCAAAGGCTAAAATATTGTGGACTATCTACTGAGGTGTGTAACACATACTCTGCAGTTGTAGTTTTTCTGTGGAGGTCCATCAATCTCTCATGTCAATACCATAGAGAGTAGTACTACTAAATTAAGTGGTGGCCAAAGCAGGTTAGTTTTTATGAATCACTTCAAAGCTTTTGATGGACTGTACTGTTTTTATTTCAAATAATTGATAATCTAATGTGTGTTAAAGGGATGTCAGTCATTTGATATGAACATAAATGCTGCTTCAGAAACAGGCTAACTAGAACTACAGTCCAGTCTCAAAAAAAAAATCACTTTTAAACAAAGTTAAAACATGGCAGTGTGTAGTAGTTTAGTTTCAAAACAATAAACCATCTGCCTCATTAAATCATCAAGACTACTCATCCTTTACTTCCTCTTGGCTAAATCTGTTCTCAGAACTGTTGAGCTGTAGCCAGAGCTAATTCTCCATCCTTTCAAGAGCTGTTCCTCCTCTGAATAACTGAGCCTCATCAGCTGGCTCCCTCTCCCTGATGCCCACCCCTTGCAGCTGGAATACAACATCCCATTATTACTTCCATTCTTTGCAAGGTGAATACCACAGGCAGAGACAAGCAGAGCAAAGTGGTGGCCATTCTAACCAGCCCACTTAGCTGTCCCTGACAGAAAATACCTATCCTTCAAAAGAAATAATAATCTAAGTGATTCTTTGTCCTAATAAATAGACTAGCACATATCTCCCTCCAAGAAATCTTTCCAGCTAAGTCAATCAAAACACAGCTAATATTACCTTATAAAAACTCCAGCAAACAAACTAATACCTCATCTTATAGAAAGCACTCTGCATTTTTGTTAACCAGAAACTGACCTGCTACATAATAAGATTTCATTGCAGAATGAGACAAATATTTGATAGAAAAGGTAAAAACACAACTTAGAATTCAAAATACATTTCTTCTCCCTGGAATAGAAATAGCTGATTAATCTACAATGTGTGGCCTTGAGTGTGAGTCAAGCAAGACCACTGTGATAAATCTTACCCAGAATAACAAATAGCTCAGAGGTTTTATATCAATACTAGCAAAATAACAAAACATCAGAATAATTATGAGTATCACTAGGATAAAAGCACAATACTTATCAGAGGTAGTCAGAAGTGTTTAGCATAGAGTTCTTTGGGGGAAATTATAAAAACAAACTGAAGAGCCCTTGTATCTCCTGGAAGAAATCTGATTTCATGAAATTCCCAAAGAACTATTCTTGCATGTTTATGACAGATATCTGACTAATAACTGCTTAAGAACTTCAATAAACACTGACTCCTTTACCTCAGTGGACAACCTGTACCAGTGCATAACTAAATTTACTTGCAGGAAGTTTAGATTTGCTTTTACAAGTGTGCCTGCATGCCCAAAATGAGCAAAGCATTTCATGGGACAACTTCTTCAGCACTGAGGGAAGACAGCAGCTTAAACAGGTTTTTTTATATATGTAAATATGATTATTTTCAGTTCCTTCTACTGGTGATGTAGGCTCAGTTTGTAAATTGCTCTAAACTCTCTATTCTGAGGAATTATTGCTGAGTTATTACCCTCTAAGCATAGCATTTGTCAGCAGGATGTAATTCAACAGGGGAAAACCCTCAAGAGAAAACCAAACAACCAAACAAGCAAGAACCTGTTGAGTCAAATTTTCTTGTTCTAATCTCAGAAATAACTGGAGCCCTGCTAGGCCTGACATCATAAACAGGAGAAAAGTGTTTTTAATGCTAACACTTGAATATTACTTAATATCATTAATAAAACACTGAAGGGAATTGGACTCGGGATAGATCTTGCCCTGAACAATCCCCAATCTGGCAATGCACCACCCATCAAATAACTTGAGAAGTTTGTTCTTGTTTAGTGAGCAAAATGCTGGTTATCTCCCCTTGCTCAGAGAATGAAGGGGGTTTTTTGAGCAATTTATCAAAATTAGTTCTTCCTTGATCCTTCATGCTGTTGAAAAAGTGAAGTCTTGGATTCCAATAATGGCCATGCCATTTCTATTGATTTGGAGTTCTGTGAATCATTTTTATTCTAAAATTTTATTCCAAATATTGCTAGTTTAATCAGAAAATTTACTGAGCTATTTTATTCCATAAGACTTCATTCTACCTTCAGTCACTCCTTTCCCTCCCTCTCTGTATTTTCAATAGTTATTGTGTCATTTTGTTACACAGCAGTTATTCACTCCTGAAAATTCCAGTTCCTTTTTTGTAGTCGTGATAGATGCATCCAATAAACCATAGAAAAGTAAACTTGACACCATTTGCTTCTTCCAACTCGATTTCTAATCTGTTTCTACATTGACTCTTTCTCCAGTTAACAAAGAATGCTGTCCCTGAGCTCATATCCATTTTCATATTTACAACCTGCCAAAAAGATTCACATTGCTCACTGAAGCCTTAGCTCATGTGTTTAATTGATCAAGTCCCAAATCCCTTTCTTCAATAAGAACATTAAATCAATTCAGATCTGGTAGCATCCCTCACAGTAGGAAAAAAGACATTTTTAGTACAGATAAAAGCAAAATGCTAATTCCTATTTAGTTAAGCACTGATCAATGACACCAGTCTTCTGAACTTTCAGGAGACCTTATATAAATAATCATCTGGAAGTAAGAGGCACTACTGTGACAAAAAAGGTGTTTGTTGCTCAGCATCAGGGTCAGGCTCCATTTTTCCTTGTGAGCACATGCACACAGAACCATCTACCACAGCTGGAGCTCCCCAAGGTGATGTCTCAGTGTTGCACAGAGCTACACAGTCTCTTTATCCTTCCTCACCTCTTTACTCCCAATTTACTTACACAGGAGACAAAAGGCCAAGTGCAAGCCTAAATTGCACTCCATGAGAAGAACTTAAATGGTAATCAATGGGGCTGCTCAGGTTCTGAAATGTTTCACCAGAAATGAAATAAAAATTATTTTCACAAACCATTATTTTAATAATCTTTCCACAAAGAAATTACTTTAGGTAAATAAATACAGCTTTCTGCAAGCCCAAGAACTGCAGTAATACATGGTCTCCTAACAGCTTTATACTCCATTTCAAAGAGTGAAAGACTCAAGTTGAAGACAAAACACAAAACTGCCCAACCTTGAGTGATCCTGCCAGCCATCAGCCAAATAGCCCTGCAGGACAAGTGCTAAAGAGCCTGCTTACTGTTTACTGAAAGTCCATGAAAAAAGAAAAAAAATTGTGATTTTATGTTTCCATTAGTCACCTTGCTCCATTCTTCCAGTCTTATTTAACATAACCAGATAAACACACAGATGTACCCTTAACTACAGAAGCAAACCTGACCAACAAATTCTTGCAATCCATTGGGTAAGATAGTCCAAACTGAAATGACTGCAAAGGTTTTTATAAAATCTTGACCAGCTTTAAAAATCCTCACATCTGATCCTTCAGACAATATATTTAGGGCAATTTCACATTTAACTTCTCACTTTTATAGAAGTTTGACTTCTAAACCTCAGCGTGCCTTAAAAATTGACTACATTCCTTGCAATAATAAAATAACTACTTTCAAGGATACAAGAGTTGATCATTCTTTAAAACAAAGTTAAGCCTTTTTACTGTGCAGTTCATGGCATAAATTTATATCAATATATAAACGCTGTACTGCACCTTTACTGTCATTCTGAAATACTGACTTCTCACACTTGGTCTGAAACTGAGGCAAATCTTGAGATCAGAATTTGATAGGAGCATCTGCCTTTTCTGTCAGTCATTACCAAGAAAGGACTTGTAGATTGATTTTAACACTAGTAATTTAAGTGTTAGGCTTAGCTTGAAATCAGATCCAGTAGATTTTGGTTGCTTTTAATAAAATGTATTTTTGTGATGTTAAGGCTAGTTCCAGACCTTTATGGACAACGATTCATTTGAGTTTCTTATCTAAAGGTACTGTTATACATGCCTACACTCCTACATTCTTCTCCTCTCCTATTTTGTTTCTTTTTAGTGAAATACAATTTTCTTGTTTACTGAACATAAAACCAGAACAGGATAACATCTCTTTGCAAACACATCTGGGTGAGCAGGCTTTGCTTTTCCATGTGAGTACTCTATTGAAAGAATTACCCAAAGGAGCAATCCTTACTGGGTGTGCAGTGAGTAACTGCACAGTAAGGATTGTTATCCAGTAATATAGATTTTTACCATTTCCCCAAAGTCCTACTAAAAGAAGATGAAAAAATTGCTCTGTATCCTCTTGCTGTCAACTCTTCTTCCATTTCCCCCCACCTCCTCCTATCCAGAGCTGTTCACCACTATAAAAGAGACACTCTCAAGTTCCAGAATTGTATAAAAGCGGCTGGAAGTTGAAGACTTCTTTCCTTTCCTCTCTTTAATTGAAAAATTTCTAGAGTTTGTGTTTCTAAACTTAATATAAAAACTGTTCCTTTCATGTGCCTTTTATGCCATGCTCCACCCTCGAGCAAATGCTTACACAGCTAGGAGCAGGGAATTGTAGTGGAAACCGTAACACAAGTCTAAACTGCAGCAGTTGTAGCTGGCATGAGCACAACTGGTTTAGGTTTGAACTGGGAGCTCACATCCCCAATCCCTCTATAAATTTAAAGGTAGTGGCATGTTGACAAAGACAGTGAAAAGCTAAGTTCAAGTTGCAGTGCAAAATAACAGGCAATGATGTAGCTGTGCCTTAAAGACAGAGCCTGGCAGGAGCAGTGCATCACTACCTGTGGTGATAAGAGTATTTAAAAAAAAAAAAAAAAAAAAAAAACAGAGCAGCATTAGGTCATGAGATATTTTAAAAAAAAAGTCAAAAGGAAATAGAAGATGGGAAGATATGCATTTGCCTTCTGCTGACACAAGTCTTTGCAAATTTTCAGTATTTTTAAATCCTCGTATTAACCATGGGTAATGTTTGAACAAAAGTAAACAGACCTAGCATTCTAGCACAAGACTGGAATATGTATTTTAGCACCCCTGAACACTGAAGCACAGCCAGTGTTAGTGGAAAGATCCAATTCGTGCTTTATGATAATAGTAAAGATTTTTGCACTATATAAGTTAAGCTGTGCATAATGAAACCAAAACTTGGCTTTAATACCCCAATGTCCATACCAGTTCATTCCACATAGCAGAATACTGGCAGCTATAAAATTTTAGTAAGGGGAGAAATACAAACAAAATCCAACATGAAGATTTTTTTTCCTAAACAAGTAAAAATACATAGTGTTAAATCTGACCCTTAAAATGAGACCACTTCACCAGAGGCTTCACTAAAGCAGGAACTCCATTCTAAGCACTTTGGGGTGTAACTAAAAAGGGTTCTGATCTTTCCTAATGTTATCTGTCCTAAAACAGAAGCACCTCTTTCAATGACTCAACATATGAGTAAATGTTAGAATAACTTAAAAAATAATTTTTGGCAATAACATATTAAAGCATGTAACTATATTTCTTGCTATCAACTTTTAATGGAAGTTCACTGGCTAAAATAGAGACTTAGCAGTGAAATACAATCTTCACTCAAGCTGCCATTGAAATTCAACTGTTCTGTAGACCTCATGTCTGCTCACTCACTGGTAAAAATTCACAGCATATTCATTGTAATAATTCACACTAAATTCACAGGAAAAAGGGGGATAGGTAACTAAAAAGATCTGCTCTAACCATTGTATTTTAGCATTTTTAAAGAAACTTTTGTTGAGTACTCAGAAGCTTCAATTCCTAACTAATGCAGTATATGTCTATGGGAGAGCAAAAGCAAGAGGTCACTAACAGATGGCAGGGTAACATCTAAATTAAAATTCCCTTTATGTACATTTCACTTAAGTCTCAGAGGAAACCCCTACTATTTTCATGACCCTCACATATTGCTGCTATAGAGTTAATCACACAAGTAACTAGTGGTGTTGCACCCATTTTCACTACCTGCTGATAGATACTATGCCATTAGCAAGAACAAAATATTCTGTACTGTTTTATTAAGCCCAGAAAAAAATAAATATGCACAGCTACTCACACAAGTCCACACATATATACATATGGTATTCATAATACTAACTGCTCAATCATTTTTCCTTTAGTCCCACAGCATCACTAACAATCATCAAATCCAAATCCCGAGTAACTTCACAAGAGGATCTGATACTTTCAAGTTCACCCTGAAATCATCTGGTGAATGATTTTTACTGTTCTGGTTAGCAAAAAGTAAAAAGACTTTAGATACATCTGGGCACTGGGAATTGATCACAATTTTTTCATTAACAAGGCGTCTTACATTAGAATTTTTGCAACAGAGCTTTCATTTGTTTCTGTCCTAAAATGGAATTAAGTGAAGAGAGAACTTTCTAAAGCACCACATTAAAGGATATTTCCACAGAATAAGTGAATTCTATACCTGCATACAGCACAACGCACAGCAGCTGTGATATGAAATTTCTGTCACCCAACCAAAGTGACATCTCAGATTTCCAAGTAACCATTGGATTTGTCACTTTCCCATCTTCTCCAGGGCTGGTGGGGAACCTGCACAACTACTTATAAAGATCAAACACTTGTGATTTGAGCATACACATGCTGGCACCAAACAGCAGCTCTCTCAGCTTTGGGGATTTTTGAGGGAAAGGTATCTTCAGGCTATTTTGAAAAATTCTTCACATTTCTAAGACATAGCTCAAATGATACATATTAGCTACTATTAACATTATCTGTCAATAGCATCGTTTTTAGTGATGACAACTACAAATAGCTGATACTAATTATAGAAGTTCAAATATTTAGTATATATTTATCCTATGTCACTACGTTCCTCCTTGGATTTTTCAAGGAAAAAGTCTTCATTTTGATTACAAAATCTGTAATCAGTGGACTTGCTGAAAACATTTCCTATTTTTCTCTCAAGTCCAAGTTTGTTTTGAGTGGTACATGTACTTGACACACCACACAGAACTTCTAACAGATGCTCTCCAATCCAGAGTGATCCACTACCACTATTCTCAGGAGCCATCACCATCATGTTTAACAGCCAGAACACAAGTCAGAAGAGATCAAAGTGCTGAGAAATGCATGGGGGGGCCTGTTGGGACCTCCTGCCTTTTAAGTATCTCTCCCGGTGAAAAATAAAAATAACTTCTTGCTTATTGTTAGTGAAACCCATCCCACTGCACAGTACTCTGAATTTCACTTTTAACAAGGTTGCAGCCATCCCACTGTAACAGGGAGGCAATCCCTGATGTGACCATTCAAGTTCAATATTTAAAAAAAAAAAAAACAAAAAAAAAACCTCCATTAAAAATTTTTCTGGTTTACCATACTGATTCATGGTATGCTGCCCCTACTAATTAAATTAATAGCTACACTTGCTTACTAAAGAGATTAACTGCTGCATTGCCCTCACTCAGGTTAGTTGCTAGGCAGCTCTCACTGGGGATTTGGCACTGTGCTCTTATCTCTGAAGACAAAGGCTGCTGAGCATCTTCCACGAGGAGAATGAATGCTACACTGCTCTCACTGAGAGCATTCATCTCCATTTTTATATCTCAATAGCTCTCCTTTAATTATTTCCATCATTTGGTGCATTCTAGTGTTGCAAGCCTGTTTAATCTGGAGTATACTTCGACTCCTATGCTATGGAATTACTTCCATTTTTCCCTCCCCTGCCAGTTTACAACCTCAAGATTTATTTCAGGTCACACATGAGGGTCCTGCACACCAGATTGCTCCTGCAGTAATATTCAGTCTGAAGTTTAAGCCCTTCTCAGTATTTTTCTATCCACTGAACTGCTCATTTTCAATTTTTTTTTTTTTTTTCAGCTTTTTCACTTTGTGCCACACTTGAGTTGACAGGCAGGCAGTCGTACCTTGGCTCAGCAGCCTCTCTGTGCCAAATGCTGTGTGAGTGTGAGCATCACCAAGGATGACACTGCTGGCACCAACAGCCTCTGAGCAGCCGGACCTCCAGGAACCCAGAGATCCATGACCTCCTCTGCAGGACCCAGGTGACTCCCAGAGAATAAAAGACAACTTTTTTTTGTTTTCTCATAGGCAATCTGACCTATTTTTCCTAGTGAAGGGATCCACATCCTTGCACCACATCAAGAGCTGGGAAAACACAGCTTAGCTCCTCAGATCCTAACAAAACTAAAGGCAATTCCTATTCTCCAAAACAGACCCAAGGATTCAGTGACATTTTCAGGTTTAAAATGGAAACACAATTCCTTCCTGGACTCTGTCACACGTTCTCAAAAAAAAAAAAAAAAAAAAAAATACAGATCTTAAAAATTATACGTTTATCAGTGTTTTTCAGAACGTGCTTCCAGTGGCTCTACTTGTAAAATGATGTAATGGGAAAAACCAAACTGAAGCTGAAAAATACAGTCCTTTTCCTACTTATTTTCTAAGTTACATGAAAACTTATCAAATAATTTAACAAATGAAAATTATTTGCTATTTTGTAAAACTATACCGTGCAAGTTTATGCCAACTTGTGTTTTGCAATTTTGTTTTTTGTCATGCATCCTTTTCTGACTATTCACTACCTCTAAATATCACTTATGTAACATTATCATTCCAGAAAGCTCCATCTGACTGGATGGCCCAAACGTCTTTGAGACAGCAAAACCTGAATAATTAATAAAACACCCATACAAATTGAAATTGCATTGGTGAATAGAGAAAGAATAGAATTCATATTCTTTGTAATGAATATGTGAGCACAGCCAAGTTGAAACATTTTCATAAATAAGAGGTCTACCCTTTTGTCCAGCTGTGAGAACTGGCAAAGTTTCTTGCAATTATGTCAAGTCAAAACCTGTCAGCAGCACTGCATTTTTTTTTTTTTTTCCAAAAATCCACTGCCTGTGGATAATACAAGGAAAATGAAAGACAGCACAAGTCAGTCAGTTCTGCTTCTGAAAAGGTCAAAACATGGACATTTTAAGGCTCAGCTGAAACAATGGAGAATGATCATATCTTTACAAAGTGTCAGAAAACAACTAGAAAGGAAGACCATGGTAATGCTGAATCCGTAAGAATTTTGTATCATTCTTTTGTTTTTAAACAAAGGTTAAATCATGGTATTAGATACATCAAAGATTTTCATCTTTTTCAGCCTTCAAGCAATTGGGATGCTACAACAACAAAATAAAAAACTCAAACTGTCCATTTTTTTCTGTAAATATCAAACTGATGACTGCTTAGAGAAAAAACACAAGGTAACCACCCTGCTAGCACCTTTATTTCCTCTAATATGTCAATTTCTTTTGACATTTCATGAAGAAGTATTAAAAATATTCAAAAATTTGCCTCAAAATTTACCTCTTCTGGGACATTAGTTTGAAGGATAATCTGCTAATGATGCATTACTTACAGGGAAATATTTGAAACGGATATACATAATTTATACTGTAAAGTCACACCAGTTTTTTTAAACTCTTTTAAAGGAACATTAAAAAGTGCTTTAGAAAGATGAGACTATAGAGACCACAGTTTTAGGAGTCAAAGAGAAGTACTGCACTTGAATCTAACCAAGACAAAAATTCTAGGAGTAATGAATATATGCTTTGTGAATTAAAGTAACCAAGTATCAGGAAAATATCTGACCTATATATGATAAAATCTTACTATTGTAATGATGATAATTATAAAAATATCCAAAGACACACTGGTTCTTGATAGATTTGTGTAGTCTTGAAATCCTCTCCCTTTTGACCAATATGACTGTTCTCATACAGGAAAGCACATCCATATCCACTGGCTTTGCTACTCAACATTTGCAGCTATGACCAAGCAAAAATCAGCTGAACAAACCAGGATTATTAACTCTCACCTTGGTTAAACAGCTGAACAATCTTGAAGCATCCAACTGCTTGAAAAATCTATAGAAAACTGTACAAGAGGTGATCCATAATGAAGGGCTTTAAAAGTCAGTATGACAGAACTGGTCTACTCTCAGGTAAAATATTTTGCAAAGAGGCAGGCAACAGGTTTTCTTGTTGGCTTTTTATAAATTGTTGACTGGGTGGTTTTTGTTGGTTTTTTTGTTTTTATATTTTGGTTAATTATTTCTTTCCAGAAGACTCTTCACCTGAAAGTGAGCATAGGAAAAAGCCTGGAAGCCAGGGGAGCTAGAGCAGAAGCCACCCAAAAACCACTGTGAGACATTGCTCTATATCTCATCATCAGGGGTATTCACTTCATGACTGGCTCACAGCTTATTGAGAAAATATAAACTGTCCTAAGATCTAGTGAGAATAAAACATTCTTCAAAGCACATAAGGAAAGCATTGAAGAAATGTCCTATGGTATTGGGAAACTGCTGTTTGTGCTATCCCAAATAGTTTTTTCACTGTAGTATTAAGAAAATGTAATTTTCAATTTATTTTTTGTTTAACTCTTCCAAAACTGAAAAAAACCCTGTATGTTTAATTTGGATAGAAGACCAGTGCACAGGACTTAATAGATTTAATTATCACCCAAGCAGACACAAGGAGAGCCTTCTCCAGCATGAACAAAAAAAAAAAGAAAATCACATAGATAAAAAAACCACAGCTCCTCCTGCTGCTACCATCCTCAAAATAGTCACAAACTCCAAAATCAAGACAGTGCATGGTGGCATGTTTCCTGTAGGTAAGAACTCTATCTCCCATAAATTACTCTTTGAAGATAAAACACAGTAACTGCAACATTCAGGAAGAAAAAGAGATGTCCAAAAAGAATTTAAAGTAGTATCAGCCAATGTACTTTATGAGAAACAAAGTTATTGGAGAATTTTTTCTTTTTAAGGAGGCATCAAGATGAAAATCATAGAAAGGTGCAGAGGAAGAGACCCTAGACAGAGAGAAAAATTTAACTTCTAGCAGAACATTTAAGTCAATAGAAACAACTTCCAAAAATATCCTCCATGTATCAACTGACAAATGAAAAACTTGAAAAACTATTTTCTACTATCTTCAGCAGAAAACTCCCAGGTTATGGTGGTATGAGTCTGCCTGCTATGAAATCCTCTGAGTGTGAGTTTTGTGGAAATATTTATACACAAATATTTAGACAGGGCTGCTTCTGGGTTCATGTGTTGATGTAAATTCCCTGAGTTTGAGAAGAGTTCAAGCCAACGCAATTAGCCCACATTTCCTCCCTGCCATCCTCCTGTTTCTTGCCTTCACTTCAAATCACTGCTGACATCATCCAGACATTTGGACTGCAAATTATGTAATCGATGCATTAGTCCTCAGAACCTGCACTGATAATTGCACTTTTAAGTGCATTATGCAGGACAAGTCTGCTCCATCCAACATGTCAGAACTGGGGATTTTGACTCTACCTGAAAGATTGGGCATATTTTATCTTGTTAAGGTCATGAGCTTCATAAATCAAAGGTGTGAGTGAACTTGGTTTGCTCTCAGTAGTGTACAAGCACACATTTTTGTAATGGTATTTTACCAAATGCATCTGGAACATTCTGCTGACACAGGGTATCAAGCAAGTCCAGTGAGGTAAATGACAGCAAAAAAAGAATGTAGAATATATGTCAGAGCAAATCACTGATGCAGCAGCTAATAAAATCTAATAAAAACATAGCTTTTACCAGGGCAGGGTAGCATTAGAGTGCTAGTCTCTCAAAATTAGTGTGATTCAAAAAGTGTATCCATTCACTGCACTATGCCATTCACAGCATGTAATGAGCCACGATGATGTACTGTGCTAGATTGAGACATTTACAAGGTTCATAAGGGTTGTTTGGAGTAAGAATAGCTTTTATAAACTGGTTTATATTAACAGCTGAAACGCTTCTGAGTATGGAACTTTTTATTATACTTGCAAGATTGTTGGAGGAGAAGAAAATGTCCTCATCAGTTGTTCTTGTTTAAAACTTAACCATGCAAGATTACAGGGAGAGAGCTTTTGTTATAGGCGCTCCAGATATAATTCTGATGGAATATAATTTTGGAAAAAGCTTTCTCTGTTTTCATTATTGATGTTCAGAGTGATAGTCATATTTGGAACCATTGTTTTCTTTATTTTTTGGTCACAATGATTAATCACACAAAACTTGTATCCAACTCATGAAACTGAAACTCTCCAAGTCTTTCCAGAATTATGATAAGTAGAACAACCCTTGACAAAAATACCACAATATGGCCACCAATACCACTGAACCCCAGTCTCTTTCAGCTACCATCAGTGCAGTCAGACACTTAAATATGAAGATAAACCTCCAGAAAGCCTCAGAACACTGTAAACAAACACAGAATCTGGATTCATTAAACTTCAAATTTAGAGTTTAACAGTTTAACCACAACAAAAAAGCACAATTTTTTTCTATTTTTCATAGCCTTAGACAATATTTTAGAGCATCTCCTCTAATAGAAACTAATAAAAATAAATACTGGATAACTCTGGTGCTATCTTGTCTTCTTCCTGTTCACTTCAACTGGGATGAATCATGGGGGTGTCACAGTAGAAGCAAATACTTCTGAAAGACAGCATACCTCCACTGAATAAACAAGAAAATTCATACTCTCAACAGCAAGACCTGAATGAATACTGTCTATACAGACAAAAAAACCAGCAAAGAACAGTCTTACTGTTGAAAACAGAGGCAAAGAAGGTGTCAAATACCTCAGACTTAGCCTGACCTTTGGTGACTACATTCACCCACCGTGTCAAATAAAGAATGTAGATTTTTTTTTTTTTTACTCCTCCTTTTGTCATTAATGTATTCATAAAAGCATTTTTATTATCCTTCACAGAAGTGGCCATATTAAATTCTAACTGGGCTTTTGCCCCTCTAATTTTCTTGCTCCACGACCTAGCAACATCCTTAAATGCTTCCTGAGTTTCCTGCCCCTTATTCCAAAGGCAATACACCCTGTTTTTTTCTCCCTTACTTCCTTCCCAAGTCCCTGCTCATGCAGTCCAGTCATGTTCCCTGTTGGCTCATTTTTCTGCAGACAGGGGCAGTTGGGTCCTGTACCTTCAAGATCTCATTTTTGAAGTACTTCCATCCCTCCTGGACCCCTGGGCTTTTAAGAGCTGACTCTCTGAATCAGTCTCTTGAACAGAAAGGCCAAATTCTGCCCCCACAGAAGTCCAGTGTGTAGAGACCAAATAAAATGTTTTACCTGTGATCTCCTATATTTAGACCAAGGCTTTGTAACTGTGCCTAAAAATCTCCAATTGTTTGTCAATATGCCTGAGTCAAAGAATAATACCAGTATGTGATTTTTTTTTTCACCCACTGAAAAAAACCTCCTAAAAATTTTGTATGAGAAGCTTCATTATTCATAGAGCTCCAAGCAAAATCCTACTTAGAAGAATCCCCCAGTGTCAGTCAATAGGAATTCTGCAAGATTAAAGCAAGCAGGATTTGGCACTGAACCTCACTGCCAATGTATTGTTTTCCCCTCTCTCAGTCTCAAAAATGGTTATGCTACCAAAATCCTTATTTTATTATCTTTTAGACAAAATTTTTCCACAGAAAAATTTAGCAACTTAGTTTCAGGTAAGTAAGACAATTCAGTTCATTGTGAAAGTATATTTTAGATATCTAATTTCATAAAAATAGTAACAGAATGGAATTTCTCCCTTTCCCTTTAATATTGTAGTTATCTGTGAGTCTCCCTATCCTGGGGAAAATGTAATCTATACCTATAGCAGGATATGAGCTAAAATTTTCTTCCCTTTGTCATTTTGTTTTCTGTTGACATTTCTGAATCCAATGTTATTTCTCACTACTTGAGTGAATAAGAAGTTCATTTTAAAAATAAATAAGGTTGAAAAGTCCAACCTAACAGAGTCATAAATGTTGAATAATTTCATTTCCATGTATGCGTTCTGTTTTACCTCAGAACTGAAAAGGAAAATAAAAATCCTCTAGATTTTGTCACAGATGAACAAGTATCACAGCTGCTTAGGAACAGTTACATCTTTCAAAATAGTATTTTCCATGCACTTCGTGGACCATTAAAATGATCTAATTCATTTATTTATGAAAGGACTGTTACTCAGCAAGCTCAGTCCCTGTGCTGTTTGCAGTGCCAGAACACTCCAAATTACCTGGTGACTGAAATCTCACAGTAACAGCTGATATTTCATTTCACTTCTTTCACTACAATAGCTAACTCTGCAATCACCCATGCCATGCAGAAGTAAATCATCTCCTCAGTACCAAAACCTGAGCCTCCAAAATGGCAAGTCTGGCACTTTAGGAATTATACCTTGGAGTTGTACAATCTATAGGGAGTATCAAGTGTTTGGCAATGAGTATGAACAGCCTGGTAGTGGAGCCAACTAACACTCACTGCTTCTTTTTATAGTAACATATGGGAAAACAAGAAAAATAACCCAGAAAAAAAAAAAAACCTCTTCATTCAAAGCTCTAGGCAAAACCTTCTAACACTAGAAACAGTGAGTTTTTCCCATCCATAAATCTGAGATCAGAAGCTACTTTAATCTTCCTCAGTATTTGACACTGTCTTCGAACAGAGATGGCTAAGTGTGTTTATGAGAGCAGAACAAGGGAGGACTCCCTGCTTGGGATCACACTTGTTTCATTTTAATTAAACAATATTTCACCCGGGTTCCCCAGGCTAATGCAAGTCTAATTGAAGTCAATACTAAGTCCAATATCTGGCCATATGTGTAGCCTAAACTCACATTCTAAGCTCACCTCAAGCAGATGACAGTGCTGCACAGAGGCCTAACAGAGCTTGCAAAGGGACAAAACCAGTTCACATCCCCCAACATGACCAAGAGCCAGCACCAGCAGCTGCTGGAAACTGAACACAGAAAGGGAAGATACAGCATCAGCAAAAGTCAGGTGTAGTCAGTGAGCTCAATATGCACGCTTCTGAAAGTGACAGGTAATCCAAATTATTTGCCTGGGCATACATTTATGCCAGTGTTAAGCCTTCACTCTTCTTTCTCCAGCATCCATTTCACAAAAATTCCAAATGCACCCACTGTCACATCTGGGCTTCTGGACCAGGAGAGGTTAATTCCCACTAATTAATAACCACCAAAGCCAAACAGTGTATCAATAATTACCAAAGCCCCCCCATTTTAAAGCAAAAAGCACAAGGAAGAGGAGGAATCAGATGAAGAATGAAAAGCACCAGAAGGTACAGAGCCACTTACTAAAGGAACTCTTGACAGTGCTCCAGGGAGACAGCTGAGAGATAAAGTGATGCAGGTGCAAATCTGCATTGGTTACAAACTGTCAGCCCTAGAAACTAAATTCCAACTTAACAGTAGTTTTAACATTTTAATAGATTATCATCACTCCTCAATACCTAACCTCTGGAGTTTTCAGAAGAATAGACATTGAATTGAACTCACGATTAGCCTTTCACCTTTGAGACCTTGGTACAAAGAACCAATAGCTCAAGAGGTACCTACTGAGACTGCTAAGCTACTTTTGGTCCCCAGGGTGTTCTCACACCCCTCACACACTCTCCAGGCTCCCTTACTCCTATCTTGTTGGATTTACCTTGCCCTCTGTCCAATTTCAAGTGAAAATTCCAGCGGTCAGGAGTGTCTGACATCTAATCCTCCTTGTGCTGGATGATCACATACATCAGCAATGTTGGAGCAATGTCAGGTGCAGAAAAGAGCTCTACCAGTTAAAGACAAACCATAAAGCCCATCCCAGACTCGACCAGTGATGAACACAGGGGCTGGAATCTCAAGTGTGATCCAGACAAGAAACTTGCAGGTGACAACTATTTTCCCTAGCAGTCTGCATCAAACACCTCAAGATTTCTTAAGCAGAAGATGAAGCAGACAAAGAGGGCTCCTGAATATTGAGACATGGTTGTTCTGTCTCGTATGGCTGTCACAGCAATTGCCACCATGCTGCTGCTCCAAGGCCAAGAGAAGGAGCACACAGGTGACCAGCAGCCTCCCAGCCAAGCACGGACACGCTTTAATTATGTCTGTGCCAATTATGCCAGGGACACTGGCTGAACTGCAAAAAGGATTATGGCACACATGCCCTGTGCAAGTGCCACTAAAGGCTCTGAATGTGAAGCTACAGAGGAGCACTTTCAATTCCCCAAGACTTGAGTAGGGGTTGGTAACACTTGCCCTTCAAAATTCACCACCTCAAAACTTCAAGACCTCCGTAGTCTATTCATAAGTTAAATATACCCAGGGAACAAACACGCAAAATATCAGTCTCTTTTCAGAGATAACAGCCTGGACTGCTTTGATATGAACAGCAGAGAGATCAGTTGTGAAGAATATAAAACAGCTGAATTCAACAAAAGCACACTCTATTAGATTTCTTTTTTAATTACTTCTGCCTTTTATTTAACGTATCATCAACAAGTCAAAAAGCGAAGCAGCAACAGAAAAGAATCATTTAAAATGGAAACTTAAACACTGTGGACTGCATACCTGATATAGAAGGATATTTGACATCAATGCAGACCTTTCAAACTGGTATTAACCAGAAGTATTTGGACAACACTTCAACAGACAACATGAATAAATCTAATGATTATTACAGATCCTTGCTAATTTTGAACCATCAAATTTCAGCCTCAGTATGTAGATACCTGGTATCTAAAATAGAACATAAAAACTGCAGGAGTTTCATGCTGAGTAACTGTAAAAACAACCAACCATTCCAAAATCTATAGACTTGCTCCATGTACAGCTTGCTTCACCTTTGCTTACTGCAAATAATTATGTACTAATGCATACAGCTGCACTCTTAGATGATTCTTCCTTCTGTTTCTGTTTTCTTCTGCTTCTGGAACTTTTCTACTTTCTCAAACTCCTGTTTTCTTAAAACCACATTTCAGACACAAATGTAAAACTAGATTCAAGTTATATGATCAATTTTTCTAAGAGTCTTATAAGCAAGCCCCATTTGAATCCACCTAACATTGACAACAGCTGTTGCTGGATAGGTCACTCAATTCACAACCCCATTTATAATTTCAGAGAGAAAAAAAAAAAAAAAAAACAAAAAAACCAAAAAAACAGAAAGCATCAAAGTCTCTTGTATTTAGCATATAGACCTTTTTGCCACTTCAAGCTAAAGACCTTTTCAAAAATGCACTGTCAGCAGCCAGGCTTTTAAGGGTAGAAGGAGGACCTTGAAGTCGGTATCCCACTGTGTATTCCACCACTGTGCTGCCTGTGGAGTGTGAACAAAAAGGGCAAGGATGGTTTTTAAAGTCTCAAACACTCTCTTACAATGACTTTTATCCCTTTGAAGATAGAAGGAAATGCAGCTAATGTGTTTACAAATAGGCTGGAACGTGCTAGTTTTTAAAGGAAATTCAAAAGGACACAGATGCCTCCTGGAATCTCATATTATTTAAAGGGATGCTTTTGGGGCTAGCAGTTCCCTCAGCTTAAACTCTTTAATTTCACCTCTTTAAAAGGTTCGTGCAGTTTCTTAGATTCTTGTAATGATTCATGACTTGTGTCTCAAAATTAAAGCAATTTAAAGTATCACTGATCTATGATAATAACAGAGGGAAGCCTGTCTGTGACAAGTTACAAATCCATCCTTACCCCTTCATCTTTTGAAGGAAAACACTGAATTCAGCTGACAATATATTCATCCCTTTACACCTTGATCAATACAGTCATTCATAAAAGCCAATTAAGCAGCACAGAAATAAAACCCAGCAGTCCCAAATGAGTAACTCTGAAACAAGCCAATATGCACAAGTAATAAAACACAACATATCCTATGAAAATATGACTGTAAATGTAACCCATCAGCACACCCTAAAAATGAACACTAGAGTGTGGAAGACTGTAAATAAATAGCATACAGGAGCCTAGAAAGTCTCTTTAACAAACACTGCAGAATAAAAGGTAATAGGAACAAAGCCTTAGAAACAAACAATTTCGTATGATCATGTACCCCACTGTGATGTACAATCATTGCTTAAATTAAAGGACTCAAAACTATTTGGCTATTTTTTTAATTCCTGGTTTTCTATTTGAGGGCATAAAATCTGTACAGCGACTTTTTTTTTCCCCAATCTTCTCTGGAAGTGTTTACTTAATTCTGGATTCTTCAATTACTTTATAGACTGCGACAGGACCAGTCCAATCAGTGACAGTGACAAAGACGTTTTCCCCATAACTCTGCTGTTTTAAGACTCACATTCTGGCAATATTTGAACTCCCAACACCTTACTATGCACCTTATATTTTAAATGATACACCAGACTCCTCAGCAGAACTATTTCCTTTTATCTAATCTAGCAGCAGAACTACAATTTCCTTTTATCTAATCTAGATCACTTTTCTACACTTCACTTTATCTTTGACCATTCCAGTAACAGATAATGGCTAGATAATAAATAATATCAGAATGGTTCAATGTAACACACCCAAATCGGGTTTGCCTAGCAACATACAAAGATACCTCAATATGTGACTGAAATTAAAGATTACAGAACATGTAATGTGCTTCTGGGCAATAGAACTGGAGCCACACAGTATCAACCAGTAACACTTATGAGAAATCATATATTTTTTGTCACTCTAGTTGCTACTAAGTCCTCACTCATCCCCATCAATTAGATATGGTAATGCTCCTTTCTAATCCTACATGGTCCATAAAAAAAACACAGCTAAATTTGCAGTATGTATGAATTGAGTTGTATACTCCTGAAGTCAGTAATGTTACTAAACTTTAAACAGTTCCATCTCACAAATGCACAGAAGTGATCACACCAAGAAAAAAAAAAGGCAAACAGGTCTATGTACATCACCTGTACTATCATTTGGTTGGGAAAAGAATGGCAATAAAGGGCAATGCTGCCTTGGCCTAGAATCTTTAAAGACAATTAATTCTGGAATTCATAAACATTATGACAGCCACTCTTAAGATATTACAAATAATGTCATCCAGCCACACAAGTTCCAAAATTAAGTATCATTCTCTCAGGAGAAATGAAAAACAAGGGTTTTTTTGAAATCTCTCTATTACTCAGCTCTAAATTGAGTATTGGAAATGCAACCTCAGGAAATATTTTCATGCCAACACAATTTGAACCACAAGAAATCTTGCATCAAAGCAGAAAGGTGACAAGATCCAGAATTGGCCTTACTCTGAGAACCAATGGCACAACTCAGAATTTCTAACTCTTATTGCTGACTTTCAACCAGTTCTTTGTCTCTGGATTTTTCTGTACTACAGCTATTTTTTGACAGTTTCAAACTGATTGTAGTAGTTTTTCAATACACTCTCAGAGGTGAATTTAGTAGCGTGGTCTAATTTTAAATTCATCTGGACTTACTTTCTGCATGATCTGTAGGCTAATCTAAGGTTAAAACCAGATACAGGTTAACGTGAGAAAACTGTAGCTCCGTTACCATTAAGAGCATTCTGAAGAATTAAACTGAAGACTTTTATGGTATGTTTTATAAAAACAGCTCTTAGCTTTCAACATTTACTGCTCAGGGTGGAACAACAAACTGTTACTCCTTAAACCATTGAATGCATGTCAATAAAAAAAAAAATGTTGCTCCATTAAGGTGACACCAAGAAATTTCAAACAAAATAAGCCTCAATATCTAGTCTGCATCAATAATGCAGTGGTTGTGTCATTCATCTTTGCTGGACGAGGCAGAAATTCGGGTGACTTTCAATCTTGCAAAAGGGCCAGTCATTCCTGACTAACACTAGGGCAGGTAGACCTCCCCAAGTTGGTTCTAATTAATGAGTTGTTAAATAATGTGTAAAAATCTATAGCTTCCCAAAATATACACGTCAGAGGGAAGTTCTATAAGATGACCAGCTCACTTTCTCCTGGATGAAGTTCATTCCACCACACACCTCGCACTCTTGAAATCAGCTTTGACACAGCTCACAATATTTATGGAGTCAGTGCAGCCTCCTAACTCAACAGAAAATTATTCACAGCTTTTTTCCTCTGGGAGAGTATTCCACGTTTTTATTAGAGTTTGTACAAGCTAAAAATGATTTCTCGCATTGTCTTTCGTTATGTTTAGAGCTGCGTCAATCTCTGAAGAGTAACACGCAAACAAAATTTAATTCTGTATTTTGAGTATTATTTTCAAGCAAAGGATCTACAGTATTTTTGCCTCAGTTCTGCTAATTTCTGCATACAACAAATCCGTATTGCACTTTAAATACAAACACTGATGATCTATCTTGTAACACCTCTGAGTATGAACCTTTCATTGAAACCAAATGAATAAAGGAAACCAGATGGAATCATCACAAAAGAAAGACGGCATGGCCAGATAAGATGAGCCCTTTTCCTGTAGGGAAAGGGTCAGAGGAGAAAAAGACACCAATAAGGCATGAAGAAAGCTGGGACTTGCTTCATCAATGAGTTCTTGGCACTGGCCACCTTGAGCTTTCAAGGGCCAGGATCATCAGTCTTAATATCAGTTTAGTGGCGTTACCTATCACAGCTAAATTGGAATGTTTTTTAAGGACAGACTGTTTGGTATGTGCAATGATAACCACTGACAAGTGAAGAACTTAACTTTTGCCTTGTGCACTGTCAGCCCAGTAAATAGGCAAGTCAAACTCTGCTGATGTGTCTTTCAAACATTCCTGTCACAGCAATTCCTAATCCCCAGGTGACTCACAGACATATTCAGGTGCAGCAGAAGAGAGTGCAGCAGTCAAATGCTGCCTGGTTTTCCTTAGAGCTTTTCCAAGTGCTCAGTGGTGTATGCAGCAGCACCAGAGCATCCCTCCAGCTCCTGCTCTGCCTGCACAAAGCTCTGATGAAAGCACACGAGCAGCTACAAGTCAGGGCAGTAACTGTGCAGCTGGAAAGAAGGCAGCAAACAAAGTATACAGCTGACAACGTGAGACTTGACAAGTCTGCATTTGTCTTTTCCAAACAACAGTCCTTGTAACTGGAAGCAAAAGCTCTAGCAACCTCCAGTACAACAACTAGTGCTTCACCTGTAATATTCTCATAAAGAGTGGCAGTCATGTACAGTGCTGGTATTGCTTTATGCTTGAGGATATGTTAGAACTACATATTATATATGCACATCTCTATATAAAGGTATTTCAACTGCCTATTAAAGAAGATGGCTTTCTATAAGAGAAATTTCTATATTTGGATGAAAGTGATGCAGCCTTCAGAACTCCCACTGAGTTAGTAAGGCCATGGTCTCACCACTGGAGCTTCCTAAAATTCATTCTGCTGATATCAGATTCCATTAAATCCGCTGACCACATCAGTACATTGTCTCATTATTCAGCCTCAGTATTCCGAGGTGCATTATAAACCCTGCAGTACCACTCAGTAATGGTTGCAGAGCAACTGTGGCAACACACAAATGAAATATGAAAGAAGAAATATTTTTATTTTCATCTTTATAATAAAGTCAAATTAACTTGAATAGCATTCTGTTTTATAGGTTAATAGAATACAAGAGAAATTAATTATCAGCAAAAATATTTATGATGCAGGCACAATGATAACAACTGAAAAAGCCTCTTAGAGGAAGGACTTGCCCTAAAGGGTAAGAGATATGCCAACCTAATAACCTCACCGGGGGTTATGAAAAATTTGCACATTGCTTGACAGCCTAAGGTAAAGTCTTATGGTAGCTCTTCAAGTGGATAAAAGGGAAAATGGAATGCAATGCAAAGTGGTACCGTTTATCTAAATCAATGGAGACATTTCCTACTGCACTGACCTTCACTGCATCTTGAGGAGCATAAAAAGCATTAAGGAACATTTTAAAAACACCCTAGGGTTTTCTTTATCTAGGTTTTCTCCCTGATCAAATAAACTGGAACTCTTTATTGCAGATATTGCCCATATTTCAAGTTAATGTACAGCTCTCTGCAGCACAGCCACCTAAATAATCTCAACACTTCATGAGGGCCCTGACAGTCTCTCAGAAATACCACATTCCTCCCATGACACACATCCCTCAGAGCAAGAGCTGTGCAGTGTCCCTTTGCTCTGACACTGACTGAAATGATCATCCCCAAGATAACCAAGGAATGGAGTGAAAGGACCAATGTTTAACATCAGTGCAAGTACTAAAGGCTGGGAAACCAGGAGTGTGTGTATTGAAGTGATGCTGTACACATCACTTGTGTGATCAAGCTCACTTTATCACTCCATGTGATAAAGCTCACCTGCACCTGTTCTCTTCCTCAAGCCTTGATGAGAAATAACACTGCTGACAGCAGACTCATCTCTCTTACCCAAAGCAGCAGAGTCAACTCTTTACTGCTGGCTCTTTCCTCAAGAAGACTCAGATTTAAATCAGGCAGCAGGAACACTGTCCCCTGAACAGACCTTCAATAAGCCAACCTGAGCAAGTTTTGCACACTATGCATCGCCTTAGCACAACTGAATCATTCTCTGTTCAATCCATTTACAAAGGTTCCCAGCATCAGAAAACATGCAGACATAAAATATAAAGATCTATTGCATTCAGAGCATTTACAGAGTTTTTAGTCTCTCAATTCTTTGATGTTGATCCACATGAACTAGCTTTTCACACCAGGAAAAAATGGTAAAAGCAAAGTCTGCACACAGATTGCAGCAGTATTTCACCCATAGTGCTCTTTATATCTTAGGACTTAAGGAGCACTAATAAATTAGCTAGGCTTAAGTAAATAAGGCAGTGATAAACCCACTTCTCCTTATTGCTGCTTATGGTAACACACAGCACTGCATTAAGCTGTGGCTCCTGACTACATGAGATATATACACATTTCTAAAAATTATCTTCTCTGTTTTTTCCAGTAATGCCAAGCAGTCATATTGGGCAATATTTCTAAGACAGACAAAATACAGAATAAACAAAAGGTTGGATTTATTTAATTTCTTTATCCATGTTCTCTCTTTTAATTACACCTCACTGTTGCCATTAAAACATTATGTTAGCATCTGAATTTGAACCTTTTCATAACTCCTTTTGCTTTTTTTGGTAAGTTCTCATATTTACCTAAGTCAACATGGAGGTCCATTTTATCTGTCTTGTCCCAAATTTCTCAACAAACATCTATTTAGTTTTAAGTGGAAATCTGGTCCAAAAGCTAAAGTAAATTAACACCTTTCATGTAAGAAATGCAACGAGGTATGCAAAGCCTTTCATTTAATACCAGAGGAGTGACAGTATATCAAAAATATATTTTATCAAGTATGGGCTAGTGAATGTCAAGCTCTTTATACTATTTTCATACATAAGTTATCAAATTTCCCTGCATGCTCTATCATTTTGGGTTCAAGTCACTTGTATTTATGAGTTCCTGCACTGCTATGTAATAGTTCTTCTAATTCTCTGTAGTTTCTTTACTATTCAGTCATTTTTCCTTATTACACTTCCAAAGCATCATAGGTATTTCCAAAAAGTTTAAAAGACACATTTTTCTGCTTAAAAGTAAACTTCAGATAGCAATTACAATCATCACTCAGATCATAAGTTTATTCCATAAAACCTGACAACAGCATGGAGAAGTGACAGAATAACTGTGTGTCAATGACATTTATTAAAAACCATTGATCACAATATTGGAAATACATTGCCTTAAGACTTGTCACATGGATTCATGTTTTATGTCCAAATCCAACAGCTGCTTTTAAAATTCAGGGTAAAGACCTGTCTATGTTGCCTGTTTCTTTGAATTCCCTGCACCTAGTCTCTAAATCTAACCCACAGAGGAGTTCCTGAGTTTTATCCTCTCTTCTCCTCAAAATTAATGCGAGTCATATAAAGCACCTGACACTGGTAATCATTCCTTTATATTTAAAATATATGTAGGTAGAACAGAAGTGTGAGTGGTTTGGCAGTGCTCCATCGCTGTGCTGGAACAGCTCCCCACCTCTGGCACATATTGCATGTTTTAAAGCTGTCTGGTGGAACAGATAAATCTGGGCAATCGCCTGTTCTCTAATGATTTCTCCTGACATTCTCAATTACGTTTTGGAGAGCCTTGAGTACAACATTTCCAGCAGTTCCCTCAACCCAGAGCATCAATTTTCTTAAACTGCAACAGACTGCTGTGCGAGATTTATTTGCTGAGCAGTTAACTCTGGTTACACCATCAAAAGCAGGAAGTGAAATTGCATCAAATTTCACCAGCAGTAATTAATTTATTTTGAAGGGAAATAGACTTGAGCTGCAAACAAAGAATAAATTCATATAAGCACAGCACAGAGGCATTTCTTTAAATTTCCTACAAATCAGCATGGAGTGCAAGCCACCATGTAATATCATAAATATTATTAGGGACCTTGATAACATTTCTGGCAAGAGGCTAGAAGGTAAAAAAGGTATGAAGACTGTGCTCTGGAAACATCATCTAACAATAGGTAAATTTTTATCAACATACTTTTTATATTAAATGGAAGAGACAGAGCTGTCAGCTGTATTTCTGCAAAAGACACTTGTCCAATTCTCTTCCCACAAGAGGATAAGCAAGAGAAGGAGCATTATAGGTTTTTTTTAAATATCACAGTACAAAAATAACTACAAACATACAAGGAACTACATTGAATAGATGACATAGTTTACTCAAAAGCACTGATAACAAAGAGCATGTATGCAATCTGACTTTTATGGAGAAGAGACTAAACAAACACAAAATATAACTGGAACGAGGGGGGAAAATAACTTTTCAGCGAGAAAATGCCTATACTAAACATTTCCATTAAAGATCTTGAAGGGTTAAAAAACAAACTCACAATGAAAACAAAAAAGTTTTTTAATAGCTGATTCAGTACATTATTCTAAGAAGGTTTTTTCTACAATCTTGATCTTTCATTAAAGTTCCAAACTTAGAAAAGGTCTCCTTTTGAAAATCATTTTCAGTTCCATAAAAAAAGCAGTCTGAACTAGAAAGGCAGAGGGAGAAAAGGAGAAAACATCAACAACGAAACACACGAGGAAAGTATACACCCGAATTAAGGATGTCCTAGTGCCAACATCTCCGATTTAATTCAGTCTCTGAGCACTTGTGGTGGATTAGAAACCGGGCATATTGCAACACAAAGATCAAAGGCTTGGTTTTTAAAGTTCAACCTGAAATACTTCTGGCTCTGGTGTTCCCAGCTATAAACAAAGCTAAGAGCATCTCCCTCCCCCAGGTAAGCTACAGGATGATACAGGTATCTATCAAGAAGTACTTGCATATCACAGGGATAAGTACTCCAGTTTTTATTACAGAAATAAAACACTTTGCTACACAAAATAAGCAGATTGAGTTCTGTATTTGTACTAAACGTATTTCTGGACCACCATGGGCCCAGTTTGATTTAAAGCAGTGTCTGTAGCCTCAACTGCAAAGGCAGACAGCCCATCCATGGCCAGTGCCTTACTCAAAGAAACAATTTGCAGGTGCACATGTACCCCAGCCAAGAGAGCAGAATGAGAAAGGTTACTTAAAAAAAAAATCACCTGGTAGAGCTTGTTTTAGCAGGTGGGTGTAATTAAGCCCAATACACAGAAGAGAAGTCCACACAACCTATGGAGTGTTGACTATACAGATCTCCAAAGTGATACTCCTGAGCAGATTTCTGACTCTTTGAAATCTTGTATTACCTTTCATTTCTTGTTTTCCACAGCTCATCCCCATTTCTCACTTATGAAAACCACTTTATATTCTGTCTTCTTATTCCTCCTTAGCACCTGCCAGAAACCCTAAGTTACTCACAGTTTTACCCACCACCTTCCCCTCAGATTCATCTTTCCTGAGAAATGCAACTCATACTTAAATTCTTTTCCAGGGTGCCAACAGCCTCTCCAAGCTGTCATTATTTTTCTCGGGGGCTATATTCCACCAAATGCAGTATCTTATCCAATGGAAAAATTGATTATGTACAAGACAGAGCACATCTGCCAGTCTCATAGAGAACCCCTCCCCATCTGCAAGAGGAGATTCTGTGTGCATTGAAAACAGCTTGGGTCTTGTAAGGCTGAACCAATCAAAGTTATTGTTTCATCACAGGAGTTCAATGTTCTTTATACAGAGTGTTATTGAGTTTTGTGACAAACTGTCCACCCAGCATGCCCTGAGCTGCAGGAGCAGAGCCCTCCCTGCATTCTGCTGCCTTGTTCCCTTCCAGAAGCTGCAACTCGTGTCAGTGATTAACAAGAACCTGGTGGAAGCTCAGCACAGCTGGTGGCCAGCAAACTACAAGCTGCAGTAAGTGAATTTAAAATTAGGGACTGAAAAGTTTAAAAAACAGAAGATGAAGGGGAAGAAGAAAGTTCTAATGCACTGTAATGGATTTAAAAAAATGTTGTAAAACATTTCTACGCCTGTATTTATGGAAATTTCTTCAGCAATCTTTACCTATCCTCTACTAATGAACGTTAACAACTATAATCTCTGTCTTCAATAGCAGCAAATTATGCTTGTTTTCTTTTAATTTGTTCTTTAAAAACACTTACATAAAAGTAATTGTAGCACTTCCCTTTAAAGATTTGGGTATAGAGCCTAATTGATAGATTGGTCTCAGAAATAAATATGTCACTCCAATAATATTGTTTTAACTGTTTTTTTCCTAGACCGTAAGCATAGCAACATTTTGAACAGTTACATAGTGCTCCACTCTTCTTCAGCTTTAAAGAGAAAAAAATAATTGTGCTAAAATTACTCTTCTCTTTCAATGGCCTTTTCTAAGGTTCATTGGCTTAAATTACATAATCAATATTCACATTGTATTTCATTTCAGTATATTGTCATTTACAACGTGATCATCAGATCTGGTATTTAGCTGTTTCTGTTGTCCCACATACAAATAACATTTGTGTGTTACCTGTATGTTTTTACAGGAAAAGGTAACTTATCAACGACTAACCCAAAACAATTCCCCCAGCATTGCCCAGATTTCATTGAGAGGATGACATCCTCTGAGATCTTATAGGAATCAGTGCTAAAATGGTAATCATTTAATTCAAGTATAGAACGTTCAAGGAAATTAGATATAATATGGTGGCCCAGAGATTCTTTAAATAAGGGACCACCTGGAACAGAGCAGAGGCAGAGTCTCCATAGGGATTTTGTACACGGCAGTATCAAGTTTGAAGACCTACGATTCAGAAAAAAACAAGGTGAAAAGAGGGAAACCAGATGAAAGACTCAAGATCCATCTTCACCAAGGCAGAAGATCCATAGTCACTTCTTATGATGAAAGATTATAGCATAACTTGATCACAAGCAAGAAAACCTAGCAGATATTTCTGATAGCAGAAAACACTTTAAAGGTAGTTGTAACAAAACCCAGTAGCTAGAAACTGAAAGCTAGCTAAGTTCAGAAAAAGAGGTGAATGAGAGGGAGTACTCAAACTACTTTTCCAGGAACATACCTAATTCTTTGCATTTCATAGACTCTGAAATGGATTTGAACACTGCAAGTTCATATCATGAGAGAGAAATTCAACACAGAAACAACTGTTTATGTTGCAAGAGAATATAATTATGCAGAGATTGTAATGTGGGGAAGATGAAAGACTCCTACCAGTTAGTCCTATGTACAACACAAGCATCACTCCCTTTTTATCTAAAAAATTCTCGTACCTTTACTCTCTATGAACTTCCCACTGGCAGCTCCACCAACACTGGCTCCTTCTTTCTCTCCTCCTTCTGCAGGACTGGCAAACTCCTGTGTGTCCCTGGTACAACATCTCACCCTTACTCTTCAAAGCACAGCCAGCTGACCCTGGCCCAGCTCTCCCACTCTTTTACAACCCCATCCTCACTGCACACGGCTGTGCCCTGTTAAGGGGCAAGGCTGTTCCCACTCCTTGGTAATTAATTAGCACAACTGCAATTTATCAGGGCTGAGATTGCCTCCAACACCAGCTCTGTTCTCTTATAATCCCTCCTCCCACCCCATCCCTGCAGGTGATCAAGGCCAGGTTATGTCGCACACCTGGTCTAGGGGAAAGTGTCCCAAGGAACTGGGTGGTCTTTGAGGTTCCTCACCCACCCAACTGTTCTGTGGCTCGATGGCAGCAAAAGCAGAAAGCTACAGAACATTCCTTACTCAGCTGGAGTGCTACTAAGTGCAATAAATACAGTAACTACAACCTAAGATTGGAAACTGCTGTGAAGCTTACACTGCACTCTTTTCAGCTGTCTTTACACACTGATGATGGCTGTCCAAATTAAATAGTTCCACACCCGTGGCAACCTCTGAGATTTCTTTAGGCACAGGGATTGTCCAATGTTTTAAATGTCATTTCCCTTCTCTTAGGGCAATCTTCCTCTGACAGAAAAAATACTATTTGCTCCTATCTAATCAACTGGCCTCATTTTCATTTCAGAACCTGTAAGGTTTAACTGTGTCTGGATTTATGCTCATTTAGTCAGATATTATTATCTACTGTGTATCTGTATGTAACTCAGCAGAGCAAGACTCTCACCTAAGTAGATATTGCTACAAAAACCCACATGGAAAGACAGTGGCTAAAATGAAAATACTAAAGCCAGGCTCTTCCCATCTGTTTCAAACTGCTTACCTGAATTTTGTAAACTATTTCATATTTACTAATACTCCCAACAAGAGACTTAATTCTAATCCTATGGTTCTAAAGTATCACAAATGCCACTTATCAGTTAGCTGCATTAAAACAAAATACTGTAAATCTCACTCGTGTAAACTCCTAACTTGGAATCCTAATTTTCAATTCAACACAAAACAAAAATTAAACTTATTTTTATTCTTAAATACCAGAGTGCTTGATTTGTTTGTTTACCAGGAGGACACTGGGATTTTCCATTTCCAAAAGCTGAAAATCCTTCAAAATCAAGGACCACACAAAAATGTAGACAAGCCCATCAATGCAGAAGACAAAAATGGAAGCCTTTTACCAATTCAGTGACTGTGTTGCTTTGTACAAAAGGTTACATTTTTGTATTCCTTTTCCATCTTTCAAAACTGCAGAAGGAACTAGAGATTCCAGACTGCACACCCAGCTACACATTCCTGTCCTGATCTCCTCATCCATGCTGGAGGACTTCCAGGAAGTAGGAATAGAGAGGAATGTATCTCAGAAGCACAGCAGTCATCTTTTACAGCTTGGGCTTATGCACACCACTGCCAGCCATAATAAATCCAGAGAAAACAGAGTCCAAACTAACCCACGTTAAGAACTGTTCATTGAACTAATATAATCTACACCATGGCCAATGAGTGTGGCAGTCTATTAAGCATGAAGTCCACGACTGCCTTGTTAAATGCCTGCAAGCTCTCAGATGAATGGAAGTAGGGCTCAATTTTTCTGCAAGATTTTAACATCAAATTGCCTGGTATTGGATTTTGAATGCTCTGGACTCTTTATGTTTATGAATTTTTTATAAATGTTACTTAATATGCAAGTGCTATGAGACTGTACATTAGCTGGAGAAACAGCATGATTTCTGACAGATATGAGCAGTTTTCCTATATTCAGATAAACTGAAATATAGAGCCAGTCTTTTACCATATGGCTTACCCTCAGCCCTCATGTAACACAGATCTCTTTGCCCAGCAAAATTACAAGCTTTCAGCAGCAGCATCCCATCCATGCTGACAGCTTCCCAATCACAGAACCGTGGCAGAGCTGGAAGAGACCTCTGAAGGTCATCAGGTTCAAACCCCTGAAATAAGCTGGGACAGCCTCACCTAGATCAGGTTCCCCAGAGCAAATGTTGCTGTCCAGCCTGACCTGTGATGTGTCCAGGGACAGGGGCCTTCTGCATGGGTACCATCCCCTTCTCTGCTCCCCTTGGGCTCTGCTCTGTACTTGCTATTCTCTCCACCACACAGCACACTTGTCAGTTCTTCATGTTTATTAGACTTAAATTTCACTGTGACAAGCTATTAACAAAACAAATATATAATGCTCCTTGTTTTGAATCTATCCTAATCTATCCTGCCTTCAAATAATGTGGAATGAAGATGTCCGATGCAGGACTGTCAGAGACCAAAAAAAAACCAAAAAGGTGGAGAAAAAACTAAGTCTTAAGAATATTTTTAAAAAAAGGTAAACATTGAACCTAAGGATAAGCAGAAACTCGCAAGAAGAAATAACAAGAAACAAAGAATATGTACAACAATTTCAACCTCCTGATACAGGCTTTCCAAAACAATAAAAAAAATAAATGCCGTGATTGAAAATTTTCCATTCTGCTTTGTGCTCTGGATGACCCACATATCTTCCAAGGAGCAGAAGAAAACAGAGTGCAGAGAATCTCACATTAGTTTCAGCAGAAGGTTAAAGGTCTTTGGCCTTTGTAGCAGAACATGCAGCAAAGCAGCCAGGATAATTATGGAGGAGGGAAGGGAGTAAAGATTCCTCCTTTCTAGGTCACTGAAGGATACAGCATCCCCAGGGCAGAGACAGATTTTGCAGGCATATGAGTAGAAAAGAACAGTGTTTGCAAAGAGGTGGATCCTGCAAATCCACCTAATCCATGTTTGCCTGTATTCCTGTGAACATAAACACAGAGGGTAGCTGTCCTGAGGGTGACACACACGGTGACATAGAGAGGAAATGCTGATTTTAGTGCCAAGGAGGTTCTCCAACATCAGGTAACGACAGCTGAATTTAGGCACCACTTTTTTGTTATGTGTGGTCCTCATTGAAAATCCCCACTGAAAGTTAGTGCTAGCAAAAAGTCAAAAGAAATGAATGAAATTAAATAAATGGGCAGGAAGAGCCTGTATGCACCAAGACAACAGGTAACAAACATTGCTGTTTTTAAATTATTACTAACATTATTGAGCAAACCTATATAAAATAATAATAAAATGTCACTCCTTGAAAGATTCATCTACAATCATCTTGCCTCTCTAGAAAGAGTGATAAGCATTCTGAAAAATGAGCATATCTACACTTGGCTATCTTCTCTGTCTCTATGCCTTTCCATAAAGACATGGTTGGTTTTGGATATCACTCCCAAGCATTGAGAAGAATCCTTCTATGAAGCTTTACCATGAGTTGCTGTACTTAATCCTTTTCTTTCTCCCTTCTCATGCTTTTACATATCCATAATAGGCACTTAAAACAATGAAGCTATAATCTATAATCAACAGCTCCAGGGTGTTGCTGTACTCTGCTCTTAGAATGGAAATAAAATTATACAGCCAAGGAAAAAATAAATATTACCCAACAGTTACAATTTCTGGGCATTTTTATGCAGAATTTCTCTTTCAGATGGAAGAACAAACACCTGCTTCCTTTTCCCTAAGCTGCCTCCTGTAGCAACTTATCCTCCTTAAGAGATCTCACTATCAACATCAAAGGAAGTGGCTACTCTGCCTCGTCACATGGCATTTCCACTCTTGCCCAAATGAATCCTGTATTTTCTTCAGGCTTATAGAAATCTAAAGATTCAGGGAAGTGTTCAGGGAAATTGCCTGCAAACATCATGCTGTGTCAAAAACAGCCTGAATCAGTGTTGCTGGCATTGTGTCTGAAGGTCCCACCATGCCCTTAAGCAGCCATGATGTACCAGATGCTCTGTTATTTGTGCTGATGAGAAACAGCAGTTTTATTATGTCTGACACGTGCCAGACTGGGAGTATCATTCCAAAAAATTAAGACACTGGCATTCAGAGCTATTTAACAACATCAAAACAAAAACTTCTTCAAGAATATACACCTCCCATAAAGAGCAGCTTCTGAAATCTTGGCTGTGGTGAGTATGGCTCCTCCAAAAGTCAAGTCAGCTTATGCTTTGTTGCCTTTGTGTCTGAAATAGCAAGAATGGCATGTAATGATTGATCTATCTCTTGGTACTACGGCTCTGAACCAAACCATTCTTGTTTTCAAGATCTGGGGATACTCACTGACCTTTCCAATAATTCATTTTTTAAAATTAGAAGGCTTTATGTTGGGCTTTTCATTAGTAACATGGATGCCAACAGCCTTACAAAGCCAAGAAAATTTAAGTTTGTGTTATGATCTCTATTTCTTACATAGGTTGTTCTCGCTGATGCCACTGGAAAATACTAGTATTACCAGAATTTTATAGCAAATAAGACACTGATTTTACCAGCAGAGTCAAAAGAACTAGTGGCACAGCAGAATTCAAGAGTGGCATTTGTATCTAAAAGCAGCAAAAATCCATTGTCTTGGCTATAGGCCAACTTCTGCTCTTACACACTTGCTATCTGTCACTGAATAAAAACTGAGATATTTACACTGGTTTGTTTTCTGAAGAGGTAAAAGGAACAAAAAAAATGAAAAATTTTTTTAACATTAGGAAAGTCAGAGACGCTAAACAAGCCTGAGAGGTTTTGCTATTACTGAATTGGACCACAAGATTCAAAACTAGATTTTCACCAATTGTTTAAAGAAATTGAAGTTCACATACATTGTTAAATACTGAGTGTCCACTAATACCTATCTGAAAGTGAGTTGAGAAGAATTTTATTAAGCTCTTGATATGAAAAGTAGCAAGAGGCAATACATTAGGAGATGCCTCTCATCCCAAAGTTTAAAGTGAGCTGCTGTCTTTCTTCTGATGGACAAAGCTCCCAAAATCCAAATGACCATTCTTCACAAAGCTATTCGCCAAATGTGACTACAAATATAAAAACTGTTATGCTAGAAATAATATGTGGCCAAAATATGATCTTGTCTTTGCATTTTTTCCCTAGTTTTGAAATGACTCTATGATAATCTCAACTAACTCCAATGACTGGATCATCTTTCTTCTGTTCCTCGGGTATCTGCCAAAAATCATTATTTCAAGATGCTCACACACTCGATGGCAGCAGTGAGATCACTCTATAGCTGATCTGTGAACAGCTCTGTAACTCCCTTTGAGTCCTGCAGTATTCCTACAGGGTTGCTGTTTCCCTGTGTTTCCTCCCTTAAAAGCTCCAGTTGCATTCTCCAGCACATTCCTTAATTTTTTCATATCTACAATTAAAATGGAAAGGAAAATAGGTCTACATAATCGTGGCTATTTAAATCTTGTCAATCCCTCATACAAACCTGCCTGATTTTTCTGTATGCAGTTCACTTTAATGGAGTATTATCTATCAAACCACAGCTTTACAGTATTTTTTTTTATTCCCTCTGTTAAAGGAACTTGGGAATTCAACTTTTTTTTTGTTTTAATTACATCTAAAATTTTCATCCATCATTCATCATCACCTCAGTCTGTTTTTCTTTTATGAAAAGTGATTGCATAAAAGAATTGCAACAATACAATCCCGCAGGCTTGAATTTTACTTGCATAGAATTATTGATAAGAACAGTGTAACATGTCCTTCTGATTTTTTTTCAGAACGTGTGCTTATTCATTTATTAGTAATGATAAAAACAGCCAGGAGCTGTATTTTTTATGCCTCTGTGTAAAGAACGAACTGCCTCAAGGCTAAACATCTCCAACAAAATGTCTTCCCCTCTGGAAAGTGGCAACATCTTTATGCTAATGATTAAAAATATTCCCTGGATCTGTTTTTGAATTTATTTGAAGAAAAACCTTTTCCCCCCCGTTTTTCTTTGCACATTATCATACTTCATTCATAAAGAAAATGCCTGCAATGAATCAAGTGTACTATAAATCACATCAGTGTGAAACATTTCAGAATTAAGTCCTACAATGTGTAAGGAATATGCCATTATATATGGCAAAAAGTATCCAAGTGTCATATACAGGGTATACAATGGCAGGATGGAACATAGACTCGAAGAATTACAGTTTTTTAGCCATTCTTTGAACTGTTTTCTTGAACAAATCCAAACAGAGGAAGAAAATCAATCTTTTGTCAAACATATAATGTGAATTCCTACCTAATCTCTCCAATTTGTGATCCCAGCAGCCTAGAAGGCTTCTCCCACATCAGAGTAAAAGATGACACTGGCTCACATGTTCATCAGAATTTTATTTTTAAATTCTTATAACAAGTTCTAAGAAATTCACCACAAAACCTATCTGCTTAGAGAGGAAAGCATCAGCTACCAAAGGCCATCTTCTCTATCACAACCTGATAGCTCTAAAGAGAAAAGAGTTCTGTGGTGCAGAGCCAAAGGAATCACCACAACTTCTTGCACCCTGCCAGGGGGTGTTGAATGAGTGCTATGGCTAACTGTTAAAACCAAGGATTATATAATATATTCCAAAAAAAATATTAATTAAAAATTATTTCTTGATAAGGTTGTTGGCCAGTTCCTAAGCATGGACTCAACCTCAGTACAGTAAGGGCTTCTCCAAGCCATCATTTAAATCAACAGAAAAGTATTTCCTTGTAGGAATAACTCATTTATAGAACCACTTATTACCTATTACAGAATATAAACATGTATTCTGCTGGTATCAAAACTCCTTAGATACACGAAGGCCAGAACAAAATCAGTCAGTCCTATTTTCCAGCAGAGCTCTGTCCTGCCTGGAAGTTTCTGATGAGCTCTAATTATATTTATCAGCTTTGCAAAGGCCTTTTGAGAGTTGCAGAAGAAGAGAATATGAGAACTGTTATTGTTATTCAACCCTACCGACCTTTTCTCTGCAGGCTGTGAGAAAAAGAAGGAAAAAGGATAGTTTACCTATTAATAACACTATAGATTCATACACCTAGGGAAAAACTGAATTTAACTATGGCCTCACATACTGCAACTATCACCCAAATTTGAGCAGGTGGAAAATAGCATGATCCAACGATTCATTTGCCAATAAGATGAAAGTTTTAAGACTTCCCACTCTATTATGGGATCTGTGCATGACTTCTTTCAGCTCACTGCACCACAGCACGGAGTGCCAGAGGGTCTGGAAGGGGGTTAACTCTCCCAGATGTGGTGCCTTGCAGCCTGAGCAGGCTCAGCCAGCTGTGCTTTTCAGCACCCACAGCATCAGCAGGCAGTCCTAGCCTGCTTCCCACAAATAACCAGCACCTATTTAGTGCTAATATTTACATTAGAAGAGCTCTATGTTAAAATGATGCTCTATTCTCACTTCATACAGTAAGAAGAGCATAACACTTTTCTCATGATTTGTCAATGCACATTTAAAACCTGTCCTGTTTCTTAGCTTATCATCTTTAATGTCACAAGAGTTATGCTTCTGCCACCATTATGATCTGTTAATAAAAGGTTACTGCAGGGAAGATGAAGTTTTCCTAACTTACAACATCTGTCACTTTGAAGAGTCAAGGGCAAAAGTACTGTTAGCAAATTTATTCTTGCAAACACTTGTACAAGAGACTCTAAACTACAGTAGCCTTTAAAAACAAAAATAATTTTAAGCATCTGTTTATTCCCTAGAATGGCTATTTCTTCTATACTCTTTGTCTTTTTTGTGCAATCAACTAAATCTGTTTCATTGTTTACCTATTTAGTAGGCCAAATATTATAATTTCTAACAAATCAGAATAAAAAATTCACTTATTTATTCACTTATTTACAAAATTTCTGTTCTACGGGACAAACCTGGCTGTGTTTTGGTATCTAAATATACATTCTAAGAATACTGCATTATTTACAGTCAAAAGAGAAAAATTCAGGTAACAGTATTCCATTTTAAACAGGCAGGTTTTATTTATTGGTGTTTTGTACATTCTGTATACCCTAGCACTATCTAACATCTTCCAAGAACATTATTTTCCTTATACTTGATGGAATTATATTCTCTTAGTATTTTTTTTTCTCCTGGGACACTGAACATAAGCCAACAACTCAGCTTGAACTGCTGAAGTTGAATATTACCTGAAGTGCTGTGCTGTCTAAAGCTTGGCAGGAGCAACCATTTAGAAGTTTGTAAGTCTGATATCTTGGCCAAAATCCAGTAAGGTCAGTAATCACCCAGCCTTCAAAAACCTGCTTGTAATGATACAGAAACAAGGTAGATTCATGAATGTTTCAAGAGAATTTGGGCTTAGCTCAAGACCAGATTTCCAGATCTCCTCACTCTAGTTTCATATCAAGCCTGAAGAGTGTGTAGGAGTTTTCCACTAATACCACCAGGGTTTGGCTCTGAGACAAGGAAGAGGAGCATGCTGATCCTCCAGCAAGAGCATGAATAAAGCACACCAGACCTCTGGGGTAATTCTGGGGACATGCTTTAATCTTGACCAAAAAGCTGGATTTCTCAACTCCCTCTGCTTTCCAGTTACCTGCTGCAAAACCAGAACCTCTGGAGACGTTAAAAGAAGAATGGTAAATGAAGATACATTTCATTATAGGGCAACTCAAAACTGAAGTACTCACTTTGCAAGCACGAAGTCTACAAGACTGCAGTCTTAAATATTGATTTTGTATTCATTGTCATTGACAGAAGCAATTCTATTTTTGCTGAATGTAATAAATATGACTTTAAACAGAATAAGGCCCTTTCAGCAAGAAATTTTCCATCTATCTGTTTATAAGCCTAAAATTAAAGCCGCTAAAACTGAAAAGAGAAAAAAATAACCAAGGGGGTTTTCAAAAATTTAAAACTCTATCATGCATAAATGGAGCTCATCAGCAAAAGTAATTTCCCTGCAGAAAACACTCCATCTTTTGTTTTATGTAAGTTAGCAACATGAATATTTCATTCCTAGTGAAACTGCCGTTACCCTTTTGCATTTCATAGCTATGCTTGGAGTCTCAGATACATAAGCTTTTTTTTTTTTCTCACTTTGCTCTTCAAGTCTATTGCAATTACAGGTTTTGCTGTATCTCAGTAGATAATAGAGTTTGGAATCTGATATTAGCAGCAACTACATCCTTTGTCCCTAACATTCCCTCTAGAAAGTAGATGGGAAGAAAGGAACATAAAGGACAAATGACTGCACAGAGGATAATTATTCTCGATACCAATCATCATTGGGAAGGCACGTCAGGTATCACTGTCCTCAAGCAGTTTAGGTTTTTCTCAAAACTACTGTCAACTTTGGCAATATTTTACAATTAAACAAAAGGCAGGAAAAACACCTACACTTCATCTCCACATTAAAACAATGGCCTAAATCAATACTGAACTTAATTTAGTTGTGAGATGTATTTCAATGAAAAGAATCAGTACAGTGGGTAACACTGTATTGCTGACAGCTCTTGCACAAAACTGTGGACCAAAATAGGTTGCACAAGAATACAGACCCCATACAAGCTTGGATTTTATATTAGTTTCATCTCCAGAAGCTTAAAAACAAGCTTTTCGATCAAGATGAAAAGGTGAATGTAAGACTATTTGACCTATATGTAGCTGCATTACCATTGCAAATTTTCTTGAGAGCAATTTTATTCTTAATTTTGTTACTTGGCGTGTCAGAGTCCAAGTGGCTGATTTTCTCATTTAGGGTTGTTGAGGTTTTTTTCAGTCATTCTACAGGATTTTTTTTTTTTTTCAAGATTGCACATACCTGGAAAATAGGTGGATCAAGGCAGACCACCACTCAGAAGACCACACAGCAAGAGTCTCCGAGATAAAATCCCTACACAACTGTAATACCATAAGCCAGCAACCAAAAGATTTTGTCACATTAGTTGTAAGATCAGCAGGGGGAGATCTATGCTCCAGAACACCTGTGTCTAATCATGCACAGAGAAAAAAATACAGCCACTGTCCAACAAAAGCCATCTGGTGACAAGAAGCACTGTGTAAAACCTGACTCTGAGATCACTGCTGGAGGTGCAGGTTTCTATGCTGTTCTGTTTCTGAAGACTTTCAGAGGCCAGATACATTCCAAATTACTTTTTATGTTATTTTAGCTATCTCCTTTTTCATTCATCCTCTATATAAAGTGTTCAAAATTGTTTATTCTGAGCATGAAAGCATTTGCATAGGCAAGGTCTAACAATAAAGGCATCAGGACAAGAGCACCCTGTGCTTAGGCATCTTAAAAATTGTCTCACAGACATGCATCAGTGTATGGGCCTTGTTCCACAGAGCAAGATCTAAAAAGGTAACCAATCTGTTATTTGTGATTTCTGGCCAAAAAAAGAACTGCAAAAATTCACCTTTTAACAAAATCATCAGTGTAAAAGGGAGAGTTAATCAATGCATGAGGTGGATGTTTTACAACTCAATTGGGTGGAAGAATGCATGACATAGCAGAGAATTCATTTTGGTATTCAAAGTTTAACTATTGCAGAATCATGAACTGAGTTAGTACAACTAACTCAGTTTCAGAGTCGTTTACACACAAATTATTTATTCCTCATTCCCGAGAATCCTGCTCAGCATTAGGAAATTGCCAATCCTATAACATAGCTCCATCCAGCTGTGGTCATCAACATCTTTGACCTACTCTGTAAATCACTGCTATGTTTTTACTTTAATTTGTTAAAGGAATTTATTGCACGTTTGGTTGATTTTACCTCATGAGATCCTAAATCATTTGGATAAAAATATGCTGAGTTACATCTCAAATGGTATTCCATATGGACCTAAAATCATTACAGATGTTGAGGGTATTGGCTGGTAAACTTCATGTCTTTGTAGCTTTCCCTCTTTTCATCTACTTCAATTTGTCTTTAATTCTTTCTTAACCTCACCAGTGGTCACAGGGATTGAGAAATTTACTTCATTAGAAAGGGCAGTAGTGCCATATAAATATCCAATCAAATACCTAATCACCTCATTAGGAATTTTCAGAAGACAGTTGGCAAGAAGGGACATGAGAAAACGTCCTCTACAGAAAGTTTTATGTAACTTACTGGTAACTGGGGGAGGTCCCTCCTATGAAAGATGCTGAAGATATTCCAGAATATAAATACTGAATGATAACTACAACAGTTAGTTGATGACATTTATAAATTAATTAACAAATGTCACGTAGAACAAGATGTTGGAATTCCTATTGTAGAGGTCTGCAGGGTTTTCTGCATTTCAAAAATCACCAAGTCTTTTAGGTCAACTGTCTCCCCACTCTGCAGCAGAAGCTGCATGGGGATTATAAATCTAATTTTCTAATTGCAGATGGAGTGAAAAAAAGAAATTAAAGGATCTTTCCTTTTTTTATTTGAGGTTTGTGTGTTTGTTAAATATTAGAAGTTATCTCTTTTCAACCTAAAACCCTAGAGAAATAAACAATAAACAGTCAAAATTAATTCCTGCCTGAAGTTGTTGTATTATCTTCCTTTTAGAGACAACTCTTTATATAAGACAAATTATCAGTGAACATATGCTCTTGCACAATAGGGCTTTTGCAGAGAGATGATTTTCTAGTTTCCTTCATACTCTGATTTCTGTCTTTGTCGTTTAAGAATACAGCCCTAAATCTGTGCTATCTCCTGTATTTTAATGTAAAACATAAGAAAAAAGGATGGCATAACTCATAAACAGAGTTCTGTGCTAAAACTCAGATCTGCCAGTGAAAGCAACAGAGTCGAACTTTGTTTCAAAGTGGATACTCAACTTGTTCATTAAACCACATTTCAAAAAAACAGCAGAATTTTATTACCAGGCTCATATTGCTCTATCCTCTTTATCTTTTATGGCATCACATTTAACAACAAATATTTTACACAATCATTTAATGGTATTTTTCAGAATGCAGATTCAGACAGAAACTAACGCAAGGAAATTATTTTCCTAAGGAGTTGGATTGTTTCCTAATTGTTTATTATATATGTATTCTCTTGCCAGAAATCAAGATTTAAAATTCCATCTTCTTCAACACTTTAATGTTGTTTGGATCTCTGAAGCATTTATATTTAATTTCACAGCAGTGTTACAATTCAAGTGCTATATTTTAATGTCTGCGGCAGCCAATTGTTGATTTATTTTCTTTCAGGCAAAATGCAAATAAACTCTTAAGAGGTTTGCTCACAACCCTTGTGTTTGAGTTAATACATTTGCAGTGAATAAATTAAAAGAAGTCCAAATATGACTTTTTAAGGCCCTCTTGAATTTTAAAAATCCATCTAGTTAAAAAAAAAAAAAAAAAAAAAAAAAGAAAAAAAAAGGCAAAACCAAAAACATTATTCAGAACTTTTTCAATGAGAAGTACCTAGAAACGAATTCCTATGAACTTGGGTCATTTCCAGTATAGATTTATGCCAACCACAAACTCCAAGGGCAATGAGCAGATCTAGGAACCCAGAACTCTTTTGAAAGCTCTCCCCTAGAAATCCATCCTTGGCTGTGAACACATTCCCATAAACCACATTTTCAAATTCCCTCAGAGATAATAACAGCTAAGGAGGACATAAATATTCTTTTTTTTAAACCATAGATGTATGCAAAAAATAATCCTGGAGGGGTGAGAGAGTCTAAAGCAACTTTTTTAAATGTATCTGCAAATAACACGTTTTCCAATCAAAAATGCTTTTCCAAATCAGCAGGATTTATCAGGATGAGCTTGGTCTTTCAAATAAAGGAAGGAATGGAAGTTGGAAGGTTTGGGTTTTCTGACATATCTCTCTCTCTCTCCTAAGCACAGTAAGAAAATTTATCTAACTTTTAAGAATATCAGCTCATTTCTTCAATGGTGTCTTGTGAGGTGATTTAATTTTTCCAAGATTCAGTAACACCCAAGAGCACCATGCTTCACAGAAAGACATTTTTAAAACCTAACTAATACATCTGAAAACTACCTGCATCAGAAATATTTCAAATCTTTTTTCTGCACTATCTTGCAGCTCTAACACAACAACAACAAACCCACAAGAACACTTGAAGAGCAATTCGGGTCTTATTGGAATCAATTGAAAGAAATGAGATAAAGACCTAAAGTAACAGTGCTGTGATGAGCACCAGGTACTGCAGAAAAGCAGTTTTCACATTTCAAATCATCTTGAATCAAATTGATCCCTAGTTTTAAAAGCCTGTTAACTCTGCCTAGAGGGCTAAAACTGGGTCTTCAGATTTGTATTTACTTAATTAGTTTTCATTTTAATTTTAGACTCATTTAATTTATGAAAAATTGTTAGTGTTTTTTCATGTATTTTTCATCCAAGAAAACTCTTTACACAAATTGTTTCCTATTTGGAAATGTAACCATCTTTATTTGAAAATATAGATTCATGTTGGAGGCACAGCCTGAAAAATTGTTACTTCTTAGAGGAAGGAGCAAAGATTGTTACAGAAACTATGCAAATAATTAGTCTGAATTTTTTTTTTAAGTGAAAAGCATTATTACTTTGAATAACAGATTTTAAAATGAGGTCAAGAATTAAATCCTCTAAAATTTATGCCAGATGGTTGTTAATTTCGTAATTTGCACCTTCTATTTTCATGAACATTGAAATGTACTCTGAAAATCAAATTAAACTTTGGAGTTTACCGACTGAGAGGACTGTGTACAAAAAAAATACAGATTCTCGTATCCTTGCTATAATAGACTAAATTAGAGTTTGTATCTGGGCAAAGGCAATTCATGTACAAGTGAATAATCACAAATTATGGATGAATGCTTCTATATTTTTGCTTAACTCCTCCTTTGATCTTTATTATAAACGAAAAAATACCTTAATAATTCTTTAACGATGTATTTTGACAAATGAGTACGTATGGACAAATGACATTTCAGTAAATTTGGATTACCAGATCCTCTCTTTTCATTTTTGTGCATTGCAATATGCAGTATGAAATCTAAAAATTGATAAAGCAGACAAAATTCAAAGCAGAAAATACTCACGGTAAAACAAGTTCCACCCCCCAAAAAAAAAAAAAAAAAAAAAAAAAAAGTGACAGGAAAGATAGCAAGAACTGAGGGAAGGATTTTACATTTTGTTCATATTCCTTTTATGTATAAGCTATTGCTAGCTCAGTGCAATATAAAATATCAGTACTATAAAATACCTATCTAATGTAGTACCTTGTGCAGTGACCTCCAACATTTCTGGATCAAGTCCCTTGGCAGCCCAGGATATCCGACTATCATATTTTTTAAATTTCATCTCCAGCCTACCAAGATCAGTGATACAGGGGGAACATCTCTCTTCTGAAACCAAATACCAGCATTCAAGACACACTAGACCTGACATTAAATGAAGAAACAGCAGCTTTGCTTCAAGCAACTTGTTATCTTTCTGTATTTGAATTACAATGCTGTAACTAGTAAAGCTTCTGGGTAGAAAAATGGTCACAGCAAATCCAGCCTACAAAAACTGGATTGATCACAAATTAAGAAGAAATTTAGTAAAAACTGGGAACTAACGAGAAAAACACACACATTCTGCAAACTTTCATCTGGGTTCAAAAGGAATCACAAATCTGCATCATCAGAATGATCTCAAATGTCAACAGCAACCTTTTCCTTTCATCTGCCTAACCTGCAGGAGAAACGTCTCAGTTAATTTGTACTTTGATACAGAAGCTCAGAAGTCACTGCGAGTTGAGCACACATTTAGTTATAACAAGGCAAAACTAACTCTCCCATCTCTACCCATATTCTCCTTCTTCCTCTTTCCACAGAAGAATTGTTGACAAGGATTACCTCTTCCTTAGTGTGTATATTGTAGTAATCATACTAAGAATTCAGTCTTGACTGTAAAACTCTCAGCTTTCAAAATTTCAGCCAAAACTTCCTTCTGCTCTTGTCAGCCAAGTGATATCACACTGTTCCCCAGAACAGTGCTACCAGAATCCTAGACAAGTGACAGAGGTGACATTTCAATGACATGGGCATCTTTACTTTTTTATAAGGTAATATGAGGAAGATTTAGCTGTTGTTCAGAAGACAGAACATCTGATAACATGGACCAAGCTGCAAGTATTTACAGCTTTTGTCTTTCGTAATCACCTTCATAATCAGAAGGCTCCAATTTTGAAATTGCTCTGACATCTTTTTGTTTCAATTCTTTACCGTGAAATGCACTCCAAAGATTCCCAGTGACATTATTCACCAACATCTTGACATGATGTAACCATGATGGGTTTGCATCACTGACATCTCTAAAGACTTGGAGGAGCATTTCATCTGACATTTGTAGCATCATGTCTGTGAATTCACAGTGACATGCAGAAGAGATGGTTGTGAGAAAGAAAAAAAATAAAATAAAAAATAATAATAAAAAAAGATGGCTGGAGTGATTAGGAAATTTTCAGCACTATAAAACTGAGTAAGGAAAAATAACAGATTTTTCAGAATGGGAGTTCTAAAAGGCATCAATCCTAAACACATGTTGCAGATACATGAAGAGAAGTGCCAGAGACAAACACACTTGAAAGATGTTGCACTGCTTGCTTTTATTCAGACTGGAATGTCTTCTTCTTTTAATGGTTTAAATTATGATTTATTATGTAAGTATTGTGATTAAATACTATTAAAACCCTGACCTGCATATCCCAGGCAAATATATAGGCTTGAGATTTGTTTGGGGTTTTGTTTGTTTTTTGTGTTCTTTTTCTTTTAAAACTAAATTAGGGTGACACTTTACCTCCAAGAATGACAAAGAGAAAAGCCCAAATTTTTGACTCTACTTACAAAATTCACCCAAGGACATAGGGAAACCCTGCTAAGGCTTCCTCCTCTCTCTGAAACCCATTCAGGTGGCAGCTGAAAAGGGGCACTTTTCAGGCAAAAACAAGAAAGTTAAAGCAGTTAAGTTAACCCCATAGCCAAGTGAGTTGTCTCCAAGCACAAGGTGCAGGATTAATAAGATGGGAAAGGGGGTGGTGAAAGGAAGGCTCTCATGGGGCACTTGAGGGCTCAGCTGTGGGCTCTGCTGAACACATCCTGGACAAATTTTTTGGATCAGCCTCGTCCAGTGAGAGCTATGAAGGTTTGTGCATACAGATGTGCTTCAACATGCAAAGAGTGAGGGTGGCTCTTCAATAATCCCCAGCACAGCACTCTGGTCATCAGGAGAACTTTTAGTCAAAAACTAAATCATCTGAGCAAGAGCTCTCACTTCCTCCAGAGAGCCATAATTTCAGATGTAAGACACTAAGGCAAGACTTAAACCCTTAAGCCATTTTTTGTGGCACAAGCTCAGCCTATAAATCATGCTGTGTTTCCTGCCTGACACATAAAGCTCGTCTATAAATAAAAAACTGCTTTAAAATCCATATTCCTGCATGGCACTGAAATGGAAATACAGCAGAGTTTTCTTCTTGTCTTAAAGCTCCAGCTTCATAAGAAAACACTTTCAAGTGGGGCATCTATTTTGATTGCTGGGGTTTTTTGGTGAGATCCAGGAAAGTGGTGTATCAGTAGCTTCCAACCTTCTCTTCCCTCCATGGAATTTAGAGATCACAGCAATAATTTATTGCTCTGTGACTGAGAGTCCATCATGCACTAGAGATCATCTCTTCTGTGATTTGAAACCACCTACACAAGTGCTTTAGAGCTATTTCTGAGATTCTTGGAGCTGCCTCAGTGTTTGTGAATCATGAAGCCAGTGAAATTTTTATGAAGTTTCAATGTTTCTAATTTCTTTAATCTTTCTTTTATGTATCTAGAACAAGAGTCTGGGTCTTGAAGAGGTACACAGAGAGGAGCACAGCTGAACCATCTGGGGCAACGCTGCTCTCAGCTGGCACACAATGCTCTCTCACACCATGGCATCCTCCTGGGCTGTGTCATGAGCATGGTTAGTCCACAGAACTTAGAGAAGAAGAGAGAATAAGGTGGATTTTGGACACATTCGTATGCCACAGAGCACAAAAAAAAAAAAAAAAAAAAAAATCTGATGTTAAACAAAAGAGCCTCAGAAGCAGGGAAATCTGTTCCCAGAAACATTACACATGCCAGTACAGCCTGAGCATCCTGGGTGTAGGAACACACCAGTGCTAACTTTTCTCAGCATGGAGAATCTGATGTCCTGAGCTAGATCCTGACAAAGGTTTTGCCATCACCACATTCCTTGGCTTGGGTTAACTGACAGCAGCCAGTACCTGACATAATTTGCTGGTCCTGGATAACAAAGAATACAAACTGCATCGATTTTACTGTTAGTAAAACAGTCTGTATGGCTACTCTCCCCTCTCTCTGTGCTTAACAGCACTCCTGCAGTTAAGATTAGGGACAAAGAGACACCATCTACAAAATGCCTCATAAAACTGTGCTTGTACCTGTCTATGCAGAGAGAAAGGCAAGTGGAGCAGAAACCAGGTTTTCCTCTATAAAAGGCCCTATGTTTATGCAGGGAGAGTTAAAATGAACATATCCACTGTGGCAGATTATGCTGTTGTGACATCTAGGGCAGCAATAAATTTAAAAAAAAGAGAAAAGAAAAAAACCTAACACAAATGTACATGTTTCAGTCATGTGAACCACTCAGAGCTGTCAATGTAAAAGATGAGCCCTTCTGCCTTTCCAGGCAAGAGATAACCAAGGCATAAGAGGACTCTATATCTGGACTTCACTAAATCAAAACAGTTTGAATTTTAGAGCCACAGGCTTGTGCCAACATGGAAAAAAAAGGTACAGGGAAAAGCCAACTACATTTTAAAGAAGCTTATGCAGAGCTAAGGAATACTTAATTACCAAATTAAGATTTTTATTGTATCCTTCTTGCCTGCTCCTGTCTCACTGAAAGCATTTAGAAGAGGATAGGAAACAAATTCAAACAGAGAAACCTCAAAGAAGAGCATTTGCTAGCATGCAGGCTATCAGAAACACACCTCTTGGATCTGGACTAAAGGAAAATGTCCACATTCAGTTTTGAAAGTGCAATTTAGCAGACATTATATTAATTATTCCTTTGTTACAATATAAGAATCACAGCACTGAGCAAAAGGCCATCCACAGCTTTGTTAGTATTAACAAAAATGTGAATGGCTTTAAGTTATGTAGTGCTAAATAATTTTTATTTTAATCCTAAATATTTTTTGTGGTTTTTTCTAAGTAAATGGCATTCATGCAATGCAGATTAGGGTTCAAACTACCACACTACAATATAAAGAAGCTGTGCAACCTCATTGGCTGCAAGCAAGAAGTGGTAAGTAGGGTTCTCGATTCTGCAAGGCTGTTGTAATCAATTTCTCTTGATTCCAATGCTAAAATAAGAAACTTGGTATAATTCTAAAAGCACTGGCAATTTTCATTCTTCTCAGCCGAGGCACTCTAAGTCTCACTTCCAGAACTAGTCTAATTAAAATGATCCATCACCTCAAACTGGGAATTCTCATTCCAGGCTCCTTGGAAGAAAAGCACAGGTGAACATCCTGCAACTGAACCATACAAGGACACCCAGTAACACTGGATACTTCCAGGGAATACTAATAGCAGGCATTCCACAACCACCTCAACAGCTGAAACCCCTTCATGAAAATTTAAGGAGCAATTAAAAATATCAATAAAAACCACAAACAGAATTTCACACGTGGGTTATTCACAAACAGGAAAGAATCCTCCATCAGTCAAATTAATTGTTCTTTCTAACTGCTCACACAGCTCTCTGATATTGTTTTCTGCCATTAGTCACTCAGAGTGCATCTGTGGACAACCATCCTGACAGGGCTACTCTTGCTGCTCTGGTGTGGAGATGATTGCCTCTTCTGGTAATCATAACCAGTAACTCAAAAAATAAAAGTAAAGACACCTTATAATCAATCATTGCTTTAAATTTCCTTATCTTTATTATAGATTTAATACCACTGTGACCTACCAGCGCTGCTCCAAGTGAAATACAGGAAAGAAGCCTGCAGCATGAGCACTGTTTGACTTGCATACTTGTAACTTATTTAAAAATCCGGACAGAATATTAATGTGACAAGGTAAGAAGCAGCTGAGCATGTTAAAGCGTTAATGCACCTGTCTTACTCCATAGAAATGAAGTGACACTTTTGGATGGTTCAGGTGGGTGACTAACCCACTATGAAAGCAAAACCTTGGCTCTGCTACTTTATGTCACAGGACTCATAGCGGGTATTAATAATTGAAGAACCACATTTGTTCAATTGTCTGATTTTTCTGCATCTAACTTTCAGCAACAATGGAATATGAAAGAGTTTAAGTAACAAAGAGTTTTAAAATAACCACTCATCTAGTTGACTGAGTATATATCACAGAATCACAAAATGGTTTGGGTTGGAAGGGGACCTTGAAGACCTTCTGGTTCCAACCCCTTGCCATGGGCAGGGACACTTTCCACCAGACCAGGTTGTTCCATCCAACTGAGCCCTGAACACTTCCAGGGTTGGGGCATCCCCATCTTCTCTGGGCAACCTATTGCAATGCCTGGTAAAGAATTTCTTTCTAACATCTGATTTAAATCTATCCTCCTTCAGCTTACAGTCATTATCATTTGTCCTATCACTCACTTCCTAGCACAGGGAGGACAAGGACCTGCAGGAGTGAGCTGAGAGGAGGATGACCAGAGGGATGGAGCACCTCTCCTGTGAGGAAAGGGCTGGGAAAATTGGGTTTGCTCAGTCTGGAAAAGAGAGTATTTCAAGGTGACCTAACTGGGACTTTTTAATACTTGAAAGTAGCTTACAAGCAAGAAGATGTAGAAACAGGACACATGGGAATGGATTCAAATCAGGTTCGATTAGGTATTAGGAAAAAAAAAATTCTTTCCTGTGAAGGCAGTGAAGCACTGGCACACGTTGCCCAGGGAAGCTGTGGATGCTCCATCCCTGGAAGTGTCCAAGGCCAGGTTAAATGGAGCTTTAAGCAGCCTGGTCTAGTGGAAGGTGTCCCTGCCCATGGCTGGGGGGTGGAACAAGATCATCTTCAGGGTACCCATCCAACTCAAGCCATTCTATGTTCTGTGAAATTAAACTGGTTGTAGTCATTCTGAGTATTACAAAACATTTCTCTGTAAGGTTAAAAATCCCAGGACAGTCTAGCCCAGGATCTCCCAAGGAATTCCTCAGTAGAGCTGCAGGGTGAGAGCACTGTGGAGCCTCTCCACATACACAGATTGTGTGCAGCCACCCCGGATCAGGGGCTCTGAGCCCTGCAGCCCCCAATATTCCCTCGTGTTCCCTCTCTGCAGCTTACACACAGCCATGTACTCTCATGAACACCTCACTATCTCATGAGGACGTTCCCAATGTGTCCCATCTAAAAAGAAATTATTGCAAGGAGGGTGCGTGCTAAATTTCAACATAGCAGGAAGTTGTCCAAAATGCTGGAGTTAAGATATATAACAGCACAGTATATTCTGATGGGAAGTTGAAATGTTGTATCAGGTTTTTTTTAAGCCTTCCCTTAAAGTAAAGCTGCTTTCCTGGCTCAAGAAAATTGAGTAATATTTCATGTCTACAGTTATTTGTGATGATGAAAAGGAGTTCGTCTGCTGACAACCTGTCCTTTACACAAGCATTTCTCCAGGAGTGTAAGGGAAGGAAGACAGTTAAGTGTGATTTAAGTGAAAAGAGTCAGGTTTCTGTACATTCTAAAAGAAGGGTTAATTATAGAGACCATGCATAGGTCCTCATAAATTGGTATACCATAACTAAAAGTTGCCCAAAAAATAAGCTTTACTCATCCCACTCCACAAAAATTTCACCGTTGCAACACGTCAAAATAGCAGACAAAAATCCCCAAGACAGGTTATAAATTCAGCCTCTTGAGAGATAGAATTCAATTACATTTGCTTCTGAGAATCATTTTCTTTAGTAGAATACACTTGTGAACCAGCACAGCAGCATTTTCAAATCAAAGGTTTCCAGCTTTCTGCTGCAAGCTGAAAGTTTCTGTTTTCAGGTGTTTCATTTTTTCACTCAGAAGTCAAAACTGTCTGTAAAAAGCACAGATTTCTCACACAGAAAATAATTTTAATAAAGAAAATAGTTTCAACAGATTTCTTTGGGCCAGATCTACAATGACTTCATGCTGCTTTCCCTTTTTCAAAGCAACAGCATGAAACCTCAAGGTTCACATCTAATGCTGCAGAGCAGCCTCAGCCCCACTGATTTTTTAATCACAAAGTGCACCCAACACAGCCACAATGGCCAACCTCTCATCATTCATTTAAATCAACAGTAAAAAAAATATAATTTAAAAAGCGAGGAAGAAAATCCTCACCTTTTTTTTTCCCCCCTCTTGGTGGAGCTTTCTTACATTTGGATGCATTTGAATTATGCTGTTTTATCTCCAGTGACAAATCTGTTATACCTTGGCTGCACCAACATTCTCAGGCACATGCTATTTCTTTCATTCATTTCCCTGGTGCTTTTACCTCGGTACCTAATGCTCTGTCAGAATCACAGAAGCCATCCATAAGCATTATGTGATGAGCAGCTGCTGTATATGCAAGCACACAGGAGAAATGAGCTTTCATTCTTCCCCTGCAATCATTTACATAGAGAATATGATCCCATTTAAATTACTGCTTGTCATCTCGTTACACTTGATCAGCTGAAGGATCATTTTATTGAAACCGGGAGAAAGAAAAGTAAAAGGAAAACTACCAGCAATTTGACACTCCTTTATACTTAAAGAGTTTGAAGGTTTGTACAGTTTTATATTCAAACTGCTAGACTTTGTGATGGTTTCTCCTCTTAGAAGAGGATTCCTTTGATAGTTAGACAACTTCCATCTTATCCCTCCAGGCTAAAAATCTCTATTTTCATGACTTTCCTGAGAAAATTAGAAATTCTGTATACCACAATATTAAGCGAAGAGGTGTTTCTTAAGTAGTTACAACCTGACAAATGCCTTAGCTGTGGGAGAACTGAAAAAAAAAAAAAGAAAAGTGTACTTCTAGAGGCTGGAAGAACTCACAAAGCCTGCATTACTTATATACAGCTTCCTACCATAAATATTTTTCACATTAATACTGGTCTTCAAAATTCTCTGAGAATTCAACATAGAGTTACACCTTGACAGGATTCATCCTAAATCACATCTTTGTCTGCATTTCTTACTACAATGGAAATCCACTTTGCATTAAAGTGGTAAAAGGGTATGATTTAAATTCTTAACACAAGGCAATTCACAGATGAAATAACTGAGCAGCATATCTTTTTCTGCACAAGGTTTTACAAGGCACTTGCCATTGGAGACTAATACTGAATGCACACTCTCTCATTACAAAAAATAAATCATATTTCCAATTAACATTTTCCAGTGTTTTTAAGGTGGAAACATTGGCATTCAGGAGCAGTTAGGTTTTTCAGTGCCATTACCATCTCAGGAACTTTGTCTGACTAGTCTGTCAGAGACAGACCACTGTCCTGTGATGTGACAAATAATAGAACAGGTTCTTTGCCTTTGTTTGACAGAAATTCAAGTCTCCCAAATAACAGCAACAAGAAATGGGCCAAATTCTGTTAACTCTACTCGGTACCTGTAGTAGCAGAATTGAGAGGGTGAGTGCAGTCACAGGATATGGCTCAAAGCATTTTTATTTCCATTCATCTGTGTGACCAAGATGAGCAGCTCTTAGCACACCAGAGAAACCCAGACTGACACTTTTTGGGGGTTTTTTCTACTTGAAAAAACACTCTTTAGCTATGACCCACCACTTCTCTGTCCAAGAAAACTAGACAGACTACAACACCAACAGGTTAAAATTTGCATATAACTGCCTGAGGAATTTTTGATGAGTCTACAACTAAATTGTCAGCTTTGGTTGGATTAGTAGTTAGAAGACAGAACCATACCTATTAGCTCTGAAAATGTTCACATTTTTTAAAGAGTATTTCACAAAATGCTGCAGTTTTTAATGCAGTATTTTTCATAATCCAAAACTGAGCATCACTTATCTGTTGCTAATTATTTTCTGATTTAAGGGAAAAAAGTCCCAATTTTTATAACAGAGGGTTTCTGCAATGATATGTGATCCAGCTAACCCATCACAATACAATCGGTAAGAAAAGAAAGCTCAATGAAATGAAAAGTTTGAAAGTTCAGTACAAGAATTATTCATTCAAATTACCCAACAAAATACTTTAAAAATGGAAAACCTTTAAGGAACATCACTATTGACAATCTGGTAAGTTTTCTGAGCATTAAACTCTCTTTAGAAAAGAGACCAAAAAATTTAAGTAATGTCCTTTAGAAGAATATCATAACCTAGAAAGTGCTTTGCCTGCAGGAGCCTAAGCAAAACGACAGAAGAACTTTTATACTTTGCTAATTACTCTTGTACCTGCTTTTTCCATTGTGATGGTATGAGGATTTCCTATTACACTGCATTCTATTTATGCAGTTCATAACACCTTCATAGTATTTTTTCATGCATTGCAGCCTTATTTAAACTTATTTCAAAAGCACTTCCATGTTGGAAAATACCACACACACAAAACTCTTACGATGTCGTCACAAAAACACTTCCCGTGATCTTCACTGAAGTAAAGAAGGATCAGAAAAGATATCTATTTGCTTGTAATTTTGGAAAATAAATGGTCTTCATACAAAGCAAAAACTCTAAAAGCCTGTGGCCACTGAACACTTATATTACACCTTTAGATCAACATTACTCACAGATTAAACCCTTTGAGTTTAGGGATCAAGGCTTCTTTATCAACTGCAGAGTACAGGGATGCTAAAACTCGAGTCCAAGGAGCAGACATGCCTATTGCTTTACAGTGCACTGGAGAAATCACTGGTCATAATCTATGTAACAATATGCACAGCAGAAAGCTCCCAAGATATATTTTATGAAAACAGAGGATTTGTTTTCTCAGCTCTGCCCAAATGATGTCATCTGTCTTGACAGGTAAACTATTACAGCCAACTTTAGAACAGGCTTCTAAAATTTTTTCTCTATTACAAACAAAAAGTTACTGGTATTTCATTTCCTAACACCGTTACTGTATTTGTTTTACTGGTTTTGTTAACCTGCCGGTCTCTAAAACATTTGCCATTAAAATTCATGTCCTTTCCTGCATTATCTTACTCTCATCTGAGCTGCAAGTCGGCTGCCATGACAATCACAGACATTTTCAATAGCAATGGCATGTCTTTGGGCAGAAAAAGCCTTGGAAGGCAAATATGTACCAGCAGCACAGCAGAAGACCAGCTCACACATCAAATTAATTTGGGAAGAATGTCACGCATAGGCCTGTGAGGGCAGTCATGCATCCACCAGACCCTGCTGCTTCCCACTGCTCCCACCACATGAGACTCTCTTATTTAAAAGAGACATCTTCTATGATGATAAAGGGTCTGCATAATACTTTTTTCAAAAGACCTCTTCCTTCCTTTAAAACTGTAAGTAAATTGCAGCGCTTCCTGACCAACCAGGATAAACAGGAGGGGGGTGAGCAATGTGTTTTTAGACTGCACTCTCCACAGTTTTTCAGGTCCTGAGGGCACTGGCAGGTTCTAACAGAGCTGCCCCTCTCCCAGAGGTCCCATTTACCAGCACAGAGCCTGTGCCCAGCCCCAGAGCTCCTCCTGGTCCTGCACAGACTTTCTGCACCAGTGACCCTGCATCTTTTGCCTGGTCACACATTCCCCGGGCTGTGGATCCCAGCTGGCACCAGCCCAGCTAGCTCACCAGAGGACTTATGGTGACAGTTCTGCTGGTGCTGGGTCACCCCCACAGCCACCCTGCCCTCCTTCAGGGCCAGCACTGGTGACTGTTTCTGTGCTCTAACATTTGAGAGCACCCAGAATGTTTTTAAGAGACTTTTTCCTGGCAAGGAAGACCAAAAATGCCACTACTTGCTGAAATGTACTCCTCTTGCTACAGAAGCACCACTGGTAAGAGATCCAAGGTGAAATTTTCGTCAAAATTTCCAAAGCAGCAGCTATACTGCTGTAATCCTGAATTAAGCACAAGTGGAATTTGACCCCAATATTTCTGTATCTCTGGCAAGAGGCCACGTAACTTATGTTTTATATGTACATGCATCATATTCTGCACATCCACTCACACATGCAGATTTTCCTGTTCAGGTTTATTTAACTGTTAGACAGGAGTGGAAAGCTGATAGCATACCAGACAAGTTTGGTGTTTGGCAGTGGTGCCTGGGGCATTTTTGTGCTTTGGGTCAGGGAAGGTGGATCTGATTCTGATAAAAAAGGTGGAAACGTCAAAGTTCTCACAAGAAGAAATTGAGTAAAAGGCCTTATATCAAAGGGGTTAACCCACAAAGGAGAAGCCACTGCCTGACTCCAATTTACCAATTTCTGCCTAGTCAATGGAGTAACAACTCCAAAGGAAAACTCAGCAGGACATTAGTCATATTTTCGAAACAAATAATTTTAAGTCAAGCCATCCAAGCTGAATGTACGAGATGAGCTCAGTTGGTTAGACATCAATGCTAATAAGGGTTTGATCCCTCCGTAGGTCATTCCCTTTGGAACCGGTCTTGACGATCCTTGTGGGTCCCTTCCAAGTCAGAATAGTCTGTGATTTCTGTGACTTCTGCTGAAATCCCGTCATTTTCCTTCATATGTTACAGTTTTAAAAACGGCAAATCTCAGTCAAGACATCTTTCATTAAGAACAGTGAACATGATCCTTTGAGAGATAGTAACACTTTAAGAGAAGTGACCTTTTTATTCTCTGCCTCATCCTTCATTTCTAGTGCTTGCCATAAAATAATCTGTGTGCGTCTGCAAATGTTGCTTCTAGGGAGAGCACTGTGGGGACAACCTTTCAGCTACATGCAATGCTGTAAAATGGATAAAAGTAGAGCCAGGGCAGCACCAAGAGGATCCCAGAACGAGACAGTGATCCCCACACTGCAGCTTGAGAATTGCTTGAGAATTTAAGAGGATATCCAAGCTGCAACCCTGGAAATCAAAACACTATGGAAAATACTGCAGGCTCCTCCAAGGCTACAGAAGTAACAAGAGGTCTATATGATCTATTTCCTCTTTCATCTGATTTACAGAAATGGCTCTTGACAGGAGGCAAGTTGATAATAAAAAGCGAAGCTTTACGAGTCTCCTTTCAAGCACATCTTTAGATGTTGTCTCTCTCTTCTCCCCTCCATTAAGTCACAGATCTAAGGACTAAAAAGGAACCGAAGAAGTGGCAAGATCTAACGCCTGTTGGACTAAATACGTAAATTATGGAATCAAGTCTCAGAACTGGGAGATTTTAACTCAGACTACTGGTAAATCAAGAAAGTGATGAAAGCAGCATCCCCCTCTAGGAAGGGTGCTGATTTTAGCTGTGACATTTCTAGCCCTCAGAAGTCTACAGTATTTTTCATATAAGATCAAAGAAAATGCATTAATATTTGCATATGGTTTGCTGTGTATTCCCCCCTTCTATTAGCATCTCCCTCACTCCCGAACTTCAAACGCTGGATAATACTGAAATCTTTAGTGTAAAGGAAACAAAAAACCTTCCAGTTCAGATAGCTAAAATGCATACTGAAATTAATGGGAATCATTTGATTCCTTCCTGTGACAAACAAAATTCAGACATTTTCTGGAGAAGAAGCATCTTTAATCTCCCAGGTGATACATGAGAGCAGAGAAGTGTGATTCCATAATGAAAGCCTTTTTGTTATTCTCACATTTTTTCTGCATGCAATTTTTGCAAGGTTTGTTTGTTTAACTTGGATTTGGCTTATGTCATTTGAATTTCTTTACCAAGCATTTTGCTTTTATTATAATACAGTTTTATGATAATTAAAAAGAAATTGTCATATTTGAATGTTTTCTGCATGATTGGCATTAGAGCATTCAGCGCAAGGAATTAATGAGAGTATTGAATTAAATGTGTCAAATCATCCAATTTTTAAAATCTCAACACAACAACCACAAAGCACAGAAGTTATTTTGTCTGCATAAATGATGTTCAAAAGTTTAAGCTGTTTCATTATATGATGCTTTTTAAAATCTGAGATGGGGTTACTCTTTATTGTATCACAGACCCATAATGAGAGTTTTTACTGAGATGTTTTTATTTTTTATATTGTTTCACAGTGAAACAAAGCTGGGATGTGCCTTGCAACGATTTATGAATACAAGAGGCTTTGTGTAGGTGACTTCAGTTGTCTACCTCTGCAGGACAGAAATGGAGAGACCTTCCCCAGACCAAGTACCCAGCAACCCAGGGGCACTCAAGCCCTTGGTGAGGCTGTACTAACACATGATGGCAACCTCACTTCTCTGCCCAGGCTGTTTCTTAGCCAGTAAAATAAACCCTCACAGCTCTAATTCAGCAAAACCAGACCTTTTGTCTGTCTAACCATCAACTACCAGAATAACATTTCAAGTCATGTAGAAGTGCTAAAAACATAACACAGAGTCACATACACAGGAAAACTTCCATGACTGCTCAAAGGAACCAGTGCTGCAAAAATATTCCTGTTCGGTCCACGTAGCTTATTAACATCTGAGTTTAATAATGAAAATCTTCCAAAGGGTGGGTTGCAGGATTAAAACGAAGGGTTATGAATTTAAATCAAACTCTTGGAGGAAAGTCAAGCTTTGTGCTTTCTCAGCTACTTTCTGTCAGAATGATAATTCATCTTGTTAATGTCTGTTTTTCTGTACTGAAGACCCAACAAGACCATCCACAACACAGTATTTATGTGCTTCTGTGAAAAGGTAAACCAGCTCAAACAGAAGGCAAAATTCTCCTGACAGAAAATCTAGCCACTTCTTTCATTTTCTGTTGTAATATCGCATAGCTTTTTTATTCAGAGAAGAATATACCAAACAAAAAGATTAGTAATTTGCAGATGTCTTCTGAGAAGATTTAAGCATCAATACTTGCCAGTTCACAACCAAAAATCAAAGGACTAATTAGGAAATTTTCTACATTTTGAATTTCTGTTTAGCATACCAGAGCTATCAATGAATGCTGTTCATTCATTACCACAATGACAACAGAAGTAAAATTTTTCAGGCTATATTTACTGATGGAATTTCTATGCAAATAAGAAAAAACCCATTATATTTACCTATCATCAATGGCAGATGAGGGAAAGTTCAAGCAAAAGCTTTTCATTAGAAACAGTGCAATTTTTTTTATCTCTGTGCCTTTCCCAAAGTATGGATAATAATTAAAGCTGTATGACATTAAGCACACTGGTTAAATCAAAAATCCTATTACATACTTAGGAAAAATTAGCTGTGGAATGACGTAAGACACAGCCTTCAGCTCTTAACAATCTAGGAGGAGTTTTTGTTCAACCATTCAGAAAGTCCAAATTATATATAATACTGCTAAACTTCTTCCTTCTCATCAATCTTTCAAGGATTGCTCTCAAGAGACTGGTAAGGAACCAGGGTATTGTGTTTCTTTTTTTAATGTTACAGTAGGGACATCCATTGCAAAATAAAATAGGTGGCATGACTGAATGTGAAGAAACACAATGGGAACTAATGAAGCACCACATTTTAATGTCCTTGTTTCAAATTTGTTAAGAGCAGCAAAAAAAAAAAAAAAAAAGGACAGTATTTCTTTCCTATATGAATGCATATAAGGGTTCTATGTAAGTGTAGTATTGGAGTATCTCCTATGACTGAGCCAGTAAGTAGTGTTTGTCTTCTAAAGGCTGATAATCTGTAATTCTTTCCAAACTCTGCATTTAAGACTAACCAGGAGTCTGTCATTTTGTAGGACATAATTTCTCATTCTAAATTACTCTGGCCGACAGCTATTCTGGATGCACAGATGTAAGGGGACACAGCCATATACATAAACAACTTACATATAAATATGAGAAAAAAAGTTTTTACTGGTCAAACCTATTTGTAGAAAGCCGTAAGAGGAAAAACATCTTTCCATCTATATTATAGGGATTTGGGCAAAGTGAGGATTTAACGAGATTTTTTTTTAATTTCACTTAAAGCCAACATGAATTAAAACACATGCATAAATAACCTTTTTAAATTCTCAAAGGTCCTTTAAGGCTGCCTACCCCCTGCACAGCCGTCAGCAGAGGGAGGCTGGGCAGGCATCCTGGCAGATGGTTTCCCTGCAGAAGGGCTCTTAGGTGGCAGCAGTGCCTTGGGTTTCCATGCCCCACGCTGCTGCAGAGCATTGTTTCCCTGGAAGGTGTTAATGGCTGCCAGCAAGGATGCCTCTGATACACGGGAAATCATGGCCTCTGCAAGCAGATGTGCATGCTAGCAGCTCTTTTTTTTTTTTTTTCAGAGGAATTAAGGTCTTTAATAGAGTAAAACAGCTCAAACAACCGAAAGCCATGTGGGGAGGCCCAGGGGACTGATTGGAAACATCAAGTCCTGTATTGACATGAGGTAGATGTGTTGGTACACGTAGGCAGAATATCACCAGGAAGCCAGAAAAACAGATGTGGGCTTGGCCTTGAGAAGAGAAATAGACCTCCCTAGGTGCTGGAGTGAAGGGAAAAAAGAGGTTTAAAAGCCTGCATTAAAAAAAAAAAAAAAAAAAAAAAACAAAAACAACTGTTCATTATTATCCACTTCTGCTCTCTCAGGAAAAGAGAATACAGTCACTCCAAATGACTAGAGATGTGCCAAAGAAATGCCTAACCAGTATAAGCAGCTTTTCCTTCTCCAGAAAAAATAACACCACTGAAGCCCAGCTAATAGCTGCAAGGAGCTGAAAGCAACAGTTTACAGTGTCCAGCCCACGATAAAAGCATTTATTTCTTCCGAAGTCCAAACGTTGAGTCAATTCCCCATTGCAAACGCCAGCCATAACCTCTTGCTTCGAAAGCCTAAAGCACTTCCCTCTCCATGGCTGGCTCTGTCTGGAGCTGCCCCTCTGTTTCCAGAGCCACAGGGGCCACCCTGTGCACCCAGAGGGACAAGCACACTGCTCCTGCTCACCTGGTACCTGTCTCCACCCCAGACACACTTTGGGATGGGTGGCTGCACCCACTCCAGCACCCAGGCACATCTCTGGTACCTCGGGGGAATATTCACCAGAGTCACGATGACAGCAGTCTACTCAAATAGGAAGGGGACAGGAGGTAAAGCCAGCTTTGCATCCCTCCAAGCCTCCAAAACAGAAAATCACACAATGGTCTTCAAGGGGCCTTAAAGATCATTGCATGAGCAAGGCTTGTCTGGGACACTTCTAAGGATGGGGCACCCAAAACTTCTCTGAACAGCACGGTGAAGAATGCAGATACACAGCAGCAGAGAGCCATTAAAGACTGATTAAATGCCAGCAGCAGCCTCTTGGCTCGGCTGTGTGGATGCACAGACAGGCTGCTGCCTCCCACCACAGAATCATTTACAAATGAGACCGCTGGAATGAAGGTGGACTGCTCCCAAATCAAGTCCTGCTGAGGGCAGTGACCTAAGGGGAAATCTGCTCCATGTGATTTAAGTATTTGCTGGCAGATTTATAAAAAGAGAAACTTCACAAGAAAGTGGACATCAAATATGTGAGGCACTTTTATAAATGCAAGCACGGGCTGCATGCTTCAGAACACAAATAAGCTGTGGCTAATCAGGCCCTTCAAATTCATGCTGCTATTGAAAACCAACGGGGCTTAATAAGGAATACGTTGCTACAATTTTTCCAAGTTGTTTGCTGTGCATCTAACACGTTATGTCTCACTGTACTGCTGTCACATGAAATATTAACACCACCGACTACCAGTTAAACACTAAATATATACATTTGTGCTGCACTTGCTCACACTTGACATGACCATAATATCTAATCTAATGCCAGATGATGAGCCTGATGTTCCAAAGCCTGATTTCTCCCTGGCTAAATTCACTAGGAAGAAAAAAAGAAACACTGGTAAGCTTTCCACTGGATGTACTGTTGACAGCACAAGAATATGTTTATTTTTGTTATTCCATCTGGTGCTCATTATAAGCACCACAGTTTTGGAGGAGTTATGGCCAAACTATCTAGCTATCAATAAAACATGGGCTTACTGAATCCGCAGCAACATGAGACATAAGAGCAATAATCTCCTGTTTACTGATGGTGTGTTATGCAACATTATTTTTACTCAACCCCAACTATTGGAAAATTAAAACAACTTTGATCACTTTTGGAGGTTCTGGGCTAAGATTTCCATTTGTAACTATCAATTATTTAAAGAACAGTTTTAAAGGGTTCTTAGAGGTTTAAAAAAACCACAGTAATTTAAACAGCAATGGCAGATGATTGTAAGACTTAAGCCTCATATGGAATAAAAAGTCTGTATAAAATAGTCACATTGCCATCTACTGACAGCTCTTTATGAAAAGGCTTACAGTTTTTATTAGCTGCCTGACTATATACTTAATACTCTTTCTCTTGACATAACAGTAGCACAAAAATTAGGGACGTACAATATATGTTGTTCAGTACATCCCACTGCAATAATCCTGCTTCTGTTCGAATCCATCTGAATCCACTCAGGCTTTCACAGTTACACACTGCAATTAGACACGTTTATTAATGGCATTATTGCTCAGTATTTCATAGGAGGTAAAACTGTTTTCAAGAAAGTAACTACAGAAGGGGATGTTAATAAATCTGGACTATGTGCACAGTACGTAGGGACCTGCTAATAGGATTTCCTTAATAACAGCATCTATTTCACTGCATGTAATACCAATCACAATACCAATCACTGGAAACTACAGTTTTTATTACATTATGTGAAAAATGGATTTCATGTTAAGGACAAATCATAAAGACTACAGTGTCACTGATGGACCTGGATATTAAAAATCTTTTATCTCATTCTTATAATGAAGTACATTTTGGCCCAAGACTTAATGCCCTAATTATTAAACCAGCAACATCCAATTGCACTTTAAAACTCAGTGTAGATCTCAGAGCTGTTCTACCTTCCTGCAACCCAGAATCCATTGATATTATGTCAATGGATCCTAAAAATGACTTGTAAATGAGGTGATGCAATGTTCTTCCAGGGAAGCAAATATACCAAGCTGGGATTTCCTTGCTGTAACCCAACCAGCACGTTAATAATCCCCTGCACTAAGTCAAGGCCTTTGTTAGATTCTCAGTGTTTTATTTCCTGCTAAGGATTTCTGCATGCTCTCTGACCCATGGCACCATGTCATTTTTCTTCACCCTTGCCTCTTAATTGTAACATTCAAGTTTGAAAGAAAATAAAACAACAAAGTAATCGATCAGGTCTTGTCTATAGTACTTGTGCCCACTTTTTCATGACTCTAAATCTGCCATTTACAAAAAAGTTTCTAAAGCTCTACATTGTCTTTAAGACTTCACGTTTTTGCCATTTCTTACACTCATTTGAGCATATTCCTGTGTTTTGTCTTTTCTGAGAAATTTTCTTGGCATACTGAAGAGCCCAGAGAAGGAAGCATCCCACAGAACAAAAGTTTCTAGGGAACAAAATAATTTCCTTAAATAACAAAACAAAACTCAAAGCTGGCATGTAACAGAGTAACATACCTGCTACCCTAAAACTCAAGCTCAGCATCGAATTTCACAAGTTTTCATTAAATGAAACCTTCCTCTCAACTTTTCTTAATAAAGAGGATAAGCACTTTTACTATTAAGAAAAACGAACAAACAAAACAAAACACTTCCAAACTTAAATGCAAACGTATTTTTGAGCAAAAATCATATAATCCTAGTGGGAAAACTAGAACAGTTTATTTCACTAGAATTGTGACTCGGAAGCATAAGGAGATAAATGATCAAAACTTTAGACAAAGTGTAATACTTCTCTTAAACAGCTCAAATATGGATTTTCAACTCGTGTTGAAAAGGTTTTGGACAAATTTCCTCAAGCAGAGTCACCTGAGACTTAAACCACTCACCAGGTTTTGGTAGAGGCTGAGGAGCTGGAGTGGCCAAGCAGTATGCAAGGAACACAATCAATCAATTAGCACCGTTCAGAAGTGGAATTACTTTGTTTGTAATGCAGAGAACACAGAGCAGTGATAAATTATTGCTTTAACATTGGAACAGCATCTGCTGCACACAGCCTGCGGGCTGAGATGCAGCCTTTGATCTACACATCACTCACATTGAAAAAAACAGGATAATCCAGATACCTGTAGGACTTGCATGGCTTTGGAGAAGCTAGAAAAATAATACTCTCAAAGAGTCACTGCTTTTGTTTTTGTTTTTTTTTAAGGGCTTGATTTCTATTGCTTTGACAACTAAGAAGGAGGAAAGACTAAGAAGGAAAATGCCCATCATAGGAAGAAGCATAAGCTGATATATTTGTGTTTCCAGTTTCTGTTTGCCAGGGATAAACACATAAAAATACACTTACATCCAAGTCATGGCTGAATGAGGAACAGAAGCAGTTAATGATGACAGAAACCAACTTCTGTGACTTATATGAGAGAGCCTCTTCTCAGCTGTTTAATTTTAGAATAATTTCTGTATGGTTAAAAAAAGCCAGCAAATTCTGTGGTGTCAGAAGTGTCACTTCTGCAGTGCAGAAGGTCATGTCATTCAGTAAAGTATCCTGGGAGAGCCTCTGAATTAAGAGTTTGGTCTTTTAGTACCTGTAACTCATTAAAAACTGATTTAAAAGTCTCAAGGTTTCAAAGCCACCAACAGCAGAAAAGAGAAATTTGGAGAGTGCATAGGAATGGTGCAGCCCTGAGGGGCTTGTGTTCCTACTTCTGAAAAACTGATTGTTCATTGTCCATGCTTAAAACAAAGACTATGAAAAAAATTTGCAAAATTAAGCCTTGAAGAATATTTCTCCAAACATATTATGAAAAGTTTCAAAATGAAAAGAAAAGGTTTAATTGTGTGCCTTTAGCACCTGAATCTGCACGATCAAAAGGAACAATACAAAAGAGTGGAAATTTTATTATTTTTAAAGATATTCACGTTCACACACACAAAAAAAAGTTACTTGCTTTCAGACTCATCCATACTACAGTATGAGATGCCTTTGGCAGTGATCTGAAGGCACAAGAGACAATACAGGGTGTAAATGTCATCATGAATGTCTTAGAACACCAGTGGCCAGAACAAAATGCCTTTCAAGGCTGCAGTGAGTGACAAGACACTTTAAGAAAAGAGAGGAAAATCAAAAGGCATTGTCATTGAGGAAATCAAACTTTGTTTTGATTGTCTGCAAGGTCAAGATATTTGCATTATATTAAGGGTTCATTAGCACATACTAGTATTAGCTGTTACAGGCTCATTTTTTCGTTTTGAAGATCTAAAATAATAAAGTTCCACAGAAAAGCAAAACACTGACACGGCCAAGGGATCTCGGCAAAATCTATGTCCTGATCTCTTTGTTACAATGGAAACATTGCATATTGAGTAGCTAAAGTAATGAAACCAAGTTCTACTCATAGAAAAATTTCTACACAGATTTTCAAACCCAAATATTTTATTAATTTTAACATGTATTGTATATAATACCTGCAATTATTTCAGCACTAAGTATTTAGCAGGGAAATCAGCCTCACTTTTTTAATTCAGAAATTTATCCAGCAAATACCTAAAAGTTTTTGCTTAACTGCTTAGAAAGTACTTCCATGCTGAAAAACTTAGTCTCAAAATATTTTTATAACTACTTTATGAAAACTTTAGAGAAAGGGGTGTGATTGTATGACCAAAGGTGTCCTCTAAAATAATTTACTGCTCTTGTTTGCTCTAAGACACTGCAGAGCAGATAATATTCACAAAAGCATAAGAACAAGACTTGTAAATGACAAATGGGACAAAATCCACAGTCATGGGTTTACTGAATAAGCTGCAATACTTTAGTCATAAAGAGGGGAAAAAACTGATTTAATTCATCGTATGTTCACTCCAGTACCCAAGTAGTATCAATCACAATTTATTAAAAATCATGAAAATACATGGCATTATGAATATGTCTTTCAGCAAGGTAGGAAGCAGCATGATTGCAAATGACTCATATACAAATCTGAGCCCTAACTTGTGAACACCGAATACTTAACCAATCTAACTGTTAGACAAAGGTCTAATTTTGCATTCCTGCACTTTCTCAGCTGCTGCACAGTACACCCAGAGCAAATCTGTAACACGTAACTCATCTGCCAACACACAAATCATGCCTCTTACAGCTCGAGTGCTTGGGAGCACTCACAGTCCTGATGACAAGTTTTTAATGAAATAATGCTATGCCTGTCAGTGGGAAGGAGAAAAAGAATACATTAGACTGACACATAAAGAATCATCCTGCCAAACACTGCATCCCAGAACTGGAAGTGCAAAGATGTAAGAGGCAGACAGCATAATGTGCTCATTTGTGGCCTCATCCTGGAGCCAGTGAGAGCAACTGTAACCAGCAACAATTTTCTGCCCAAGGAATTAAAAACACTGGGGTGTGAATACGTTCAGTGTCAAAATAGCAAATGATTGCCCACTAATACCTGCCCTGAAAGTGTTTTCTTCCCGTTTATTTCTACAAAATCACCAACCACTTTGATTTGCACTCCCATTTCAAGCCGTGCCAAGAAACATGCTGCACAACAAATATGAACTACAGACATGTTTACCCTCTTATGCTTCCAGATGTCTCAGTTTTATGTGCCACATCTGCTTTTTCAAAACCCTGCCGGTAACTTTTCTGAAGTCCACTTCCTTCCCGTGCTGTGCTGTGCATTGTGGTGGAGAAAAAGCACTGCATTTGGAAGGCATGTTTCACAATAGTTATGGACTATTTCCAATCAAAAATTCAATCAAATTCAACACCTTTAAGTCTTCAGTTGCAAAAAGAAACCAAGTGACAACAGTGGCCTGTTTAAATATGGTAGAAATATTATGATTAATTGCAATTCAGAAAAGACAGGAGTGCCCAACAAATATTTCTGCTGTATACTTCAGAGACAAAGGTGCATGCCTGAGGATTGATGAAACACTTTCCTGTATTGAGTCAGGAATATGTTAGCTAGCAGCTTTGAAGTCTGACATTTTAAAAATCAGATCCAGATAACTGAAGGGTTTTAGAAGAACCAGCCAGGCATCCTTCTAGGCTGTCAGTGAGTTCTGTCACACTGACAGTCTCAGAAGACTGAAGAGTCGCATCAATATGACAAGACAGATCTTTACGAAATCTCACAGTAATTATCAGAGTAAAACATTGACAAAAAAATAAAAATTAGCTTCTAGAAGTCTCCATCTTATGCACAGTGGTAACTCCTATACCCTCAAATCCAAAAATCAGGATTTTGTGATTGGTTATCATTCAGAAGCAGAAAATTGAATCCTAATTCTGGTACAAAATACTTGTTTACAAGGATGTATCAAGTTCTTCTTTGTATGTAGTGGAAGTGAACTGAACCAATTACCTCTCATAGCATCAGAACCCTTTCATTCATCCCATTCCAAAGATTTGTCTTGGAAGAACACTGCTTGCATCTGCTCAGGCTAAATGAAATATTCCTTCTCCATTTTCAAGGTTTGTCTCTGTTTCCTGGCTGACATAGTTCAGCCACACAAACATACCCCCTTGTGTATCAATTATCAGCCAAAGTTTCTTCACACAGAACATACGAATTTCTAACTAGCTGCCTTCATTTTGGATGCAAATATTGTACCTCATAGCTACCATAAAATACAGGATGAGAATTAACTCCAGCATTGTCTACTAGATTAACTCAATTTACACTACTTTATTTAATTAAAGAGAGATTTTGTGCATAGTGGTAAAAATAATACTCATTGTTTTCAGCACATTTTTTATTAGCCTATTTGGCGTATGTTCCCATACCTACAATAAAAAAAATTATAAAGTAACTTTATAAGCAGTGAAGAAGCATGTAAAATTTTATTCCCTGAAATGATCTGGCTATGAGTATTTTAAAAGTGATATGTAATTAAGTAACAGAGCCGAAAGACTGCAAAGTTATTTAAATTGAACATGATGGGTAATGCCTAAGCACCATGGGCTCAACTGATTCTTTCCAAAAGAAGTCAAGCTCGTGAAGCTGAAGGTCTTCTCTCATCCCTTCATTCTGGATGATTTAATCCTTTACCACTGAAAATATGGAAATCTTGCCTTTGCTTATTTTTTCTTAAGAACTAGATTCTGCTGTACTAAAGAGTTCATTGTTTCCTGCATTCCTCATGGGAAAAAACTCTAGCTTGAACATTCTGAGATATCTGCCTTTCTGTCCTATTCTGCTGAGTAAATCTGACAATGCTCCTTTAAAAAAAAAGTAGAATTAATCCTATGTTTACATTCTGTAAACTTTCTGGAATATTTAGTATCCAAATTATTCATTAAAGAAGAAACAGATTTCCATAGATCACCTTACAAGGCTAAAAATAAATTCTGACACTCAGTCAAGAAGAACATCCCAAGCAAATCCTGAAAACCTGTGTTTTTCAGGTCAGTATAAATTAAGGCACTTACCAATAATAGCAAATTTCCCATATCTAGCATAATACAGATACAGCTCATATAAACAGGAAATGCTAAATGGAACAGATTGAATATGAGGACAACATGATCACCAAGTTTTTCACAGAGTGATGGTTTTCTATTTTTAAACACATTTATTTTAAAACAGGTTAAATCACATACAACTCTGATACCTTCTGAGGTAGGGCTTGAAGCAAAGAACAGAACTTGAGTACAGAGTTCACATAAGGATTTTCAAGCACAAATGGCAGCACAGAAAAATAAATATGGGTCAAAAAAGCTAAAGAACAAAGTTCAAATACGATATGCTTGAAAGAGTGAATGAAAGATGAAACTATGCGATTTTTAAACAAATCTTAAATTGAAAATTTTAGAAAACTAAAAAAAAAGTTCTCTTTCCTCTAAGTATTTGGCATTCTGACCTTCTATACATTACCAAATCTGTCTTTAAAGTAATTAGATTTTACTGTCCTAAAAACCACAGTGGAAAAAGAGCAATTCCTGCAACTTTCAAGTTCAGCCACAACATCAATGACACTACAGACTGTGGTGCTCCTCCTGTGAGGATCTCTTGTTTCTGCTGCATTCTGAAACTTACGAAGTTCTCCACCATTAAGTGCTGTAAAAATGGCACCCTTATATCTTCAGCTGTCTTTACAACTTCCTTCTGAATGAAAAGGATGATTATCTGCAAGCCTTTACTGAGAGGCTGAGTTCAAACAGAGCAGAAAAGTAAGGAAATGCAAAATAGAACCGAATTACTAAAACCAAAGGTTTCAGTTTCCCCCTTCTGGCAGTAGCTCCCAGGGAGAGAGGACTCTCCCCTGCCAGGTGAGAGCTGAGAAGTGGCAGCAGTGGCAGGAGGGATGCACATCAAAGCTAACAGTGAGCTGGGTCTCTGCATTCCCTTTGAAGCCCTTCTCCATCACTCTTGCCCTGTCACCCATGGGGGCAAACTGAGAAACAGGACCATGAGTGTGGCATCTGCACTTCCAGGTTATCAGTATCAACTTGATATTCTTCTACATGAACATTTTACATTTAAGGTGCTTGATCCACGTGTCTCTTTTTTCACATCACTTCAAGATTTCTATGTTTAGCGAGTTAGTTATTCAAGTTTATCTTCTAATAAAACAGAGCTGTCAGCTTAAAAGCCTTCTTACATCCTTCGGGGTGCTCACTACTTAGAACAGAAATAGACAGGTAAAACCCAAATTTCTGACTACCTTGCATCCTCTTAAAAACACACATAGCTTATTTAGTTAAATTGCTCTTAATGTTTTTTACTACACATAAAAGCATAAACAGGTAAAAGCACCGCATGCCAACTCATCCTCCCCTAAAAGGAAAAAACATTTTCTAAAAGTAAATTCCTTCACACATGCATTCAATACTCCCACTTCAAACACTGTTTCTAAATTTTTCTACTGGGAGGTGAGAGCAGAGAGAAAAATAACTCAACTAGACACTACTGATACAGTGGAAAAAAAGCATGTCAGGGAATTTCAGATGCCAAAGGAGTATGAGCAAATAAAAAAAAAATGTGTTGGGAGGAAACAGCAGCTTGTAGGCCATCTTTTAGAAGCTACTGAAACACAAACCATGCTGAGCTCACTGTTTCAATGAGCCTGCATGAAACAGAATCTGACAGTTTTCTGGTTTTAGTGCAATTATAAACAAGTACATTCCTGCATACTCCTTGTCTGGGCAAATGACAACTACTGCAGGAGCAAGAACTGACTATCCCTGGATACACATGCTCAGCAGGAGTTAAAATATAAAGAAGGATTCATTCCACAGGAGAATACCACCAAATATTTTAGATATCCAAACCTAGAAGCAGATGGTAAAATTAAGAAGGCATTAGATGACAAGATCTACTTTAGAGCCAGCCCTCAGCTTCTGGGTATTAACATCCAGCCAAAGAAAAGAAGCACACAGTAATAATGCTCAGGCAAAGCACGGTTGGATTTCTCTGATTTTTTTTCCCTACCCCAAGTTATCTTGCTGGTCTTCTACATCTGGCTGTGAAGGGACACCCTTTTCCTTTTGGTTTAGTTTTCTTTCAGACAGTAGTGTTTAAAAGAGAAACCCAACTTGCGAGTGCATTATTGGGCTTCCCAGCTGACAGAGATCTATTCTGAACCCAGAAAACTTGTTATTGTACCACTCTGTCAAAAAAAAAAAACTTCATGTGTTCAAGGCAGAGTCGATACATATCAGGGAAACATCCATGAGTCGCTGACTGATGTTGCTCTACAAAGGAGCAAGACACAGCCCCCATCCATCAGAACTAAACCCAAGTTCACAGAAGTTTCCTGTTTCACCGAGATACTTTTCTGACAGGAAGTGAAGAGCCATCAGCCTCATCTGAAAGTGTCCAGCAAACAATACTTGACTTTAGTGAACACTTAACTTATGCAGCAGAGAGCACAAGTCCTGAAAGCCCATCTTGCCCATCATTTCCAGTGACATCAACAGGCAGCGTTTGGCTGATCCGAACCCTGAGCTGCCCCGGGCTGAGTGCTGCCTCTTCACACCCTGAGCACATCCAACAGCCACCTCTCCACAAAAGGCTGCTGTCACCTTTCCTGCAACACTTCTCTGCGAGCATTTCTTCCTGAATACATTACATTCATGAACTTGAAGATTAATCATAAGAAGTGGCTTGTTATATCAGTGGAGTGCTGTTCAGGCCACTCAAGAACAGACAGCGAGTGGCACAGCCCAATATAAGAATGCAATGTTAAAGAGAATGAAATAAATACAAAAAAATTATTAAAACCATAGAACAAAATATAAAACAATAGTTCTGAAATACTAAATAAATCCTAGTTTAGATTTTTGTTCTCTCTTTAGAGTTTAGAATCTCAGGGAGAGTTTAGATGTCAGTTAGGTAGTAATGCTGCACAGAGCAACAGCTCTTGGTTTTTGTCCCAACAGCCTATAACCCTCCTTCCAAAAACAGTTATTCTGTAATGAGCAGTGTAACAACAGACTCATTTCTTCTAGCTGAATATCAGACCCTAAGTGCTACAAATGTCTGAAGAGCCCTTTGAATGAGCAATGACTAAGAGACTTTCACAAATGTGAATTAATAGCTAGTGTCAGATGTAGTGACAAGGAGAGGTTCAGGATCAACACTGGGATGAGTTCATTTTGGTTATGTTTCTTTTCTTTCTTGGAGGGGGCAAAAGGGGAGGTGTTTGATGTTTTTATTTGTTTGTTTTATAATTTCAAGATCCAGATTGGAGTGTCTCTGTTCATAATTTTATGTCAGTGACCCAAAAATACACATATGTGCATAGTCTACCTACCCCCTTCAGTGCAGAGAAGAAAAAAATATTCTAAATTCATTACTTACAAAAGTAAGTAATTTCATTTCTAAGAGTTATAGAGATAAAACTAATCTGTTACTTGTACCATTTCTTCCTTGCACTTCGTCAATCTAACAAAATTTGCTTTCTGCAAATAGCCAAAAGCACCCCACTCTTCTCAAAACTTACTGTTGGCAAGTGGGAGACTGCTGGTGTGCTGAGAGCAAGCAGCACTGTTCTCAGGCCTCTTGCACTTCCTTGTCTGCACAGATCTGATCCCTCATGTACCACTTAGACTGCTGGATATTTTGTCTGCAGCTGTATTTCTTTTCTTCTTTGACATTTAACATCGTCTTAATTCCTGAGCAAACATCCAGACTGCATTTTATTAGGAGTGAGCCAGCTGAGTGACTACTGGGAAGAAGCACTGTTCCCACACCCTTCACTCTCCTTTTTCCTTTAATTAACAACAGTTTTAACACTACATTCCTTCATGAGCCAGAAACACCCGAGGAGCACAACAGAAAAGCTCAGCTCAGCCAAGCAAACTGCAAAGGGATGTAGCTCAGCAAAGGACCAAAGTGGTACCGATGCTGGCACCAGAGAGGAGCTGTGCACAGGGAAGGGATCAACAAATTTATTTATAGGATTGGGAAGGGAGATATTATTTCCTTAAACACACCACGTCAGTGACTTGATTTTGGCCATGACTATGCAAAAAGCTGCATGATGACCAAGGTTAGAAATGAAGACCTAAAAACTTTTTCTGCTCTATAGGATATTTATGTATCTCCTCAAGAGAAAAACTTTCCTGGATCGCTACACAGCCTAGAATTCACTTCTGTCTTTTATCTCATATTATTACTGACAAATTTTGGAGCTAGGTCCCACCTCTTTCTATTATTTCCAGGGAAAGCTTTACTCACCCACATCATGCCAAACCTGGCAAAGCTGATTTTCCTTAAGCCTTAGTTAACAACTGCTTTTAATTATTTCCGCTCCAATAGCTGCACATCAACATTTAATGGCTTGTTTAATGATCACTCTACCACCTCAGAATGTTTTCAGGGACTGTTTTAAGTCAGATTTATACATAAGACACTTAATTGCAGCAAAGTTTGAAAACCTGTAGAACAAACTCATTGTATCAAAGTTTCTAGCTGGTCAACATTCCCCAAATCCTGGTCATTTTATAGAAAAATAAACACAGAATATTTCTTCACCGTAAATGAAGAACATAATGAAAACTATTCCCATTGCAACTTCGTTGAAATTTAGAGTGGATTTGATATGCTGGTACATTAAACATGGCAACTAATGAAATAAATATGAACAAATGCCAGGTTAGAACAGCCACAAAAAGAGATAGAATATCTTGAAAATCATTAGTAGAAAAATAAGTAATATAAATGCATGCTATTACTAACCATTTTTTGTAATGAATCTATCAATATTATTAAGGGATTTTCTTCCAATAATAACATTTCATAAAAATTGGAAAGCAAGAGTTGATGAGGACATTAGTTTCCTAATTTATGATTTTTTACTTGAATAAACACTGTTTTTAATTTTATCCTTTTAGTGAGAACAAAAGCATTCGAGAAAATGGGTGATTTTTACAGTAAAGCAGAACTTTCATGAATTTGCTGAAAGCTGTCTGTGATTAATTTGGTACACAAACGTGGAGGGAAACACAGAAAAATATGAATGGTTTTTCAAGTACAGAGAGCTAAGGAGAGGTAAATACCATTAAAATACTGAAATGGTGAAAGCTTTCTGATAAGTCTAATTCAGGCATTCACCACAGAAGGAGGTGAAGTCTCTAAACACTTGAACATAATCAAGTAAAGAAGCAAATAACCAGGAGAATTTGATATTTACAACTTCTCGTACACCCTCACTTCCTACTAGAAGAATACTTGAAGAGTCTTGTTTTATAAATGCACACTTCAGAAAACCACTGCAACCACAGAAACTGAAATCTTCTGTGCAATCTATTTTATCTTCAACATTACAGTTTATAGAGAAGAATAGTAACAGCACAGAAAACTTATTTCATTTATAAAAACTATTCTTCCAGTCAACAGATTTGGTAATGATTCTGTATTTAGGGTAAAAGCTTTTCCTGTGGGAATTATTTTAATATTTCCAGCGTTTTAAGGAGATGGAGGTTATTATTTTAACAAAATCTGAAGCATCTTTCCTTCTTACTCTCAACTGTCCTCATCACAGTGAAACCTGAACACCGATTTAGAAGGTTTGCTTTGCCATTAATGAAATCAAGATAGTGTTTATAATCTTCCTTTGAACTCTTGATTAAAATAAATAGATATATTTACATATGTGAGCATTTGATGATTTTCATCTACACTCCTGAAACTTTGATCCCACTTTAACTTTGAAAATTATTTTAAGAAGAAATTTCTAACATATGCTCCAGCACTATTATTTGGGTAGCAGACCTAGTACTACTACCAAAATGTAAGTCATTCTACTACAAAGGGGGACAGTTGTTTTGATTCACACTTTAACATAAAATTATAGCAACAGACGTTGGTAGAGTCCCTTAGGCTGCTTTTTTTTTTTTTTTAATATGGAATCCATCACATCTGACAATTCACCGTTTTCCAAAATTATTTTAAGAGGTAAGCCAGGCAGCAATGGTGATACAGGAGCAAATAGCTGAAGTCTTCCCAAATATTTACTCAATACTGAGACATTTTCACCTACCAAACATACACATCCATGTATCTGTTCAGATCTTCTCCACTGCCCAACTCCAAATGAAGATTCCTTACATATTTTTGTTTGCTCTTTCAAAAGGCTCAGTGTTCAATAATCTGCATCCTTAAGAATTGCAATAACTGTTTCTGAAAAGCCAACAAGCAAGCACGGCCTCCAACCACTGCAGCAAGCTTCACAAAAATGTGATGCACACATTAAATAGCTGCTTTCTGATTAAATGGACCCTGCTTGCCACTGCTGTGTGCTGAGTGCTAAACCACATTTGATATGTGACCAGCATGAAGTTACTATGATTTTGTATTCATAAAAACAATTCTGCTTCAAAAAAATAGTTGCTGAGTTACTGTCCTTTGCCTCTAAATATTTATTCCCTACAATAAGAATCAGGACACAACAAGAAGGAAGAAGAATCTAAATACCTTGTAATGGTATGAAAACATAAACCTGAAGTCAGATCACTGAGATTTGCTCTCAGATTCCCCCAGAGGACAGGAACCTGTTGGTAGGGTGGGGGAAAACTTGATTACAAGGACAAGGAAGAAAAAGTGAGAGCCAACTTTACCTCAAGGCTCCCAAGACTCTGTTGCAGGGAGACTGTAACACCCTGCCTGCCATGTGCTGAGCCTTTACTATGTGTTCCTGAAACATAACCTCAAACAAGGACAAACACTGACTAATTAATTACTTTACTGACAGTTTCACTTTCGTAAGACTGCTTTCCTCATGTTTTGTACAAAGACTCTGCAAGGAAAACTATATTCTTTATGATATTTTTGATATTATCTATGACACGTAATATTTAAAATTACGTAATATATTTACTTAGACTATTTCTCTCTTCTTTTTACATCCCTATTTCCTTTCCATTTTTCTCCAACTAAACAAAATTCCCTATTTGCACATACACACACACATAGACTGTTTATCTCAGACACAGAACTGTTTTTTTGCTCTCCTCAAAAGTTAAATGTGGAAATTTCTCCTCTGTCTTACCCACTGTACTAACAGCAGAGAAGTAAAGATAAATGTGTAGAACAAGCCTGTTTTATCACAGTGTGTGCCTGAGCAGTCCTGAAGAGAGCAGCATCAGATCCTTTGCAGTCACTGAGAACCACAAGGCAGTCGTGACTCAGTCACTGTACAGCATCCCTGAGCACGGATCAGTTCCATCTTTTTCATTTCAGGCTATCCTATGCTATGAAACATGTCATTGCTTGTGCCTTTTGCATTATTTCCCATCAGGCTCCAATTTGCATTGCAAACAAATCCATTTGCCACACTTCACTTGTTTAGCTCTGAGTCAATGTACAGGGCTGAGAGGGCAGAAAAAACACAATAAATGGTGTCGTGTCCAGATTTTATCACAAGGAGCTGAACTAAATAACTTATGAGTCCAGTCAGTTCTATTGAGTTATGAACTAGCTCTTCCTCCTAGAGTAAATTCAAATTCTTACTGCATACAAAAAGCCCAGTGAACACATTTTATTACTGTTGCAGGGAAGCACAGAAGTAATGAAGGTAGAGCTAAGGTAAATATATAACCCAATGCCTCTCTGGTGCATTGTTTGCTAAACCTTGTAATTTTATTCACTGGTATTTGAATGTTGCATTTTCTGCCTGTGTATTCAGAAGGCTCGGTAGGAAAACAGAAGTTGCTGGGACATGGGAAAATGAGAGCTGTGTGATGACAGAAAAATCTACTGTCAACAAGGAAAATGTCCTAGGAGCAATGACAATTTTCTGCTACATTTTCCAATAAGCAATCTCATCCCAATTCAGGGATAGATATTTTAGCTAGCATTTGGGAAAAGGGCAGAGAGCATAAGGTAAGAAAAAACTTGTAAACAGGAAAATTATAAAGTTTAGGTAAAATGGAAGCTGGCATTTATTCTGCAGTAGTTATTCATGGTTTCAGAAATACACACTCAACTACAGTAATATACATTTACAATAAACAGAGGAACACACAGTTGAAATTATTACCAGGGAGCAAGGCCTAAATCCCTAAATGGGATAAGCATGATTGTGTGAGACAGGACTGTAAACTGAGAAAGGTGGCTGCATTATTCTGAAGTTGTAATAAGGCAACAGGCTAAACTTCATCTCCCTGGTTGCAAAATTCTTAGTAATTTCAGCAGGTCAAGGACTCTGTATGAGGAAGAAGACAACTTCTGCCATAATTGAAATGCATGGACTCAGTGATAGAGACAGAATAAGCATAAACCTTATTACTTGTCAAATGTAAAAATCTGATCTTTGAACAAAAAAAACCCCACCACTACTGAAACAAACTTTTTTTTTCCTGCAATGACTAGGCAAATCTACCACCATGCCATGCATGAATAACACAATACATTAAAGTGACTAGTTAATAAATGTAGAAGTGAAAAATAGAATTGCTGGTTTGTATCTACAGAGGAGCAAGGCTAGAACTAATCCCCTAAGTTAAATAATCAACACAGTAAGATCCTGGAACTCACTGGACACAGCATTTCTAGCCCAGATTTTGAGGACAGCTCTTGAGAAAAACATGATGGTGTAACTAATCGGACACAAATACAGAAAGATCATGATGCCAATTCAAACTGAGCAACAGGAAACAAGTTAATCTGAGAAAATAACTCATCAAGAATGCATATGAATTAAAAATATCAAGCAGCATGAAAAATCAGCCTCTATTACGTAACTGCAGAGCATGCTTAAAAGGATTTTTACAGTTGGAATAAATAAAAAATAAATAAACCCTGCATATAGAATCAAACCCAAGCAAGCCTCAGTAGGAAATAATGTCACAGGTGCCACCTTACAGAAGATTCTGGCGTTTAAGGAATTGAAAGCTCTCTGGATTAAGGTAAACATGAATGCCTGTACAACATGGGAGGACCAACCTAAAAGGAAAATTAAGAGAACTAAAGAAATTTGGATGAGTGCCTCATAAAAAGCTTTCAAACAGAGTAAAATATTTGAAACTACATCAGAGGAAGCCAAGAAGGGATGCACGGGATTAACAAAGGTGTTGAATTTTAGGAAGCAAACACAAACAAGAGGGCAGAAAAGTTAAACCAGTTCATTCATCATAGAGGAATGTGTTCAGGGAAAATAGTCCAAGCTATATATTTACACATGTTCATCTCAGAAATGGGAGCCAAAGGTCAGGAAGGAGATCTAGAAGTTGCCCTTGCCAAATTATTCTCCCCAGATATACCAGTCCAATGTGCAGAAAGGGCCAAACCCGAGAGAGACTTGGAGCATTATCAGAAATGCTGTGAAGAACAAGACAAAGGGATCCATGTCTCCACAAATTTTACTGAGATAGAGATTTCTATGCTGGTCAAAGTCAGTTCAGAGGAGTGTAGCAGAGCTGGGAAAAGAGGAGGTAATTGTAATGTCCAAAGGGTTGGAGCAGCTTCCTTACAAGAAGAGAGTGAAAAGGCTGGAGAGAAGTCCCAAAGGAGAGAGGAAGATTTACCAAATCACGCAAGAAATTTGCAGAACCACATTTCTTCATCTCCTTGCAACACCACAGCTGGGAGGTACTTGGTGAAACAAAATTTTAAAAAGATAAAGTATTTCCTCCCACAGTGGATCCTAAACTTCTGGGATTTGTTGTTAGATGAAGCTGTAGAGGAAGACATTATCAGACAGTGTGAAAAGGAATTAGACAAACTCATAGATACCAATGCTTATATCATGACTCAAAGGACTAGAAGGATATAAATGAAAAATAAAAAGCAGCCTCAAGAACTGAGGAATAAACTGCAGTCTGTAGTCTTTCATGCTTTGTCAGAAGTAGCTTCTCTGTCACTGGGAAACAGGCAAAAAAATTTCTGCCACAGAAGTAAATGTGTTTAGAGAAGCATACTTTATAAACAAATTTAACATTAATTCTCCCTGCATTTTAATGAAAAGGAGAGGAGATTCTGCAAACCAATTAAGGAACTGGAGCACGTACTCTGACACAAAGTCTAATTTTACTCTGAGCATTTTTGGTACCATCTACATAGCTGAATCAGTTGTGACACCAGACAGAATGATGTTTGGGATTTGGGGTGGATGTTTCAGAGAAAGGCTCTGCTGGCTTTGACACTTTTCACTTGAGTGGTGGGCTGAGAAAACTCAACCTTAACAGGATCCAGTGCCAGTCTGCTGCATGCTTGCACAGTCCTCATCAAACCAAAAGTGAGAAGGGATCCCTTCACAGAGAGAGAGTTATCCACCAATTATTAGAACAGATATATATATGAAGGATTTCATTTTAAAACCCCAAACACACCAAAAACCCACACAAAACCATGGACAAGAACTTCTGAGAGCTCTTGCTCTCTCCAGATTGTAGGACCCCATGAGGCTCACACGACTCAGCATGGTCTCACACAGGGCTTCAGGTAGAAATTCAGGTGTCCTGACAGTCACACACTTCTCAGGACTGCAACAGCACAGCTAAGATCTCAGTTTTGGCAAGAGAACTTGCTCTTATAGCTGGTCTGAGGAAGGAAATTTGTCAACGAGGTCTAAAAATAATAATCCCTTACTGCAAACATACTTCAGATTTTTCCTTAGTCTAAGGTCTTGCTTATCTCACACATTCAGAAAGAGGATCCCTTCCCAAAAACAGCTAGCTAGCTTGGGAAGTAGCCTATAATCACCCTCTGAGGAAAAATACTGCTCTGCTTTCTATGTCACAGTAATAATCCAGGAATACAAAGCCTACTCTCTACCAATTATTTAGGTCACTCCTTTTTGGCTTTGAAATTTTCATGCACCTACTCATGAAGAGCCGTTTCCTCACTCCTGTGAGCTCACATACATTTATGTTAACCATGCTTGTATCAATCACTTCAGGCTTTCCTAAGAGCTGGACTAAAGAAAGCTGACATATTCCTCAAAAAGAACCAGATGTACCATCCACAGGAAAAAGAAATAAATTTCACAGTAAGGAAGAATGTCAATTCAATCAGTTTCTATTCAGGCACTGCTCAGGAAAAAAAAAAAAATTAGTCTTAGCAAGTCATCTCCAGGAAATGCTGAGGAATAAGAGATTACACTCTCATAAGACACTTTTCTGTTCTCAGGTGACCCATTAGTCATTCCTCCCAAGTAAAGATTTCCTATTTAACTATTTTGTAAAGATCCAAACAAGAATTTCTTCATCACTTTCATTTTGGATAGCATTTTGTGTACATTAGCACCACAAATTCAGACTGGCCTAAAATGGATGCTGCTTCATTTCCTCTCACCAATTCCCTGCTGACATCGTTGTTTTTTTGTTTTTTTTTCCCTTATAGCCACAATTAGGACAAGGGATCAAAAATGTCCCAAGGAGCTATTACCACCCTATATTGAATTATCAATAGAAGAGGCCAGCAATAACTGCTATTTCTAAAGGAGAACCACACAAGCTCTCTTTGTAGGACAGCCAGCAGCAAGATGACTTTTCTAATAGGTAACAAATTGCCACTCTGATTGGAGCCAGCTGCCTAGCGAAAAATTGGAATCGTGCATTGGTATTTTGGAGCACTTGCTTTTGTAAAACATTGTCTGGGTGCAGCACTATTTATATGCAGCCCTTCTGCATGCTCTATTCCAGATGAAGTGAAAGCCACCATCTTAAAGCAGCTGCAAATTGATCTCTGCCACTGAATCATATAAATCAGGGCATTTTTCTTCTGAATTCATTTTGGTTTAATTAGGACACAGAAAAAGTACAGTCCAGAATAAGCAGGTGTACTGGGCTACCATTCCACATGGCAGTCTTCAGAAAAACTCCATCAGCTCTTTTATTTATAATATTCTATTTCAACTGCCTTGTAACAGATTTGCAATGGCAGACAAATGCACCCCTGCTGAGGTAAGTCTCCTATTTTGTTAAGGGGAGAAACAGGGTGAGGAAAGGAAAGCAGAACAGAAAGGGCACTTAGGCTCTAAGGAGGGGCCACTGGCCAGCATGCAGGAAGGCTCCTTTCCCAGGTCTGGTACTGCTTGCCCCAGTCACACCTTCCTCAGGAGCCACCCTGTTCCCTATGGATACCTAAAGAGCTTTCAGGCTTGAAAGGAAAAGAGCAAAATGTGTCCAGTTTGAGTGACTCTCCTCACGCCCCGACATAAATGCAGATTCCCGTCTCCATCATCAGTGCTGGACTGGGACGGGCACAGCTTCCTGCCTGCCTGGAGCTTCTCCTCCCTTTCCTGCCACAAGGAAATCATGGCTTTGCTCCATCCTGCAGCAGCCTCTCATCCAGCAGGCAAGAACAAACATCTGCATGTGGCAGCAACTGCAGCTTCTGCTTTTCATGAGGGAAGCCAAAACCAGAACCAATACACAGATACTGTTTTCACTCAAGCACTGTGGTACTGGCTTTTTTTTTTGGCCACATATTGAAGTTAGGTTTGTGATGTAGGTGCTTTTCATTGCTTTCTGAATAAATAAAAATAAAATGAAAAAAAAAAAAAAAAACTTCAAAGCTTTGGAGCTGTTCATAGTAAGAACTTCTGGCTTCAGCAGACTCCTTGTATGTGAGGACAAAACCAAGGGTATCATTAAGGTTCCAGTCAAGTGCAAGAGTTAAGGCCACAAGACTAGAGATGAACAAACTGTCCTCTGAAATATGAGCACAGCCTCTTAGCCACAGCAAAACATCTTTTCTCCTGAAATCACTTTCTTTTGAAAACCATGATATGCAGACATATGTCAGTGACATTCCAGGCTTAAATCAAATTGAAAGGATAAGATAGCCTGAAGAAGTTACACTGGTTTAGTAACTGGTGAGGGTCAAAGGAGTTACAGATGTGCTGCTGGCTTTCTCTGCTTATGGCTCTTGTTGGCCAGAAGAAGACAACTTCTGGCAAACCACTCACTTTTAATAAACTTCATTTAACAGAACAACTGTTCTCAAAAGATGTGGCCAAAAAGTGGGTTGTCTGCTTACATTACTATTTTAGCATTCACAAGTCAGTTGCACGAACTTACAGATTCACAGAAGGAAAATATTTCTTGAGTTAACAAACACAGTCACGGTGTTCTGGATTTACAGACCAGATCCTGAGCCCTTGCACATCTGAATATCTGCAAGTGGCCCACAGACCTAATTTTAACCTCTATTTTTTGTAAAAATTCAGGATAAAAAGAACCATTCCAATCCAAATCATTCTATGATTCTGTGATCTAGTAAACCATTACATCCTTTTAACTTTTACCCAGCAGCAGCTCTTCCTCCAAATTTATCACCCCTCATCTGCCTTGAGACATACCTACACCATAATCATGGTACTACAGACATCCCTAAGCCAGTTACTCCAAGCCAGCTCAAGTTCTGCTAGCAGAGCATCTGTGAATAAAAAAACTCAGCACAGGATGCAATACTCAGCTGCCTAGGCTCAGGCTGTTTGCTTTCTGTACTGGCAAAAATAAAAAAAATAAAATAAAAAGCTGCTTATTTTAAGGCAAGCTAAGCCTTTCTGAAGGAGCAACAGTGACAGCAGGACTCCAATGCAGATATACTTGAAGAAAATGTACCTGCAAGAAGCCCCCTCAGAAGAAAAAAGGCAATTAATTCCCTAAAGCTAAATGGATCCCTGAGGATCTGTGCAGAGGTCAGGAAGTTTTCTTTAATGCTCTCCACAGCACAGTAACACCAATAAAGAAGGAGCAAGCTCTCAACAGCTTCCACAGTATCAGAGGAATTTGTGTGAAAACAGCAACATCAGATCAGTGGCACTCAACCTCCTTTACATGGGAATTTCTATGTAAGGGCAACAGAGATTCTACTGACTTATGAAAAAAAAAAGTCTGCACATTGCAACACTTCCTCTGGAGAATATAACCAATAGTTACACCTTAACAAAAAGAAGGTAATTTTGCATACTAAAGCAAATAACTACACAGCTTAAAAAAACCTCCCATATATACTCAATGTAGTGACTGTTCTCTGTGTTGCTGGAGCCACTTCATTCAGTTGTTACCATATAAAAAAAAAATTCCACAGCATTTTATACATTATATGCAAAAAAATGCATATGATACTGGAAAAATATCATCTCAATGCTCAAGTACAATACACAAGTAATGCAAAGAAACAACTGCATGTTTTCCTGCCTCCTGGGTAGTTAACATTGCTTTTAATTTCATCTCTGTCTTTTCATATTACCATGTGCAGGAGCTCATGGCCAGGAGTTTGCCCTGGTAATAGCTGACTGTTCTCTTTGATATCACTCCTTGCTCTTTATGGACAGGCCAATATCCAATGTGATTAACAGGGGACAGCCCTGTCTATCCACATAAGTCATGAGTACTTAGCAGCTCACTCCATGCATCACCACTAATTGCTGTAAAAGAAAATTCCTGCGTTTCTCTTTTAAACAACAACAACAACAACAACAAGACGATAATTGTCTCTCCAGGGAAGACAACAGTGCTTCACAACAGTTGGCAAGAATTTGTTTCCATCTCTAATTACATGAAATAACATCGTATTTGTCAACTTTTTTATTCTTTGTCTGAGATTTAATGTTCCATGAAAATGTATAAAAATACTACTTTCTAAAAAAGTCTCAGAAAGCTATTATCAGGTATCATAACAATTACAGCCCTAGAGCTGCACAACCATGGATTCCTAGAAGGTCATCCTGAGGAGAATGGAGCAACAAACCCTAGCACAGGAGTAAGTAAGGGTGAGAGTGTGTCTGACTGCTCCTACAAAGATATAAAGATACTATTTCTATTCTCAGTTCATTTAATGCTCTTTAAAAGAAAAAAATAAATCACAATATATTCAAGCAGGTATGGTTTTGACTTCCTCCATATTTGTGGAAGGTCCCAAAACACTCATTCAATTAAACTTTTAAAAGGGCGTTACAGTTGTTCACATACTCTCGGGGTCAAAACAACAAAAAACTTTTCTGGCAACCTCAGAAAATCAGAGAACTTTCTCAAAAGGTTTAGAGCAGCATTCAACCAACATGAATTATTTCTTAAAGCATTTAATTTAACCCATTCAACACTGCACACTCTAAGTCAGTTCAATTCTAAGTTACTTAAAAATTCCAAGAGAGAATTAGGAAAAGACAGAAGAGACATACAAAAGAAGAAACATAACTTCAACTACGGGTTTCCAGCAGTGTTCAGCTGATAGAAATTCCAAGAGGAGGTAGGGTGCCTGCCCCATGTTCTGCTTCAAACACCCCTTGACCTTCCTGGGCCCATGTCCAGGTAGGATTTTGGGTCATTTGGCCACTCAGGAGCTGGGTTGGGGCTCCAGAGGTGGGTGTGGAGCATCCTCTGCTGTGCCAGGGATGGGAGCCACTGCCAGCCTGGGATACAGGCTCTGGGAGTGGGGTGCTGTATGGAGCACAGCATCTCCCCACTAGAGCAAGACAAAACCTGCCCCCA